>NC_134689.1:72898236-73229665 GCF_050947455.1 Rhinoderma darwinii
ACTAGTGTCTTCTTATGCGGCTGAGGGGCTTTTGGATCCCCTCAGGATCCAGAACCCGGGTGCGACTGCTGCCTCTGCAGCTCCTATAGTTACACTCCTGCCTATCATGTGTAATACTCTCTGCTGGGGCCCTGTATATCTAAGTTTATTATGCATGATAGTGTCTGCTAGGGGCCTGAATCTTAGCCTATCATGTGTAATACTGTCTGCTGGGGTCCTGTAGCTAAGCTTATCATATGTGATACTGCATACCTCCCAACTTTCAAGTAACACAAGGAGGGACAACCTCTTTTAAGACACGCCTCTAATCCAGCCCAATCCCCGCCCATACACATCCAGTTCAGCCCACACATTATGATGCTGCCATAGTGCCTCCCACACAGTATAATTCCAAATAGCTGACCCCATACAATAGAATACCCCCATAGTGCAACCATACAGTATAAAGCCAACATAGCTGACACCATACAGTATAATGCACACACAGATGCCCTCATACAGTATAATGCACACACAGATGCCCTCATGCAGTATAATGCCGACACAGATGCCCCCATGCAGTATAATGCCCGCACAGATGTCCTCATACAGTATAATGCCCACACAGATGCCCCATGCAGTATAATGCACAAACAAATTCCGAAATATAGCATAATGTCCCATTGCTGCCCCATACAGCAAAATGGCCAAACAGATGCCTCCATACAGTATAATCCCCCAATAGCCCAGGGCCGGCCGCCAGGTGCTGACGCTGTAGTCAAGGGATGGCACGGAACAAGCACAGCATTAGTGTAGGCTCGGCATGACTGGTTTAGCAGGAAATAGAGGCTCAAGTCAGGTAAATTTTGGGTCAGTAAGTCAGCGTAAGTTTAGGTCAGGGATGGGGAGTAGGAGGGGGAGCAAGAAAGAAGGGATTGATTAATAAGAAATAAGAAACTGGCCCCCTTCTCTCTTTGTTTGTGTTTTACCTTTTTCTTATGCAGGAGAAAAGAAGAAGCAGCTTATTCTGTCCGGAGCAGCAACAGAGCAGCATCACAGTAGTTGATCATGGAGGAACAGACTTTCTTGCAGGCCATCAGGACCTTGGCAGCGATGCGTGGAGCAGATTAGCTGCAAAATAAACTCAGGTAAGCCACTCAAAGTCCACAGGCACGAAGGTAGAAGGCCTGCAGCCTCTACCAGGGTCTCCAGCAATGTCCAGGCCCCGGAAGCAGTTGAAGAACAACGGGGGGTGTTGAAGCCACGCCCACTATCCACCGCAGATCAAGGGAGGCAGCCTCCAGACGGATGGAAAGTGACGCCGCACTAGCTACGCCCACGGCTCCTTCCACATTACACACAAGACCGGCGCGCCAATGCTCCGGAAGGGGAGCGAGGCGCAATGATGCGGTTAGGGATGCCGCTGATCAGCCCGACAGCCATACCGGGTTCTTCGCAACACAGCAGCTCTGAAGAGGTATCTAGTGCAGAGGATGTACCCACCCTGAGATCCCATGTAGAGGCTGTTCCAGGGCTAGCCCAGAGTCAGCCAGGTAATTTACAACCCTCTACATCCTTTTCTCATCTTACTGTTAGGCCGGGTGGGGAACCTTTGGGGTCTAACTTACATTCTTCTGTCTCCACTCCTGGTATGCATGTGAAAACTGATGTGGTTTCCCAGTTCTTGGTGAGGGTTCATCATTTTTTCCAGCACTGTGTAGGGGCTCCCACAACTTCGCAGTCCCCAATTCATGCTTGGGTAGAACATAGTGCACACGAGCAGATGCCTGCCGGGGTTCTTCCATACATGGATGTAAAAGCAACAAGCAATGGCTTTTGAAAAGCCCTCCAATAATTGACCCTTTTTATTGGCAGATGCCTGCTGGGGTTCTACCATACATGGATGTAAAAGCAACAAGCAATGGCTTTTCACAAGCCCTCCAAAAATTGACCCTTTTTTTTGGCAGATGCCTGCCGGGGTTCTTCCATACATGGATGTAAAAGCAACAAGCAATGGCTTTTGACAAGCCCTCCAAAAATTGACCCTTTTTATTGGCAGATGCCTGCCGGGGTTCTTCCATACATGGATGTAAAAGCAACAAGCAATGGCTTTTGACAAGCCCTCCAAAAATTGACCC
Source organism: Rhinoderma darwinii (assembly GCF_050947455.1). NCBI lineage: Eukaryota > Metazoa > Chordata > Amphibia > Anura > Rhinodermatidae > Rhinoderma > Rhinoderma darwinii. Next base: position 72,900,354 of record NC_134689.1, read on the forward strand.
TTTTTATTGGCAGATGCCTGCCGGGGTTCTACCATACATGGATGTAAAAGCAATAAGCAATGGCTTTTCACAAGCCCTCCAAAAATTGACCCTTTTTTTTGGCAGATGCCTGCCGGGGTTCTTCCATACATGGATGTAAAAGCAACAAGCAATGGCTTTTGACAAGCCCTCCAATAATTGACCCTTTTTATTGGCAGATGCCTGCCGGGGTTCTACCATACATGGATGTAAAAGCAACAAGCAATGGCTTTTGACAAGCCCTCCAAAAATGGACCCATTTTCTTGGCAGATGCGGCTTGCTCTCTGAGGAGTGAGGAGGTGCTTTGGTTTTGGGTGTGGTTTTTTTTGTATATACCTTCCCAGGGACTCTGCTTTATTACCTGCTCAGGTTTGTTACACCAGTCTGGGCTTGCAGAGTGCCCTGAGGGCTCCATCCGGAGATGGAGTCCCGGTCCTCCACCCTCCGGAGTAGGCCGGTGGGGGGTGGAGGGACATCCCAGCCGGCTGGGAAAGTGGAGCCAGCCCTGGGGGAGAGAAGGTCATCTCGGGGCTGCAGCAATGTGGCCTCGTCACCACCCAGGGCTGGGGCATCGCAGCATGCTGCAAAGAGAGCAGAGGCGATGGAGCACTCTCCAGGAGAGGGACCAGCAAGATCGGGCCCGGAAGACCATGGCTGCAGGGACCCCGTGGAGTGGGGGTCACTGAGGCCGGGAGAGGAGGCTACCACTTTTGGCTCCCGCCTTGTGGCCCACCTCGAGGAGTATAAAGACCTGGGTAGGTCCCTGCAGCGCCTCCGTGGAGAGCTAGTGGTAGCCCGGCAGAGGGCAGCGAAATCCTCTGGCGGCAGGAGAACCAAGTTTTCGGCGCAGGTCCGCTCCCTGCTCCGGGAGGTGAAGGAAGTGGAGGAGAGGAGAGCGACCATCCTAAAAGGAGGAGGCCTTTTCGCTGAAAAGTTAAAAAATGAGGACCGTTTTACGGAAATGGCGGTTAGAGGAAGCGGTCAAGGAACCTCGGCAGCAAGCATGGAAGCTGCCATGGAGGAAACCCCTGTCGAGCCGATGCCTGTCCCAGCACGGGAGGAGTCGGACGCAGAGGCGCAGCGCGAGTCGGGGGATTTAACGGCAAGGACTATTTCACCGAATATGGTACGTTTACCGGGGAGCAGCTCCGGGTCAGAGGAGGAGCACCCCCCCGGTCTACTGACACAGATCTGCGACCAGGAATCCCCTGTGTCGCTGGAGGGGTTCAGTTTCGGCTCGGAGCTGCCCCCAGAGGAAGAGGAAAAAAGTGCAGCAGCAGAGAAACGGAGGAAGAAAAAGATGCGGCAGAAGCTGAGAGAGGAGAGGCGGCTGAAAGAGGTGAGACTCGTGTATGTCCATGGGTCTCCCCTGCACTCCGGGTCACAAGAGATTCTGGTTCGGAGTGCAGAGCCCGCAAACCCCCCAGCCCCGGCTCCTGCAGTGGGGTCGGGGCGGGAAAGCGGGAAGATCGCAGCGAGGACGGGCAAAATGGCGCCGGACGGCGCTCGCTGTGAAGTGGGCGGCACTGGCGGCCAGAGCGCAGCAGGGGGCGTGGTCCCAGAGCAGACTGACGGCGAGCCCCGGAGACCGGTGCTTGGCGTGAGCCGAGTATCGGAGGAGGGGGCGGACCGGAAGTCAGCGGCGGCGCGGTCCCGTGGATCGGGTGCCTGTAACGTGGCCGGTCCTGTCACACCCCGACCGGTCAGCGTAATAGGTCTGCAGGCACCCGATGCCTCGGATAAGGGCGGAGCCAAAGCCTCTGGCAGAAGCGGAGCCAGTCACTCCGGAGTGGAGGAGGGGAGTGGCTTGGCAAATGTAAATCCAGAGTTGCTGCTGAAAAGTAGCTCAGAAATTAAAGTGACAGTACCAGTAAATGAAAAGTGTAAAATAAAAGTTAATGAAGAGCGTAAAATAAAAATTAATGAAGAAGGTAAAGAAAAGAGCAATGATGTAAATAAAGAGGTGATTAATGAAGTATATAGTGATGTAAATAGAGAAGTGTCTTTTCCTGCCCTGGCAAGTGATATGGACACCGATGATGCGGAGGGTTGCTTGGAGGTGCCGCTTATGTCATCTGGCGGCCCCTCCGTAGCTGCACCTGATGATGCAGAGGTGGGAGTTGGAGTCAGGGCAGGGAAAGCCAGTGAAAAGAAAAAAAATGTTGAGCCTGGCTTGGCCAAGGGAATGACAGGGTTGCGAGAGAAAGTGTCAGCCGGAAATGTGGGAGGGCCTGGTGCTCCTCTTCCCAGTGCCCCAAGCAGGACTTATGCCAAGGTAGTGGGGGGGGGGACCACCAGCCCACCCACCCTCGTCCTCCGGCCCTGGGGAAGGTCACTTGCAACAGCGCCTCCTGCAGGCCTTAAGGGAGGGGAAGCAGTCCCTGACTGTAAGGGGTGTGCAGAGGGACCTATCATTCTGGATAGATAGGTACGGGTTGGAGGCCTTCCGAGAGAAAAGAGGAGATCAGTGGTCGCTCCCGACAACCGGGCAGGCTGTGGTCAGGAGGAATGTTGTCCGTCTCCGGTGGCGTGGCAATGAGATCTGTCCCCCCAGGAAAACGGTGGTGGACCTGCTGCTGGGGATGGGCTTCAGGGCACGTGACATCTTTGCCCTGATACACCCTCATGGCTCAGCTGAGTTCGACATCAGCTTTGTTCAACCAGGAGGCCTGGAGGTCTTCTGGGGGAATTATGAGCTGGTGAAGGACGAGCCCGGCTGGCGGTATTTTGCTGCACAAGCGATATCCCGCCAGAATGGTCTCAAGAAGGTGACCGTTCTCACCCGTAACGAGTCACTTTCTTGCATTGACATCATGACCTGGTTAAGTCGTTTTGGAGAGGTGGCGGAGATGCCCAGGAAGAATCTGGATGAGTTTGGCATCTGGTCAGGGGCCTGGACGTTTATGGTTAAACTTAGGCGTCTGGGGCAAACTGTGTCCCACATTCCATCCTCTGCTTTCCTTGGGAGGGATCGCATCCTGGTCTTCTACCAGGGGCAGCCGAGGCTGTGTCACCGGTGTGGCGACCCCTCACACTTGAGCGCAGGCTGCACGGTGCAGAAGTGCGCTCATTGTGGGGGGGTAGGTCATCTGGCCGCATCGTGTGACCAGATTAGGTGTCACCTGTGTGGTGACTTAGGTCACCCATTCAGTAGGTGTCCTCGCTCCGTGGTCAATGTTGTCGCCAAGCCTGCAGGAGAAGAGAGTGGAGTGGCTCCTGTGGGTGAGGGGGCATGCAGAGATGGCGGGGCAAAAGGGCAAGTGAAGATATCAAGAAGAGGGCTCAAGCCTTCCTACCATCGAAGGCTGGAGAAAAGGCAAAAGCAGAGGGAGCTGAGGGAAGCCCAGGCAACTGGGCGGACCTCTGGCCTGAACCCGGAGCCTGCCCTGGAGACGGATGCCCTTGGGGACACTGAATTGGATGAGGAGGTCAGGAGGATCCAGAGGGAGCAAGCGGCTGAGGACTCTCAATCCTCCCAATATGAAAGTGTTGGTGAGGAAGAGAGGGTACAGCCTAAAAAAACACCTGGGACACAGGGCAAGATCTTGACCGGGCCAAAGTCATCTGGCCATGCCCCGGCCACGGAAGGCAACATCTGCACCCCTCTGGTGCTCTCCCCCAACCGCTACCAAGCCCTTATGGATTTTCCAGCTCTTCAGCAAAGTGAAGAGGAGGGTGAGGTAGGGGTCTCAGGAGGCGCCGGACCCCTTCCCCCGAGAGGTACAAAGGCCTCTGGGGCAGGGGTCAACCTGGGGCAGGGGGACGAGGATGGGAGTGTGAGTGAGGGGGGGAGGTCCGCCAGGAGGGGATGGACTCCACCACCTCCAAAAAACGTGCTAAGAAAGGGAGAGAGTCTGGGGGGTCCTCCTCAGACCATGACAGGGGTGGGAAGAAGAAAGCCATCTAATTTTATCATCCAGGATGGCGGTACCCACACCGTTGACGCTGGCTTCCATTAATGTCGCCAGCATTAAGTCAGATATGGCTAAATTTATGGCCTTTGATTTTCTCAGCCGAGTTGAAGCTGACATTTTGTTTTTGCAAGAGACCAGGCTGGCGCTTTTGGCAGACGTCGTAAAAGCCAGGAGGGATTGGTGACGCAGGCCCTCCTACTGGTCTCTTGCGGCCGAGCCATATAGCGGTGTGGCGGTTCTTTTCACCGCACCGGTAAAATGCCGACGGATGATAGAATTAGAAATGGGAAGGTGCCTGATTTTAGATGTTCTCATAAAGGGACAAGAATTGCGATTAATCAACATCTATGGTCCCCAAACTAAGTGGGACCGGAAAAGTCTCTTTATGAGGATTAAGCCTTTCCTTTTTTCTAGGCGACAGGTCATCTTTGGAGGGGATTTTAACACTATCGTTAGACCCCGCGATAGAGGAGGTTCCATAGACAGACTGGCCTATGATAGTATAGCCTTAAATAGCATAGCTAGCGAGGCTCGTCTGGTGGATATCCACATCAGGCATACCCCAGGTCACCCCGGGTTCACCTATCAAAGAGGAAGCTGTAGGTCTAGGATAGATAGGTTTTTTTTGAAGGAGGAAGCCATCTCTTCACCAGTGTCCGTTGTTGAGGTGGAATTCTCCGACCACTGTATGATTTTGTTTTCTCTGAACATTGCAGAATCCCTTCGGATGGGTCGAGGTTTATGGAGGCTGAATTCTACTCTCCTGGAAGAAGCGGAAATAAGACAGGCCTTTGAAGATTTTCTCCAGGACCAGGTACCTTTGTTGGATCTAGGTGGCACTAAGTCTGAGTGGTGGGAGTTGTTTAAATATCGGGTGGCAGGATTTTTCCGCCGGCTTTCAGGCCTCAGGTCCATGAGCAGGTACCGCCTGTATCAGGAGCTGAGGAGGAAACTCGAACGTCTGGTCTCGGACGGAGGTAGCCAGGAGGAGATCTCCGGGGTGAAAGCGTTGCTCAAGAGGTGTCAGTATGATAGGCACGCATCTTTGGTTCTTGAGAGGGATTTCGGGAGGTACCGCTCGCCCGACCCCTACAGGAACTGTAAGATGTCAGTGAGTCGTAAAATAGTGACAGGACTAATAGACAGTACAGGGTCCCTGAGGAGATCCAAGTCAGGGATTCTGGAGGTCGTTAGATCCTTCTACTCTCACCTTTTGGGTAGGCAGGATCCAGACCGGGAGGAGATGTCGGCTTTCCTGGCTGAAACTATCCCTGAGCCGGGAGAGGACTCCTCCCTTAATGTTTTGATGGATCCAATCAAAGAAGAGGAAGTAATGCTGGCGATTGACGGACTAGGTCTGAAAAAATCTCCAGGGCCGGATGGCTTAACATCCGAGTTCTATAAGACCTTTAAAGGAAGAAGGTAGGAGGTAGGATCCAGCGCTCGGTGTGGTTAAAACGGATTTTCTGTTCCAAGTTTATTGGAGATAGATTAAAAGGAAGTCCAGTTGCATGTAGTCCTGGGTGAGTGAGAAGTGGAGGTGTATGTCCTCGGAGCCTACGCGTTTCGGACGACTATCCGCGTCCTTAAACTACACAAACAGAAAAAATGGGACATAAAGATCATCAAAACCACAAAAAAGGCCATACTCACTAGGTAGGTGGGTGGGTGAAAACCCGTTCCCATCAGGACGCAGACGGGTCAAAGAATGCTGCAGAAGGAGTGTGCATTAAGTAGTGATAGCCCCTCCCACTAGTCTTGAGGGGAGTGGCGGACTAAGTGCTCAAAGGTGTGCGATAAATGAGTGTCAGTGTAGTGCTAGGGTGTGAATGGATGGTAAAAAATAAATATGTATGTATGAAAGTGTGTAATAATGTAATAAAAATAAATAAATAAATAAATGTGATGAATAGGGGTCAGTGCTGTGAATAGTACATGGGGTGTCAGTACTATGTGTAATACGTGGAGGGATAATGTGCTGGTCGTCAGGCATGGCGTATCTTGCCGAATAACAGCCTATTTGTAACGCCGCTAGTGTTAGCTAAAGCGGGCTGCTCTGCATTCCAAACCAAACGCCAGCACATCATGCCCTCCCAGCATATAAGACCCGGCTGCGTCCTGAAAAAAAGTGTAGTATACGTAGTAAGAAATATCCATGAAACATGGGGTATTAGTTGTTATTTTGGCCAAAATACGCAAAGCTCGCAACCCAACGTCAAGGGTCCCCAGTGCCTTGCGAGTCCCTAACCAGAACTTTTCGTTCCTAATTTAAAAACACAAACAGAAAAAATGGGACATAAAGATCATCAAAACCACAAAAAAGGCCATACTCACTAGGTAGGTGGGTGGGTGAAAACCCGTTCCCATCAGGACGCAGACGGGTCAAAGAATGCTGCAGAAGGAGTGTGCATTAAGTAGTGATAGCCCCTCCCACTAGTCTTGAGGGGAGTGGCGGACTAAGTGCTCAAAGGTGTGCGATAAATGAGTGTCAGTGTAGTGCTAGGGTGTGAATGGATGGTAAAAAATAAATATGTATGTATGAAAGTGTGTAATAATGTAATAAAAATAAATAAATAAATAAATAAATGTGATGAATAGGGGTCAGTGCTGTGAATAGTACATGGGGTGTCAGTACTATGTGTAATACGTGGAGGGATAATGTGCTGGTCGTCAGGCATGGCGTATCTTGCCGAATAACAGCCTATTTGTAACGCCGCTAGTGTTAGCTAAAGCGGGCTGCTCTGCATTCCAAACCAAACGCCAGCACATCATGCCCTCCCAGCATATAAGACCCGGCTGCGTCCTGAAAAAAAGTGTAGTATACGTAGTAAGAAATATCCATGAAACATGGGGTATTAGTTGTTATTTTGGCCAAAATACGCAAAGCTCGCAACCCAACGTCAAGGGTCCCCAGTGCCTTGCGAGTCCCTAACCAGAACTTTTCGTTCCTAATTTAAAAACACAAACAGAAAAAATGGGACATAAAGATCATCAAAACCACAAAAAAGGCCATACTCACTAGGTAGGTGGGTGGGTGAAAACCCGTTCCCATCAGGACGCAGACGGGTCAAAGAATGCTGCAGAAGGAGTGTGCATTAAGTAGTGATAGCCCCTCCCACTAGTCTTGAGGGGAGTGGCGGACTAAGTGCTCAAAGGTGTGCGATAAATGAGTGTCAGTGTAGTGCTAGGGTGTGAATGGATGGTAAAAAATAAATATGTATGTATGAAAGTGTGTAATAATGTAATAAAAATAAATAAATAAATAAATAAATAAATGTGATGAATAGGGGTCAGTGCTGTGAATAGTACATGGGGTGTCAGTACTATGTGTAATACGTGGAGGGATAATGTGCTGGTCGTCAGGCATGGCGTATCTTGCCGAATAACAGCCTATTTGTAACGCCGCTAGTGTTAGCTAAAGCGGGCTGCTCTGCATTCCAAACCAAACGCCAGCACATCATGCCCTCCCAGCATATAAGACCCGGCTGCGTCCTGAAAAAAAGTGTAGTATACGTAGTAAGAAATATCCATGAAACATGGGGTATTAGTTGTTATTTTGGCCAAAATACGCAAAGCTCGCAACCCAACGTCAAGGGTCCCCAGTGCCTTGCGAGTCCCTAACCAGAACTTTTCGTTCCTAATTTAAAAACACAAACAGAAAAAATGGGACATAAAGATCATCAAAACCACAAAAAAGGCCATACTCACTAGGTAGGTGGGTGGGTGAAAACCCGTTCCCATCAGGACGCAGACGGGTCAAAGAATGCTGCAGAAGGAGTGTGCATTAAGTAGTGATAGCCCCTCCCACTAGTCTTGAGGGGAGTGGCGGACTAAGTGCTCAAAGGTGTGCGATAAATGAGTGTCAGTGTAGTGCTAGGGTGTGAATGGATGGTAAAAAATAAATATGTATGTATGAAAGTGTGTAATAATGTAATAAAAATAAATAAATAAATAAATAAATGTGATGAATAGGGGTCAGTGCTGTGAATAGTACATGGGGTGTCAGTACTATGTGTAATACGTGGAGGGATAATGTGCTGGTCGTCAGGCATGGCGTATCTTGCCGAATAACAGCCTATTTGTAACGCCGCTAGTGTTAGCTAAAGCGGGCTGCTCTGCATTCCAAACCAAACGCCAGCACATCATGCCCTCCCAGCATATAAGACCCGGCTGCGTCCTGAAAAAAAGTGTAGTATACGTAGTAAGAAATATCCATGAAACATGGGGTATTAGTTGTTATTTTGGCCAAAATACGCAAAGCTCGCAACCCAACGTCAAGGGTCCCCAGTGCCTTGCGAGTCCCTAACCAGAACTTTTCGTTCCTAATTTAAAAACACAAACAGAAAAAATGGGACATAAAGATCATCAAAACCACAAAAAAGGCCATACTCACTAGGTAGGTGGGTGGGTGAAAACCCGTTCCCATCAGGACGCAGACGGGTCAAAGAATGCTGCAGAAGGAGTGTGCATTAAGTAGTGATAGCCCCTCCCACTAGTCTTGAGGGGAGTGGCGGACTAAGTGCTCAAAGGTGTGCGATAAATGAGTGTCAGTGTAGTGCTAGGGTGTGAATGGATGGTAAAAAATAAATATGTATGTATGAAAGTGTGTAATAATGTAATAAAAATAAATAAATAAATAAATGTGATGAATAGGGGTCAGTGCTGTGAATAGTACATGGGGTGTCAGTACTATGTGTAATACGTGGAGGGATAATGTGCTGGTCGTCAGGCATGGCGTATCTTGCCGAATAACAGCCTATTTGTAACGCCGCTAGTGTTAGCTAAAGCGGGCTGCTCTGCATTCCAAACCAAACGCCAGCACATCATGCCCTCCCAGCATATAAGACCCGGCTGCGTCCTGAAAAAAAGTGTAGTATACGTAGTAAGAAATATCCATGAAACATGGGGTATTAGTTGTTATTTTGGCCAAAATACGCAAAGCTCGCAACCCAACGTCAAGGGTCCCCAGTGCCTTGCGAGTCCCTAACCAGAACTTTTCGTTCCTAATTTAAAAACACAAACAGAAAAAATGGGACATAAAGATCATCAAAACCACAAAAAAGGCCATACTCACTAGGTAGGTGGGTGGGTGAAAACCCGTTCCCATCAGGACGCAGACGGGTCAAAGAATGCTGCAGAAGGAGTGTGCATTAAGTAGTGATAGCCCCTCCCACTAGTCTTGAGGGGAGTGGCGGACTAAGTGCTCAAAGGTGTGCGATAAATGAGTGTCAGTGTAGTGCTAGGGTGTGAATGGATGGTAAAAAATAAATATGTATGTATGAAAGTGTGTAATAATGTAATAAAAATAAATAAATAAATAAATAAATAAATGTGATGAATAGGGGTCAGTGCTGTGAATAGTACATGGGGTGTCAGTACTATGTGTAATACGTGGAGGGATAATGTGCTGGTCGTCAGGCATGGCGTATCTTGCCGAATAACAGCCTATTTGTAACGCCGCTAGTGTTAGCTAAAGCGGGCTGCTCTGCATTCCAAACCAAACGCCAGCACATCATGCCCTCCCAGCATATAAGACCCGGCTGCGTCCTGAAAAAAAGTGTAGTATACGTAGTAAGAAATATCCATGAAACATGGGGTATTAGTTGTTATTTTGGCCAAAATACGCAAAGCTCGCAACCCAACGTCAAGGGTCCCCAGTGCCTTGCGAGTCCCTAACCAGAACTTTTCGTTCCTAATTTAAAAACACAAACAGAAAAAATGGGACATAAAGATCATCAAAACCACAAAAAAGGCCATACTCACTAGGTAGGTGGGTGGGTGAAAACCCGTTCCCATCAGGACGCAGACGGGTCAAAGAATGCTGCAGAAGGAGTGTGCATTAAGTAGTGATAGCCCCTCCCACTAGTCTTGAGGGGAGTGGCGGACTAAGTGCTCAAAGGTGTGCGATAAATGAGTGTCAGTGTAGTGCTAGGGTGTGAATGGATGGTAAAAAATAAATATGTATGTATGAAAGTGTGTAATAATGTAATAAAAATAAATAAATAAATAAATAAATAAATGTGATGAATAGGGGTCAGTGCTGTGAATAGTACATGGGGTGTCAGTACTATGTGTAATACGTGGAGGGATAATGTGCTGGTCGTCAGGCATGGCGTATCTTGCCGAATAACAGCCTATTTGTAACGCCGCTAGTGTTAGCTAAAGCGGGCTGCTCTGCATTCCAAACCAAACGCCAGCACATCATGCCCTCCCAGCATATAAGACCCGGCTGCGTCCTGAAAAAAAGTGTAGTATACGTAGTAAGAAATATCCATGAAACATGGGGTATTAGTTGTTATTTTGGCCAAAATACGCAAAGCTCGCAACCCAACGTCAAGGGTCCCCAGTGCCTTGCGAGTCCCTAACCAGAACTTTTCGTTCCTAATTTAAAAACACAAACAGAAAAAATGGGACATAAAGATCATCAAAACCACAAAAAAGGCCATACTCACTAGGTAGGTGGGTGGGTGAAAACCCGTTCCCATCAGGACGCAGACAGGTCAAAGAATGCTGCAGAAGGAGTGTGCATTAAGTAGTGATAGCCCCTCCCACTAGTCTTGAGGGGAGTGGCGGACTAAGTGCTCAAAGGTGTGCGATAAATGAGTGTCAGTGTAGTGCTAGGGTGTGAATGGATGGTAAAAAATAAATATGTATGTATGAAAGTGTGTAATAATGTAATAAAAATAAATAAATAAATAAATAAATAAATGTGATGAATAGGGGTCAGTGCTGTGAATAGTACATGGGGTGTCAGTACTATGTGTAATACGTGGAGGGATAATGTGCTGGTCGTCAGGCATGGCGTATCTTGCCGAATAACAGCCTATTTGTAACGCCGCTAGTGTTAGCTAAAGCGGGCTGCTCTGCATTCCAAACCAAACGCCAGCACATCATGCCCTCCCAGCATATAAGACCCGGCTGCGTCCTGAAAAAAAGTGTAGTATACGTAGTAAGAAATATCCATGAAACATGGGGTATTAGTTGTTATTTTGGCCAAAATACGCAAAGCTCGCAACCCAACGTCAAGGGTCCCCAGTGCCTTGCGAGTCCCTAACCAGAACTTTTCGTTCCTAATTTAAAAACACAAACAGAAAAAATGGGACATAAAGATCATCAAAACCACAAAAAAGGCCATACTCACTAGGTAGGTGGGTGGGTGAAAACCCGTTCCCATCAGGACGCAGACGGGTCAAAGAATGCTGCAGAAGGAGTGTGCATTAAGTAGTGATAGCCCCTCCCACTAGTCTTGAGGGGAGTGGCGGACTAAGTGCTCAAAGGTGTGCGATAAATGAGTGTCAGTGTAGTGCTAGGGTGTGAATGGATGGTAAAAAATAAATATGTATGTATGAAAGTGTGTAATAATGTAATAAAAATAAATAAATAAATAAATAAATAAATGTGATGAATAGGGGTCAGTGCTGTGAATAGTACATGGGGTGTCAGTACTATGTGTAATACGTGGAGGGATAATGTGCTGGTCGTCAGGCATGGCGTATCTTGCCGAATAACAGCCTATTTGTAACGCCGCTAGTGTTAGCTAAAGCGGGCTGCTCTGCATTCCAAACCAAACGCCAGCACATCATGCCCTCCCAGCATATAAGACCCGGCTGCGTCCTGAAAAAAAGTGTAGTATACGTAGTAAGAAATATCCATGAAACATGGGGTATTAGTTGTTATTTTGGCCAAAATACGCAAAGCTCGCAACCCAACGTCAAGGGTCCCCAGTGCCTTGCGAGTCCCTAACCAGAACTTTTCGTTCCTAATTTAAAAACACAAACAGAAAAAATGGGACATAAAGATCATCAAAACCACAAAAAAGGCCATACTCACTAGGTAGGTGGGTGGGTGAAAACCCGTTCCCATCAGGACGCAGACGGGTCAAAGAATGCTGCAGAAGGAGTGTGCATTAAGTAGTGATAGCCCCTCCCACTAGTCTTGAGGGGAGTGGCGGACTAAGTGCTCAAAGGTGTGCGATAAATGAGTGTCAGTGTAGTGCTAGGGTGTGAATGGATGGTAAAAAATAAATATGTATGTATGAAAGTGTGTAATAATGTAATAAAAATAAATAAATAAATAAATAAATAAATGTGATGAATAGGGGTCAGTGCTGTGAATAGTACATGGGGTGTCAGTACTATGTGTAATACGTGGAGGGATAATGTGCTGGTCGTCAGGCATGGCGTATCTTGCCGAATAACAGCCTATTTGTAACGCCGCTAGTGTTAGCTAAAGCGGGCTGCTCTGCATTCCAAACCAAACGCCAGCACATCATGCCCTCCCAGCATATAAGACCCGGCTGCGTCCTGAAAAAAAGTGTAGTATACGTAGTAAGAAATATCCATGAAACATGGGGTATTAGTTGTTATTTTGGCCAAAATACGCAAAGCTCGCAACCCAACGTCAAGGGTCCCCAGTGCCTTGCGAGTCCCTAACCAGAACTTTTCGTTCCTAATTTAAAAACACAAACAGAAAAAATGGGACATAAAGATCATCAAAACCACAAAAAAGGCCATACTCACTAGGTAGGTGGGTGGGTGAAAACCCGTTCCCATCAGGACGCAGACAGGTCAAAGAATGCTGCAGAAGGAGTGTGCATTAAGTAGTGATAGCCCCTCCCACTAGTCTTGAGGGGAGTGGCGGACTAAGTGCTCAAAGGTGTGCGATAAATGAGTGTCAGTGTAGTGCTAGGGTGTGAATGGATGGTAAAAAATAAATATGTATGTATGAAAGTGTGTAATAATGTAATAAAAATAAATAAATAAATAAATAAATAAATGTGATGAATAGGGGTCAGTGCTGTGAATAGTACATGGGGTGTCAGTACTATGTGTAATACGTGGAGGGATAATGTGCTGGTCGTCAGGCATGGCGTATCTTGCCGAATAACAGCCTATTTGTAACGCCGCTAGTGTTAGCTAAAGCGGGCTGCTCTGCATTCCAAACCAAACGCCAGCACATCATGCCCTCCCAGCATATAAGACCCGGCTGCGTCCTGAAAAAAAGTGTAGTATACGTAGTAAGAAATATCCATGAAACATGGGGTATTAGTTGTTATTTTGGCCAAAATACGCAAAGCTCGCAACCCAACGTCAAGGGTCCCCAGTGCCTTGCGAGTCCCTAACCAGAACTTTTCGTTCCTAATTTAAAAACACAAACAGAAAAAATGGGACATAAAGATCATCAAAACCACAAAAAAGGCCATACTCACTAGGTAGGTGGGTGGGTGAAAACCCGTTCCCATCAGGACGCAGACGGGTCAAAGAATGCTGCAGAAGGAGTGTGCATTAAGTAGTGATAGCCCCTCCCACTAGTCTTGAGGGGAGTGGCGGACTAAGTGCTCAAAGGTGTGCGATAAATGAGTGTCAGTGTAGTGCTAGGGTGTGAATGGATGGTAAAAAATAAATATGTATGTATGAAAGTGTGTAATAATGTAATAAAAATAAATAAATAAATAAATAAATAAATGTGATGAATAGGGGTCAGTGCTGTGAATAGTACATGGGGTGTCAGTACTATGTGTAATACGTGGAGGGATAATGTGCTGGTCGTCAGGCATGGCGTATCTTGCCGAATAACAGCCTATTTGTAACGCCGCTAGTGTTAGCTAAAGCGGGCTGCTCTGCATTCCAAACCAAACGCCAGCACATCATGCCCTCCCAGCATATAAGACCCGGCTGCGTCCTGAAAAAAAGTGTAGTATACGTAGTAAGAAATATCCATGAAACATGGGGTATTAGTTGTTATTTTGGCCAAAATACGCAAAGCTCGCAACCCAACGTCAAGGGTCCCCAGTGCCTTGCGAGTCCCTAACCAGAACTTTTCGTTCCTAATTTAAAAACACAAACAGAAAAAATGGGACATAAAGATCATCAAAACCACAAAAAAGGCCATACTCACTAGGTAGGTGGGTGGGTGAAAACCCGTTCCCATCAGGACGCAGACGGGTCAAAGAATGCTGCAGAAGGAGTGTGCATTAAGTAGTGATAGCCCCTCCCACTAGTCTTGAGGGGAGTGGCGGACTAAGTGCTCAAAGGTGTGCGATAAATGAGTGTCAGTGTAGTGCTAGGGTGTGAATGGATGGTAAAAAATAAATATGTATGTATGAAAGTGTGTAATAATGTAATAAAAATAAATAAATAAATAAATGTGATGAATAGGGGTCAGTGCTGTGAATAGTACATGGGGTGTCAGTACTATGTGTAATACGTGGAGGGATAATGTGCTGGTCGTCAGGCATGGCGTATCTTGCCGAATAACAGCCTATTTGTAACGCCGCTAGTGTTAGCTAAAGCGGGCTGCTCTGCATTCCAAACCAAACGCCAGCACATCATGCCCTCCCAGCATATAAGACCCGGCTGCGTCCTGAAAAAAAGTGTAGTATACGTAGTAAGAAATATCCATGAAACATGGGGTATTAGTTGTTATTTTGGCCAAAATACGCAAAGCTCGCAACCCAACGTCAAGGGTCCCCAGTGCCTTGCGAGTCCCTAACCAGAACTTTTCGTTCCTAATTTAAAAACACAAACAGAAAAAATGGGACATAAAGATCATCAAAACCACAAAAAAGGCCATACTCACTAGGTAGGTGGGTGGGTGAAAACCCGTTCCCATCAGGACGCAGACGGGTCAAAGAATGCTGCAGAAGGAGTGTGCATTAAGTAGTGATAGCCCCTCCCACTAGTCTTGAGGGGAGTGGCGGACTAAGTGCTCAAAGGTGTGCGATAAATGAGTGTCAGTGTAGTGCTAGGGTGTGAATGGATGGTAAAAAATAAATATGTATGTATGAAAGTGTGTAATAATGTAATAAAAATAAATAAATAAATAAATAAATAAATGTGATGAATAGGGGTCAGTGCTGTGAATAGTACATGGGGTGTCAGTACTATGTGTAATACGTGGAGGGATAATGTGCTGGTCGTCAGGCATGGCGTATCTTGCCGAATAACAGCCTATTTGTAACGCCGCTAGTGTTAGCTAAAGCGGGCTGCTCTGCATTCCAAACCAAACGCCAGCACATCATGCCCTCCCAGCATATAAGACCCGGCTGCGTCCTGAAAAAAAGTGTAGTATACGTAGTAAGAAATATCCATGAAACATGGGGTATTAGTTGTTATTTTGGCCAAAATACGCAAAGCTCGCAACCCAACGTCAAGGGTCCCCAGTGCCTTGCGAGTCCCTAACCAGAACTTTTCGTTCCTAATTTAGTTCTGGTTAGGGACTCGCAAGGCACTGGGGACCCTTGACGTTGGGTTGCGAGCTTTGCGTATTTTGGCCAAAATAACAACTAATACCCCATGTTTCATGGATATTTCTTACTACGTATACTACACTTTTTTTCAGGACGCAGCCGGGTCTTATATGCTGGGAGGGCATGATGTGCTGGCGTTTGGTTTGGAATGCAGAGCAGCCCGCTTTAGCTAACACTAGCGGCGTTACAAATAGGCTGTTATTCGGCAAGATACGCCATGCCTGACGACCAGCACATTATCCCTCCACGTATTACACATAGTACTGACACCCCATGTACTATTCACAGCACTGACCCCTATTCATCACATTTATTTATTTATTTATTTATTTATTTTTATTACATTATTACACACTTTCATACATACATATTTATTTTTTACCATCCATTCACACCCTAGCACTACACTGACACTCATTTATCGCACACCTTTGAGCACTTAGTCCGCCACTCCCCTCAAGACTAGTGGGAGGGGCTATCACTACTTAATGCACACTCCTTCTGCAGCATTCTTTGACCCGTCTGCGTCCTGATGGGAACGGGTTTTCACCCACCCACCTACCTAGTGAGTATGGCCTTTTTTGTGGTTTTGATGATCTTTATGTCCCATTTTTTCTGTTTGTGTTTTTAAATTAGGAACGAAAAGTTCTGGTTAGGGACTCGCAAGGCACTGGGGACCCTTGACGTTGGGTTGCGAGCTTTGCGTATTTTGGCCAAAATAACAACTAATACCCCATGTTTCATGGATATTTCTTACTACGTATACTACACTTTTTTTCAGGACGCAGCCGGGTCTTATATGCTGGGAGGGCATGATGTGCTGGCGTTTGGTTTGGAATGCAGAGCAGCCCGCTTTAGCTAACACTAGCGGCGTTACAAATAGGCTGTTATTCGGCAAGATACGCCATGCCTGACGACCAGCACATTATCCCTCCACGTATTACACATAGTACTGACACCCCATGTACTATTCACAGCACTGACCCCTATTCATCACATTTATTTATTTATTTATTTATTTATTTTTATTACATTATTACACACTTTCATACATACATATTTATTTTTTACCATCCATTCACACCCTAGCACTACACTGACACTCATTTATCGCACACCTTTGAGCACTTAGTCCGCCACTCCCCTCAAGACTAGTGGGAGGGGCTATCACTACTTAATGCACACTCCTTCTGCAGCATTCTTTGACCCGTCTGCGTCCTGATGGGAACGGGTTTTCACCCACCCACCTACCTAGTGAGTATGGCCTTTTTTGTGGTTTTGATGATCTTTATGTCCCATTTTTTCTGTTTGTGTTTTTAAATTAGGAACGAAAAGTTCTGGTTAGGGACTCGCAAGGCACTGGGGACCCTTGACGTTGGGTTGCGAGCTTTGCGTATTTTGGCCAAAATAACAACTAATACCCCATGTTTCATGGATATTTCTTACTACGTATACTACACTTTTTTTCAGGACGCAGCCGGGTCTTATATGCTGGGAGGGCATGATGTGCTGGCGTTTGGTTTGGAATGCAGAGCAGCCCGCTTTAGCTAACACTAGCGGCGTTACAAATAGGCTGTTATTCGGCAAGATACGCCATGCCTGACGACCAGCACATTATCCCTCCACGTATTACACATAGTACTGACACCCCATGTACTATTCACAGCACTGACCCCTATTCATCACATTTATTTATTTATTTATTTATTTATTTTTATTACATTATTACACACTTTCATACATACATATTTATTTTTTACCATCCATTCACACCCTAGCACTACACTGACACTCATTTATCGCACACCTTTGAGCACTTAGTCCGCCACTCCCCTCAAGACTAGTGGGAGGGGCTATCACTACTTAATGCACACTCCTTCTGCAGCATTCTTTGACCCGTCTGCGTCCTGATGGGAACGGGTTTTCACCCACCCACCTACCTAGTGAGTATGGCCTTTTTTGTGGTTTTGATGATCTTTATGTCCCATTTTTTCTGTTTGTGTTTTTAAATTAGGAACGAAAAGTTCTGGTTAGGGACTCGCAAGGCACTGGGGACCCTTGACGTTGGGTTGCGAGCTTTGCGTATTTTGGCCAAAATAACAACTAATACCCCATGTTTCATGGATATTTCTTACTACGTATACTACACTTTTTTTCAGGACGCAGCCGGGTCTTATATGCTGGGAGGGCATGATGTGCTGGCGTTTGGTTTGGAATGCAGAGCAGCCCGCTTTAGCTAACACTAGCGGCGTTACAAATAGGCTGTTATTCGGCAAGATACGCCATGCCTGACGACCAGCACATTATCCCTCCACGTATTACACATAGTACTGACACCCCATGTACTATTCACAGCACTGACCCCTATTCATCACATTTATTTATTTATTTATTTATTTATTTTTATTACATTATTACACACTTTCATACATACATATTTATTTTTTACCATCCATTCACACCCTAGCACTACACTGACACTCATTTATCGCACACCTTTGAGCACTTAGTCCGCCACTCCCCTCAAGACTAGTGGGAGGGGCTATCACTACTTAATGCACACTCCTTCTGCAGCATTCTTTGACCCGTCTGCGTCCTGATGGGAACGGGTTTTCACCCACCCACCTACCTAGTGAGTATGGCCTTTTTTGTGGTTTTGATGTCCTTAAACTACAGCCAAGTTTAAGGACGCGGATAGTCGTCCGAAACGCGTAGGCTCCGAGGACATACACCTCCACTTCTCACTCACCCAGGACTACATGCAACTGGACTTCCTTTTAATCTATCTCCAATAAACTTGGAACAGAAAATCCGTTTTAACCACACCGAGCGCTGGATCCTACCTCCTACCTTCTTCCTTCTTCGCTAGCCTGCCGTGTGCCGACACGAGGATCCGAGCGCCATCCACAATCCACACCACACTGGAGTGTGAAAGGTGAGCTGGAGGTCTCCTCCCCAGTTTCTATTTACCTTTAAAGGAACCCTAGTTCCTCTCTTGACAGCGGTATTTAATGAGTGTCTATCCTCGGGCACTCTGCCAAAGTCAATGAGGAGGTCAGCTTTGATTGTTCTATCAAAAGGTAAGGATTCGACTCGTATTGAGAATTGGCGTCCCATTGCGCTCCTCAATACGGACAGAAAGGTTCTCGCAAAGGTGCTGTTTAATCGGTTGGTGAAATTTGCACCCCGGCTTCTTTCGCCGGTCCAGCATTGTCAATTGGCTCCAGACCTTATACGCTGGGGCAGAGACTTTCGCTCTGGTTAACGGTTGGGTTGGAACCCCCTTTGAGGTTGGGTCTGGTGTCCACCAGTGCTGTCCTTTGAGTCCCCTGCTATATGTGTTTGCGATTGACCCTTTTTTAAGAAGGGTTGACCGTGGACCGTTGGCGGGGATCGGGGTCTGCTTGGAAGGGCCGGAAGCCACTCAGAGGGTGGTTGCATACGCGGATGACGTCTCCATTTTCGTCTCCTCGCAAGGGGAGGCGGAGTGGGTGATGTCAGAAGTGGAATGTTACTCACGGGCATCTGGGTCCACGGTTAACCGTGACAAGTGCGTAAGTCTCTGGCTGGGAGGAGGAGATCCTAGTTTTGGTCTCCTGGGCACCCTTCCAGAACCTCAGGGGTCTGCAAAGATCTTAGGAGTGGAATTTGGCCCGGGTGATTATCCCAAGAAAAACTGGGATGACAGGCTAAAGTTAGTTGCCCAGAAGGTCGGCCAATGGAAGGGTTGGTCCTTAACCCTTAGAGAAAGGGTTCACTTGGCCAAAGCTTACCTGGTGCCCATGTTGCTATACCTCGGCAGTGTGTGCATCTTGCCAGAACCTCTCTGGGCTCGGGTCTATAGCCTGTTCTTCCAACTGTTATGGGGGAACAGGCTCAACCTAATTAAGAGAGAAGTTACGTATCTACCAAGGAAACTAGGAGGGTTAGGTATGGTTAACCCAGTGGTGTTCCTAGTGAACACCTTTGTTAAGATCAATATGGCAAACCTCTGGCAAGAGAGGGCTCCTTGGTGGATTCTCTCCTACAGGGAGTGGTTTCAGCCCTTCTTCCAGGAATGGGAGAGAGGAGGCCAAGTGAAAGACCTGCGTACACCCCACGGACATCTCCCGGCTTATCCCGCCCTGGTCTTGAAGATGGTACGCCGGTGGGGTCTGGAGGTGTGGGAGATCAGGACCATGCCGAGGAAATTCCTCGACAGAAGGGTTCTGATGACCCACTTCCAGAAGCCCCTGGCACTCAAGGACTGCCCAAGTAGTAACCTCGTGTAGGGATTAAAACTTTTACATTCGGTGAGGATTCCCCAGAAGTTTTGGGATCTGGCTTGGCGCTGCTTCCACGGGAGACTGTACGTAAGGGGCAATTTGAAGTACAGAAACACTGATGACAGAGGATGTCCTCGGGAGGAGTGTAGCGATACACTAGAGAGTATGGAGCATTTCCTGCTTCATTGCCCCTTTAAAGCAGAGGTGTACAAAAGTTTGGGTGCCTCCATCGGCTGGCTCGGCTTAGCCAACCTCTCCTACGCCGGGTGGGCTTATGGGATGTTCGGAGACCTAGGTGGTAGGGACCGTAACACTTCTTTTTTAGTTAGAATAGTGGTTAGGCACTTTACCTGGAACGCACGGTGTTTAGTATCTACGCAGAGCAAAATCCTTCTGGTGGAAGAAGTTGTAGGGAACATCATCGGTGGCCTGGTGAAGGTACGTTCTTTGGAGGTTGATAGACTGGGAGCATCCAAAGCCTCTCGCCTATGGAGGGGCTTTTCTTTTGGGGTGCCTTAGGGTATTGACCTTCAGGGGGAGGGGGGGCTCATCTAGCTCATCTGGGGGGGGTCCGCCCTCGCTTAGGCACTAAAAAATTAAGCGATAGGGAAAACAATAGGGAAAGGAGGGCGAGTTTAGGGCTAGATCAAACAAAGGGTAAGAGAAGGGACAGCTTTAGGGGAAAGCGATAGGGGAAGTGATAGGGAGGTGTCGGCGTGGGTGGATCCTATCCCCGAGGGGGTCGGGTGGGTCTCTTTCTCCTCTTTCTGGTGGTAGGCTGGGATTGTGCACGGCAGAGTTTTTTGTTTTCTGTACATAAAGGCAGTATAAAGGCTTACAGGAACCGAACTTGGTGCTTGCGGGTTGTGTTTTTGTTGTTATGTATATGCGAGGGAGAGTGACAGGGGTTTAGATAGGTTGGGTGGGGGAATGGGGGGGTGTGGGGAGGATTATATTGTTTTCTTTTTTTCTCCCGCTCGGGCCCGGACTATGCAGAACATGAGAGGACATGGGGCGAGGGTCTGAGTGGGAGGTCTACGGTGTGGTGGCGGAGGCCAGCATCAGGACTAAGCGGACATGAGGGGACATGAGGCGGGGTGTTGGCCTGGTGTGGTGAAGGGTTAGGTTAGTTAGAGTTAGGGTTAGTATATATATATTGAGGAAAAAATAAATTAAAAAAAATAATAAAAAAAATAAAAAAATAAAAAAATTAAATAAAAAATTTTTAAAAAAATAATAATAAAAATAAAAAATTAAAAAAAAAAAAAAATTTCAAAAATATATATATAGGTATATAGGTGGAGGTGTAAAAAAAAGTATAGGTGTATATATATTCTTATGTATATGTGGGTGTAAAGATTAAAGTATGTTGTATATAAATATGGGTATGAACGTTGGGGGGTTTGACACATTCCGGCTGATTGTTTCAAATGAGTACGGAAGGGAGTGAGTGGGGGCAAATGGATACTGAGAGGTGGCGGGGGATACGATATAAGTTGAATGTGGATGAGTGTAGCTGGTTGAGGAATTGGCCAAGTCCGGGAACATGGAGGAATACAGTGATGTATTTAAAAATATGTATATAATGTCTTATGTTTATGTTTGTATATGTTGTATTTTGGTTATGGTTTACTTCGGCTGATGTTGTTGTTATGTTTTTTACTTTTATAATAAAAGAGTTCCATACATGGATGTAAGGGTATGTGCACACACACTAATTACTTCTGTAATTGACGGACGTATTTCGGCCGCAAGTCCCGGACCGAACACAGTGCAGGGAGCCGGGCTCCTAGCATCATAGTTATGTACGATGCTAGGAGTCCCTGCCTCTCTGCAGGACAACTGTCCCGTACTGTAATCATGTTTTCAGTACGGGACAGCAGTTCCACGGAGTAGCAGGGACTCCTAGCATCGTACATAAGTATGATGCTAGGAGCCCGGCTCCCTGCACTGTGGTCGGTCCGGTACTTGAGGCCGAAATACGTCCGTCAATTACGGACGTAATTAGTGTGTGTGCACATACCCTAAAAGCAACAAGCAATGGCTTTTCACAAGCCCTCCAAAAATGGACCCTTTTTTTTGGCAGATGCCTGCCGGGGTTCTTCCATACATGGATGTAAAAGCAACAAGCAATGGCTTTTCACAAGCCCTCCAAAAATTGACCCTTTTTATTGGCAGATGCCTGCCGGGGTTCTACCATACATGGATGTAAAAGCAACAAGCAATGGCTTTTCACAAGCCCTCCAAAAATTGACCCTTTTTTTTGGCAGATGCCTGCCGGGATTCTTCCATACATGGATGTAAAAGCAACAAGCAATGGCTTTTGACAAGCCCTCCAAAAATTGACCCTTTTTAAAAGCAACAAGCAATGGCTTTTGACAAGCCCTCCAAAAATTGACCCTTTTTATTGGCAGATGCCTGCCGGAGTTCTTCCATACATGGATGTAAAAGCAACAAGCAATGGCTTTTGACAAGCCCTCCAAAAATTGACCCTTTTTAAAAGCAACAAGCAATGGCTTTTGACAAGCCCTCCAAAAATTGACCCATTTTCTTGGCAGATGCGGCTTGCTCTCTAAGGAGAGAGGAGGTGCTTACTTTGGGTGTGGTGTTTTTTTTGCATACCTTCCCAGGGACTCTGCTCTGTTATCTGCCCAGGTATAGTACATCTGCCTGGGCTAGCTGAGTGCCCCGAGGGGGGCTCCATCTGGAGATGGAGTCCCGGGCCTCCACCCCCCGGAGTAGGTCGGTGGGGGGTGGAGGGACATCCCAGTCAGCTGGGAAAGCTGAGCCAGCCCCAGGGGAGAGGAGGACATCACGGGGCTGCAGCAATGTGGCCTCACCCCCCCAGGCGGCTGGGGCATCGCAGCATGCCGCCAGGAGAGCAGAGGCAACGGAGCAAGGAGAAGCAGGACCGGAACACCATGGCTGCAGGGACCTCGTGGAGTGGGGGTCACTGAGGCCGGGAGAGGAGGCCACTACTTTTGGCTCCCGCCTGGTGGCCCACCTCGAGGAATATAAAGACCTGGGGAAGTCCCTGCAGCAGCTCCGAGGAGAAGTGACGGCGGCCCGGCAGAGAGCTGCAAAATCCTCCGGCAGCAGGTGGGCCAAATACTCGGCACAGGTCCGCTCCCTGCTGCGGGAGGTAAAGGAGGTGGAAGACAGGAGAGCCGTAATTCTGGAAGGGGGAGGAGCCTTCGCAGAGAAATTACGTAACGACGACAGGTTCCAGCAAATGGAAGGATTGAACCAAAAAGAAAACAAAGAAAAAAAAAACTGACAGCAAGCAAGGTGACAGCAAGCAGAGGAACTGCGGACGAGTAAAACCCTGGCAAGTCAGTACCGGTTCCTGTGCAAGAGGATTCGGGTCAGTCAGTTCCGGCGAGTTCTAACTTGCCAGGTGCAGCACAGCTGCCAGATTCGGGGAGCAGCTCCGTGTCCGAGGGGGAGCACCCCCCCGGTATGATGACCCAGATACGTGACCAGGAATCCCCAGTATCGCTGGAGGGGTTCAGCTTCGGCACGGAGCTGCCCCCGGAGGAAGTTGAGAGAGGTACAGCAGCAGAGCGGAGGAGACGGAAAAAGCTGAGGAGACAGATGGAAGAAAGAAGAGAGGTGAGACTGGTATATGTGCACGGGTCTCCCCTGCACTCCGGGCCAGAAGAGATTCTGGTCCGACGTGCAGGACCCGCAAACCCCCCAGCCCCGGCTTCTGCAGTGGAGTCGGGGCGGGAAAGCGGGGAAATAGCATCGAGGGCGGGCAAGATGGCGCCGGAAGCCGCTCACTGTGAAGTGGGCGACGCTGGCTGTCAGAGCGCTGCAGGGGGCGTGGCCCCAATCCCGGCTGACGGTGAGCCCCGGAGACCGGTGTGCGGTGTGAGCCGCATACCGGAGGAGGGGGCGGACCGGAAGTCGGGGGCAACGCTGTCCCGCGGGTCGGGTGCCTGCAACGGGGCCGGTCCGGTCGCACCGGGACCGGCCAGTCTGATAGGCCAGCGGGCTCCCGACGCCTCGGACAAGGGCATAGCCAAAGCCTCTGCTGGAGGCGGAGCCGGCCAGTCCAGAGTGGAGGAGGGGAGAGGCCTGGCTGCTAAACACGCGGAGCGGCCGCTGCTGTGCAGCCTGGCAGGTGAAAGGAGCGGAGCCGGACACTCCAGAGCGGAGGAGGGAAGTGGCCCGGCTGGCATATGCACAGAGCGGCCGCTGCAAAGCAGCTCATCATGCGAAATGCTTATAGAAGCAGAAAGCAACATGATAAAGAATAGAGAAGCCAATAATACAGTGAATACAGTAAATACAGTGGAAAAAAAAAATATGAATAAAAATAAGAATAAAAATGCAAATGTGAATAAAAATGCTAATGTAAATATAAATGAAGAAGTGCCTCTCCCTGCCCTGGCAAGCGACATGGACACCAATGATGCGGAGGGTTGCGTGGAGGTGCCGCTTATGTCATCTGGCGTGACATCTTCGCCCTGATACATCCTCATGGCTCAGCTGAGTTCGACATCAGCTTTGTTCAACCGGGAGGCCTAGAGGTCTTCTGGGGGAATTATGAGCTGGTGAAGGATGAGCCCGGCTGGCGGGATTTTGCTGCACAAGCAATATCCCGTCAGAATGGTCTCAAGAAGGTGACCGTTCTCACCCGTAACGAGTCACTTTCTTGCGTTGACATCATGACCTGGCTAAGTCGGTATGGGGAAGTAGCGGAGATGCCCAGGAAGAACATGGACGAGTTTGGCATATGGTCGGGGGCCTGGACGTTTATGGTGAAACTTAAACATCTGGGGCAAACTGTGTCCCACATCCCATCCTCTGCTTTCCTTGGGAGGGATCGTATCCTGGTCTTCTACCAGGGGCAACCGAGGCTGTGTCACCGGTGCGGCGACCCCTCGCATTTGAGTGCAGCTTGCACAGTACAGAAGTGCGCTCATTGTGGGGGGATAGGTCATCTAGCTGCATTGTGTGGCCAGATTAGGTGTCACCTGTGTGGTGACTTAGGTCACCCATTCAGTAGGTGTCCCCGCTCCGTCGTCAATGCCGTCGCCAAGCCTGCAGGAGGAGAGAGTGGGGTGGCTCCTGTGGGTGGGGAGGCGTGCAGAGAGGGCGGAGCAAAAGGGCAAGTGAAGACATCAAGGAAAGGGCTCCAGCCTTCCTACCATCGAAGGCTGGAGAAGAGGCAAAAAGAGAGGAAGCTGAGGGAAACCCAGGCAACTGGGCGGACCTCTGGCCTGAACCTGGAGCCTGCCCTGGAGACGGATGTCCTTGGGGACGCTGAATTGGATGAGGAGGTCAGGAGGATCCAGAGGGAGCAAGTGGCTGAGGACTCTCAATCCTCCCAATATGAAAGTGTTGGTGAGGAAGAGAGGGTACAGCCTAAAAAAACACCTGGGACACAGGGCAAGATCCTGAGCGGGCCAAAGTCATCTGGCCAAGCCCCGGCCACGGAAGGCAACATCTGCACCCCTCTGGTGCTCTCCCCCAAGCGCTACCAAGTCCTCATGGATTTTCCAGCTCTTCAGCAAAGTGAGGTAGGGGTCTCAGAGGGCGCTGGACCCCTTCCCCCGAGAGGTACAAAGGCCTCTGGGGCAGGGGTCAACCTGGGGCAGGGGGACGAGGATGGGTGTGTGAGTGAGGGGGGGAGGTCCGCCAGGAGGGAATGGACTCCACCACCTCAAAAAAACGTGTCAAGAAAGGAAGAGAGTCTGGGGGGTCCTCCTCAGACCATGACAGGGGTGGGAAGAAGAAAGCCATCTAATTTAATTATCCAGGATGGCGGTACCCACACCGTTGACGCTGGCTTCCATTAATGTCGCCAGCATTAAGTCAGATATGGCTAAATTTGCGGCCTTTGATTTTCTCAGCCGAGTTGAAGCTGACATTTTGTTTTTGCAGGAGACCAGGCTGTCACTTTTGGCAGACGTCGTAAAAGCCAGGAGGGATTGGCGACGCGGGCCCTCCTACTGGTCTCTTGCGGCCGAGCCATATAGCGGTGTGGCGGTTCTTTTCACCGCCCCGGTAAAATGCCGACGGATGATAGAATTAGAAATGGGGAGGTGCCTGATTTTAGATGTTCTCATAAAGGGACAAGAATTGCGATTAATCAACATCTATGGTCCCCAAACTAAGTGGGACCGAAAAAATCTATTTATGAGGATTAAGCCTTTCCTTTTTTCTAGTCGACAGGTCATCTTTGGAGGGGATTTTAACACTGTCGTTAGACCCCGCGATAGAGGAGGTTCCATAGACAGACTGGCCTACGATAGTGTAGCCTTAAATAGCATAGCTAGCGAAGCTCGCCTGGTGGATATCCACATCAGGCATACCCCAGGTCACCCCGGGTTCACCTATCAAAGAGGAAGCTGTAGGTCTAGGATAGATAGGTTTTTTTTGAAGGAGGAAGCCATCTCTTCACCAGTGTCCGTTGTTGAGGTGGAATTCTCCGACCACTGTATGATTTTGTTTTCTCTGAACATTGCAGAATCCCTTCGGATGGGTCGAGGTATATGGAGGCTGAATTCCACTCTCCTGGAAGAAGCGGAAATAAGACAGGCCTTTGAAGATTTTCTCCAGGACCAGGTACCTTTGTTGGATCTAGGTGCCACTAAGTCTGAGTGGTGGGAGTTGTTTAAATATCGGGTAGCAGGATTTTTCCGCCTGCTTTCAGGCCTCAGGTCCATGAGCAGGTACCACCTGTATCAGGAACTGAGGAGGAAACTCGAACGTCTGGTCTCGGACGGAGGTAGTCAGGAGGAGATCTCCGGGGTGAAAGCGCTGCTCAAAAGGTGTCAGTATGATGATAGGCACGCATCTTTGGTTCTTGAGAGGGATTTCGGGAGGTACCGCTCGCCCGACCCCTACAGGAACTGTAAGATGTCAGTGAGTCGTAAAATAGTGACAGGACTAATAGACAGTACAGGTTCCCTGAGGAGATCCAAGTCAGGGATCCTGGAGGTCGTTAGATCCTTCTCACCTTTTGGGTAGGCAGGATCCAGACCGAGAGAAGATGTCGACTTTCCTGGCTGAAACGATCCCTGAGCCAGGAGAGGATTCCTCCCTTAATGTCTTGATAGATCCAATCAAAGAAGAGGAAGTAATGCTGGCGATTGACGGACTAGGTCTGAAAAAATCGCCAGGGCCGGATGGCTTAACATCCGAGTTCTACAAGACCTTTAAAGGAACCCTAGTTCCCTTCTTGACATCTGTATTTAATGAGTGTCTATCCTCGGGCACTCTGCCGAGGTCAATGAGGAGGTCAGCTTTGATTGTTCTATCAAAAGGTAAGGATTCGACTCGTATTGAGAATTGGCGTCCCATAGCGCTCCTCAATACGGACAGAAAGGTTCTCGCAAAGGTGCTGTTTAATCGGTTGGTGAAATTTGCACCCCGGCTTCTTTCGCCGGTCCAGCATTGTTCCGTTCCAGGCCGCAGCACTTTTACTGCTGTCCTCAGTGTCAGAGAGGCAGTGGAGCGGGGAAATTCTGGCCAGTGGAAGGGGTACGTTCTGTCCTTGGACCAGGCCAAAGCGTTTGACCGAGTGAATCACGAGTATCTATGGTCGGTCCTTCTGAGGTATGGTCTGCCGGGAGGGTTTGTCAATTGGCTCCAGACCTTATACGCTGGGGCAGAGACTTTCGCTCTGGTTAACGGTTGGGTTGGAACCCCCTTTGAGGTTGGGTCTGGTGTCCACCAGTGCTGTCCTTTGAGTCCCCTGCTATATGTGTTTGCGATTGACCCTTTTTTAAGAAGGGTTGACCGTGGACCGTTGGCGGGGATCGGGGTCTGCTTGGAAGGGCCGGAAGCCACTCAGAGGGTGGTTGCATACGCGGATGACGTCTCCATTTTCGTCTCCTCGCAAGGGGAGGCGGAGTGGGTGATGTCAGAAGTGGAATGTTACTCACGGGCATCTGGGTCCACGGTTAACCGTG
The DNA here is from genome assembly GCF_050947455.1 of Rhinoderma darwinii. Classification (NCBI taxonomy): domain Eukaryota; kingdom Metazoa; phylum Chordata; class Amphibia; order Anura; family Rhinodermatidae; genus Rhinoderma; species Rhinoderma darwinii. The sequence goes on from NC_134689.1 coordinate 72,927,725, forward strand.
ACAAGTGCGTAAGTCTCTGGCTGGGAGGAGGAGATCCTAGTTTTGGTCTCCTGGGCACCCTTCCAGAACCTCAGGGGTCTGCAAAGATCTTAGGAGTGGAATTTGGCCCGGGTGATTATCCCAAGAAAAACTGGGATGACAGGCTAAAGTTAGTTGCCCAGAAGGTCGGCCAATGGAAGGGTTGGTCCTTAACCCTTAGAGAAAGGGTTCACTTGGCCAAAGCTTACCTGGTGCCCATGTTGCTATACCTCGGCAGTGTGTGCATCTTGCCAGAACCTCTCTGGGCTCGGGTCTATAGCCTGTTCTTCCAACTGTTATGGGGGAACAGGCTCAACCTAATTAAGAGAGAAGTTACGTATCTACCAAGGAAACTAGGAGGGTTAGGTATGGTTAACCCAGTGGTGTTCCTAGTGAACACCTTTGTTAAGATCAATATGGCAAACCTCTGGCAAGAGAGGGCTCCTTGGTGGATTCTCTCCTACAGGGAGTGGTTTCAGCCCTTCTTCCAGGAATGGGAGAGAGGAGGCCAAGTGAAAGACCTGCGTACACCCCACGGACATCTCCCGGCTTATCCCGCCCTGGTCTTGAAGATGGTACGCCGGTGGGGTCTGGAGGTGTGGGAGATCAGGACCATGCCGAGGAAATTCCTCGACAGAAGGGTTCTGATGACCCACTTCCAGAAGCCCCTGGCACTCAAGGACTGCCCAAGTAGTAACCTCGTGTAGGGATTAAAACTTTTACATTCGGTGAGGATTCCCCAGAAGTTTTGGGATCTGGCTTGGCGCTGCTTCCACGGGAGACTGTACGTAAGGGGCAATTTGAAGTACAGAAACACTGATGACAGAGGATGTCCTCGGGAGGAGTGTAGCGATACACTAGAGAGTATGGAGCATTTCCTGCTTCATTGCCCCTTTAAAGCAGAGGTGTACAAAAGTTTGGGTGCCTCCATCGGCTGGCTCGGCTTAGCCAACCTCTCCTACGCCGGGTGGGCTTATGGGATGTTCGGAGACCTAGGTGGTAGGGACCGTAACACTTCTTTTTTAGTTAGAATAGTGGTTAGGCACTTTACCTGGAACGCACGGTGTTTAGTATCTACGCAGAGCAAAATCCTTCTGGTGGAAGAAGTTGTAGGGAACATCATCGGTGGCCTGGTGAAGGTACGTTCTTTGGAGGTTGATAGACTGGGAGCATCCAAAGCCTCTCGCCTATGGAGGGGCTTTTCTTTTGGGGTGCCTTAGGGTATTGACCTTCAGGGGGAGGGGGGGCTCATCTAGCTCATCTGGGGGGGGTCCGCCCTCGCTTAGGCACTAAAAAATTAAGCGATAGGGAAAACAATAGGGAAAGGAGGGCGAATTTAGGGCTAGATCAAACAAAGGGTAAGAGAAGGGACAGCTTTAGGGGAAAGCGATAGGGGAAGTGATAGGGAGGTGTCGGCGTGGGTGGATCCTATCCCCGAGGGGGTCGGGTGGGTCTCTTTCTCCTCTTTCTGGTGGTAGGCTGGGATTGTGCACGGCAGAGTTTTTTGTTTTCTGTACATAAAGGCAGTATAAAGGCTTACAGGAACCGAACTTGGTGCTTGCGGGTTGTGTTTTTGTTGTTATGTATATGCGAGGGAGAGTGACAGGGGTTTAGATAGGTTGGGTGGGGGAATGGGGGGGTGTGGGGAGGATTATATTGTTTTCTTTTTTTCTCCCGCTCGGGCCCGGACTATGCAGAACATGAGAGGACATGGGGCGAGGGTCTGAGTGGGAGGTCTACGGTGTGGTGGCGGAGGCCAGCATCAGGACTAAGCGGACATGAGGGGACATGAGGCGGGGTGTTGGCCTGGTGTGGTGAAGGGTTAGGTTAGTTAGAGTTAGGGTTAGTATATATATATTGAGGAAAAAATAAATTAAAAAAAATAATAAAAAAAATAAAAAAATAAAAAAATTAAATAAAAAATTTTTAAAAAAATAATAATAAAAATAAAAAATTAAAAAAAAAAAAAAATTTCAAAAATATATATATAGGTATATAGGTGGAGGTGTAAAAAAAAGTATAGGTGTATATATATTCTTATGTATATGTGGGTGTAAAGATTAAAGTATGTTGTATATAAATATGGGTATGAACGTTGGGGGGTTTGACACATTCCGGCTGATTGTTTCAAATGAGTACGGAAGGGAGTGAGTGGGGGCAAATGGATACTGAGAGGTGGCGGGGGATACGATATAAGTTGAATGTGGATGAGTGTAGCTGGTTGAGGAATTGGCCAAGTCCGGGAACATGGAGGAATACAGTGATGTATTTAAAAATATGTATATAATGTCTTATGTTTATGTTTGTATATGTTGTATTTTGGTTATGGTTTACTTCGGCTGATGTTGTTGTTATGTTTTTTACTTTTATAATAAAAGAGTTCCATACATGGATGTAAGGGTATGTGCACACACACTAATTACTTCTGTAATTGACGGACGTATTTCGGCCGCAAGTCCCGGACCGAACACAGTGCAGGGAGCCGGGCTCCTAGCATCATAGTTATGTACGATGCTAGGAGTCCCTGCCTCTCTGCAGGACAACTGTCCCGTACTGTAATCATGTTTTCAGTACGGGACAGCAGTTCCACGGAGTAGCAGGGACTCCTAGCATCGTACATAAGTATGATGCTAGGAGCCCGGCTCCCTGCACTGTGGTCGGTCCGGTACTTGAGGCCGAAATACGTCCGTCAATTACGGACGTAATTAGTGTGTGTGCACATACCCTAAAAGCAACAAGCAATGGCTTTTCACAAGCCCTCCAAAAATGGACCCTTTTTTTTGGCAGATGCCTGCCGGGGTTCTTCCATACATGGATGTAAAAGCAACAAGCAATGGCTTTTCACAAGCCCTCCAAAAATTGACCCTTTTTATTGGCAGATGCCTGCCGGGGTTCTACCATACATGGATGTAAAAGCAACAAGCAATGGCTTTTCACAAGCCCTCCAAAAATTGACCCTTTTTTTTGGCAGATGCCTGCCGGGATTCTTCCATACATGGATGTAAAAGCAACAAGCAATGGCTTTTGACAAGCCCTCCAAAAATTGACCCTTTTTAAAAGCAACAAGCAATGGCTTTTGACAAGCCCTCCAAAAATTGACCCTTTTTATTGGCAGATGCCTGCCGGAGTTCTTCCATACATGGATGTAAAAGCAACAAGCAATGGCTTTTGACAAGCCCTCCAAAAATTGACCCTTTTTAAAAGCAACAAGCAATGGCTTTTGACAAGCCCTCCAAAAATTGACCCATTTTCTTGGCAGATGCGGCTTGCTCTCTAAGGAGAGAGGAGGTGCTTACTTTGGGTGTGGTGTTTTTTTTGCATACCTTCCCAGGGACTCTGCTCTGTTATCTGCCCAGGTATAGTACATCTGCCTGGGCTAGCTGAGTGCCCCGAGGGGGGCTCCATCTGGAGATGGAGTCCCGGGCCTCCACCCCCCGGAGTAGGTCGGTGGGGGGTGGAGGGACATCCCAGTCAGCTGGGAAAGCTGAGCCAGCCCCAGGGGAGAGGAGGACATCACGGGGCTGCAGCAATGTGGCCTCACCCCCCCAGGCGGCTGGGGCATCGCAGCATGCCGCCAGGAGAGCAGAGGCAACGGAGCAAGGAGAAGCAGGACCGGAACACCATGGCTGCAGGGACCTCGTGGAGTGGGGGTCACTGAGGCCGGGAGAGGAGGCCACTACTTTTGGCTCCCGCCTGGTGGCCCACCTCGAGGAATATAAAGACCTGGGGAAGTCCCTGCAGCAGCTCCGAGGAGAAGTGACGGCGGCCCGGCAGAGAGCTGCAAAATCCTCCGGCAGCAGGTGGGCCAAATACTCGGCACAGGTCCGCTCCCTGCTGCGGGAGGTAAAGGAGGTGGAAGACAGGAGAGCCGTAATTCTGGAAGGGGGAGGAGCCTTCGCAGAGAAATTACGTAACGACGACAGGTTCCAGCAAATGGAAGGATTGAACCAAAAAGAAAACAAAGAAAAAAAAAACTGACAGCAAGCAAGGTGACAGCAAGCAGAGGAACTGCGGACGAGTAAAACCCTGGCAAGTCAGTACCGGTTCCTGTGCAAGAGGATTCGGGTCAGTCAGTTCCGGCGAGTTCTAACTTGCCAGGTGCAGCACAGCTGCCAGATTCGGGGAGCAGCTCCGTGTCCGAGGGGGAGCACCCCCCCGGTATGATGACCCAGATACGTGACCAGGAATCCCCAGTATCGCTGGAGGGGTTCAGCTTCGGCACGGAGCTGCCCCCGGAGGAAGTTGAGAGAGGTACAGCAGCAGAGCGGAGGAGACGGAAAAAGCTGAGGAGACAGATGGAAGAAAGAAGAGAGGTGAGACTGGTATATGTGCACGGGTCTCCCCTGCACTCCGGGCCAGAAGAGATTCTGGTCCGACGTGCAGGACCCGCAAACCCCCCAGCCCCGGCTTCTGCAGTGGAGTCGGGGCGGGAAAGCGGGGAAATAGCATCGAGGGCGGGCAAGATGGCGCCGGAAGCCGCTCACTGTGAAGTGGGCGACGCTGGCTGTCAGAGCGCTGCAGGGGGCGTGGCCCCAATCCCGGCTGACGGTGAGCCCCGGAGACCGGTGTGCGGTGTGAGCCGCATACCGGAGGAGGGGGCGGACCGGAAGTCGGGGGCAACGCTGTCCCGCGGGTCGGGTGCCTGCAACGGGGCCGGTCCGGTCGCACCGGGACCGGCCAGTCTGATAGGCCAGCGGGCTCCCGACGCCTCGGACAAGGGCATAGCCAAAGCCTCTGCTGGAGGCGGAGCCGGCCAGTCCAGAGTGGAGGAGGGGAGAGGCCTGGCTGCTAAACACGCGGAGCGGCCGCTGCTGTGCAGCCTGGCAGGTGAAAGGAGCGGAGCCGGACACTCCAGAGCGGAGGAGGGAAGTGGCCCGGCTGGCATATGCACAGAGCGGCCGCTGCAAAGCAGCTCATCATGCGAAATGCTTATAGAAGCAGAAAGCAACATGATAAAGAATAGAGAAGCCAATAATACAGTGAATACAGTAAATACAGTGGAAAAAAAAAATATGAATAAAAATAAGAATAAAAATGCAAATGTGAATAAAAATGCTAATGTAAATATAAATGAAGAAGTGCCTCTCCCTGCCCTGGCAAGCGACATGGACACCAATGATGCGGAGGGTTGCGTGGAGGTGCCGCTTATGTCATCTGGCGTGACATCTTCGCCCTGATACATCCTCATGGCTCAGCTGAGTTCGACATCAGCTTTGTTCAACCGGGAGGCCTAGAGGTCTTCTGGGGGAATTATGAGCTGGTGAAGGATGAGCCCGGCTGGCGGGATTTTGCTGCACAAGCAATATCCCGTCAGAATGGTCTCAAGAAGGTGACCGTTCTCACCCGTAACGAGTCACTTTCTTGCGTTGACATCATGACCTGGCTAAGTCGGTATGGGGAAGTAGCGGAGATGCCCAGGAAGAACATGGACGAGTTTGGCATATGGTCGGGGGCCTGGACGTTTATGGTGAAACTTAAACATCTGGGGCAAACTGTGTCCCACATCCCATCCTCTGCTTTCCTTGGGAGGGATCGTATCCTGGTCTTCTACCAGGGGCAACCGAGGCTGTGTCACCGGTGCGGCGACCCCTCGCATTTGAGTGCAGCTTGCACAGTACAGAAGTGCGCTCATTGTGGGGGGATAGGTCATCTAGCTGCATTGTGTGGCCAGATTAGGTGTCACCTGTGTGGTGACTTAGGTCACCCATTCAGTAGGTGTCCCCGCTCCGTCGTCAATGCCGTCGCCAAGCCTGCAGGAGGAGAGAGTGGGGTGGCTCCTGTGGGTGGGGAGGCGTGCAGAGAGGGCGGAGCAAAAGGGCAAGTGAAGACATCAAGGAAAGGGCTCCAGCCTTCCTACCATCGAAGGCTGGAGAAGAGGCAAAAAGAGAGGAAGCTGAGGGAAACCCAGGCAACTGGGCGGACCTCTGGCCTGAACCTGGAGCCTGCCCTGGAGACGGATGTCCTTGGGGACGCTGAATTGGATGAGGAGGTCAGGAGGATCCAGAGGGAGCAAGTGGCTGAGGACTCTCAATCCTCCCAATATGAAAGTGTTGGTGAGGAAGAGAGGGTACAGCCTAAAAAAACACCTGGGACACAGGGCAAGATCCTGAGCGGGCCAAAGTCATCTGGCCAAGCCCCGGCCACGGAAGGCAACATCTGCACCCCTCTGGTGCTCTCCCCCAAGCGCTACCAAGTCCTCATGGATTTTCCAGCTCTTCAGCAAAGTGAGGTAGGGGTCTCAGAGGGCGCTGGACCCCTTCCCCCGAGAGGTACAAAGGCCTCTGGGGCAGGGGTCAACCTGGGGCAGGGGGACGAGGATGGGTGTGTGAGTGAGGGGGGGAGGTCCGCCAGGAGGGAATGGACTCCACCACCTCAAAAAAACGTGTCAAGAAAGGAAGAGAGTCTGGGGGGTCCTCCTCAGACCATGACAGGGGTGGGAAGAAGAAAGCCATCTAATTTAATTATCCAGGATGGCGGTACCCACACCGTTGACGCTGGCTTCCATTAATGTCGCCAGCATTAAGTCAGATATGGCTAAATTTGCGGCCTTTGATTTTCTCAGCCGAGTTGAAGCTGACATTTTGTTTTTGCAGGAGACCAGGCTGTCACTTTTGGCAGACGTCGTAAAAGCCAGGAGGGATTGGCGACGCGGGCCCTCCTACTGGTCTCTTGCGGCCGAGCCATATAGCGGTGTGGCGGTTCTTTTCACCGCCCCGGTAAAATGCCGACGGATGATAGAATTAGAAATGGGGAGGTGCCTGATTTTAGATGTTCTCATAAAGGGACAAGAATTGCGATTAATCAACATCTATGGTCCCCAAACTAAGTGGGACCGAAAAAATCTATTTATGAGGATTAAGCCTTTCCTTTTTTCTAGTCGACAGGTCATCTTTGGAGGGGATTTTAACACTGTCGTTAGACCCCGCGATAGAGGAGGTTCCATAGACAGACTGGCCTACGATAGTGTAGCCTTAAATAGCATAGCTAGCGAAGCTCGCCTGGTGGATATCCACATCAGGCATACCCCAGGTCACCCCGGGTTCACCTATCAAAGAGGAAGCTGTAGGTCTAGGATAGATAGGTTTTTTTTGAAGGAGGAAGCCATCTCTTCACCAGTGTCCGTTGTTGAGGTGGAATTCTCCGACCACTGTATGATTTTGTTTTCTCTGAACATTGCAGAATCCCTTCGGATGGGTCGAGGTATATGGAGGCTGAATTCCACTCTCCTGGAAGAAGCGGAAATAAGACAGGCCTTTGAAGATTTTCTCCAGGACCAGGTACCTTTGTTGGATCTAGGTGCCACTAAGTCTGAGTGGTGGGAGTTGTTTAAATATCGGGTAGCAGGATTTTTCCGCCTGCTTTCAGGCCTCAGGTCCATGAGCAGGTACCACCTGTATCAGGAACTGAGGAGGAAACTCGAACGTCTGGTCTCGGACGGAGGTAGTCAGGAGGAGATCTCCGGGGTGAAAGCGCTGCTCAAAAGGTGTCAGTATGATGATAGGCACGCATCTTTGGTTCTTGAGAGGGATTTCGGGAGGTACCGCTCGCCCGACCCCTACAGGAACTGTAAGATGTCAGTGAGTCGTAAAATAGTGACAGGACTAATAGACAGTACAGGTTCCCTGAGGAGATCCAAGTCAGGGATCCTGGAGGTCGTTAGATCCTTCTCACCTTTTGGGTAGGCAGGATCCAGACCGAGAGAAGATGTCGACTTTCCTGGCTGAAACGATCCCTGAGCCAGGAGAGGATTCCTCCCTTAATGTCTTGATAGATCCAATCAAAGAAGAGGAAGTAATGCTGGCGATTGACGGACTAGGTCTGAAAAAATCGCCAGGGCCGGATGGCTTAACATCCGAGTTCTACAAGACCTTTAAAGGAACCCTAGTTCCCTTCTTGACATCTGTATTTAATGAGTGTCTATCCTCGGGCACTCTGCCGAGGTCAATGAGGAGGTCAGCTTTGATTGTTCTATCAAAAGGTAAGGATTCGACTCGTATTGAGAATTGGCGTCCCATAGCGCTCCTCAATACGGACAGAAAGGTTCTCGCAAAGGTGCTGTTTAATCGGTTGGTGAAATTTGCACCCCGGCTTCTTTCGCCGGTCCAGCATTGTTCCGTTCCAGGCCGCAGCACTTTTACTGCTGTCCTCAGTGTCAGAGAGGCAGTGGAGCGGGGAAATTCTGGCCTGTGGAAGGGGTACGTTCTGTCCTTGGACCAGGCCAAAGCGTTTGACCGAGTGAATCACGAGTATCTATGGTCGGTCCTTCTGAGGTATGGTCTGCCGGGAGGGTTTGTCAATTGGCTCCAGACCTTATACGCTGGGGCAGAGACTTTCGCTCTGGTTAACGGTTGGGTTGGAACCCCCTTTGAGGTTGGGTCTGGTGTCCACCAGTGCTGTCCTTTGAGTCCCCTGCTATATGTGTTTGCGATTGACCCTTTTTTAAGAAGGGTTGACCGTGGACCGTTGGCGGGGATCGGGGTCTGCTTGGAAGGGCCGGAAGCCACTCAGAGGGTGGTTGCATACGCGGATGACGTCTCCATTTTCGTCTCCTCGCAAGGGGAGGCGGAGTGGGTGATGTCAGAAGTGGAATGTTACTCACGGGCATCTGGGTCCACGGTTAACCGTGACAAGTGCGTAAGTCTCTGGCTGGGAGGAGGAGATCCTAGTTTTGGTCTCCTGGGCACCCTTCCAGAACCTCAGGGGTCTGCAAAGATCTTAGGAGTGGAATTTGGCCCGGGTGATTATCCCAAGAAAAACTGGGATGACAGGCTAAAGTTAGTTGCCCAGAAGGGTCTATAGCCTGTTCTTCCAACTGTTATGGGGGAACAGGCTCAACCTAATTAAGAGAGAAGTTACGTATCTACCAAGGAAACTAGGAGGGTTAGGTATGGTTAACCCAGTGGTGTTCCTAGTGAACACCTTTGTTAAGATCAATATGGCAAACCTCTGGCAAGAGAGGGCTCCTTGGTGGATTCTCTCCTACAGGGAGTGGTTTCAGCCCTTCTTCCAGGAATGGGAGAGAAGAGGCCAAGTGAAAGACCTGCGTACACCCCACGGACATCTCCCGGCTTATGCCGCCCTGGTCTTGAAGATGGTACGCCGGTGGGGTCTGGAGGTGTGGGAGATCAGGACCATGCCGAGGAAATTCCTCGACAGAAGGGTTCTGCTGACCCACTTCCAGAAGCCCCTGGCACTCAAGGACTGCCCAAGTAGTGACCTCGTGTAGGGATTAAAACTTTTAAATTTGGTGAGGATTCCCCAGAAGTTTTGGGATCTGGCTTGGCGCTGCTTCCACGGGAGACTGTACGTAAGGGGCAATTTGAAGTACAGAAACACTGATGACAGAGGATGTCCTCGGGAGGAGTGTAGCGATACACTAGAGAGTATGGAGCATTTCCTGCTTCATTGCCCCTTTAAAGCAGAGGTGTACAAAAGTTTGGGTGCCTCCATCGGCTGGCTCGGCTTAGCCAACCTCTCCTACGCCGGGTGGGCTTATGGGATGTTCGGAGACCTAGGTGTTAGGGACCGTAACACTTCTTTTTTAGTTAGAATAGTGGTTAGGCACTTTACCTGGAACGCACAGTGTTTAGTATCTACGCAGATCAAAATCCTTCTGGTGGAAGAGGTTGTAGGGAACATCATCGGTGACCTGGTGAAGGTACGTTCTTTGGAGGTTGATAGACTGGGAGCATCCAAAGCCTCTGGCCTATGGAGGGGCTTTTCTTTTGGGGTGCCTTAGGGTATTGACCTTCGGGGGGGGACTCATCTGGCTCGTCTGGGGGGGGGTCCGCCCTCGCTTAGGCACAAAAAAATTAAGCAATAGGGAAAACAATAGGGAATGGAGGGCGAGTTTAGGGCTAGATCAAACATAGGGTAAGAGAAGGGACAGCATTAGGGGAAAGCGATAGGGGAAGTGATAGGGAGGTGTCGGCGTGGGTGGATCCTATCCCCGGGGGGGTCGGGTGGGTCTCTCTCTCCTCTTTCTGGTGGTAGGCAAGGATTGTGCACGGCAGAGTTTTTTGTTTTCAGTGCATAAAGGCAGTATAAAGGCTTACAGGAACCGAACTTGGTGCTTTCGGGTTGTGTTTTTGTTGTTATGTATATGCGAGGGAGAGTGACAGGGGTTTAGATAGGTTGGGTGGGGGAATTGGGGGGTGTGGGGAGGATTATATTGATTCTTCTTTTTCTCTCGCTCAGGCTCGGACTATGCAGAACATGAGAGGACATGGGGCGAGGGTCTGAGTGGGAGGTTTACGGTGTGGTGGCGGAGGCCAACATCAGGACTAAGCGGACATGAGAGGACATGAGGCGGGGTGTTGGCCTGGTGTGGTGAAGGGTTAGTTTAGTTAGAGTTAGGGTTAGTAGATATATTTAAAAAAAATAAAAAATAAAAAATTTATATAGGTATAGGTGGAAGTGTATATAGGTGTATATATATTCTTATGTATATGTGGGTGTATATTAAAGTGTGTGGTATATAAATATGGGTATGTATGTTGGGGGGTTTGACACATTCCGGCTGATTGTTTCAAATGAGTACGGAAGGGAGTGAGTGGGGGCGAATGGATACTGGGAGGTGGCGGGGGTAAACGATAAAGGTTGAATGCGGATGAGTGTAGCTGGATGAGGAATTGGCCAAGTCCAGGAATATTGAGGAATACAGTGATGTATTAAAAAGTAGGTATAATGTCTCATGTTTATGTTTGTATATGTTGTATTTTGGTTATGTTTTACATCGGTTGATGTTGTTGTTATGTTTTTTACTTTTCTAATAAAAAGAGTTCCATACATGGATGTAAAAGCAACAAGCAATGGCTTTTGACAAGCCCTCCAAAAATGGACCCTTTTTATTGACAAGGGTGAGTAGTAGCAGCACATTAAAAGACACTGGACGACAGTCACAGGACAAAGCCCTGTGGTGGGGCAGGCCTGCTTGTAGCAGACGGGCGGCAGTGGAGGTGTATTGGTGGTAGTAGAGGTAGCCAACACAGACAGCAAGGGTGGTAGACTGGTAGTAGCAGCAGCACATTAAAAAAAGAGACTGGACGACAGTCACAGGACAAAGCCCTGTGGTGGGGCAGGCCTGCTTGTAGCAGACGGGTGGCAGTGGAGGTGTATTGGTGGTAGTAGAGGTAGCCAACGGACAGCAAGGGTGGTAGTAGTAGTAGCAGTAGCAGCACATTAAAAAAAGAGACTGGACAGTCACAGGACAAAGCCCTCTGGTGGGGCAGGCCTCAGGCCTGCTTGTAGCAGACGGCAGTGGAGGTGTGTTGGTGGTAGTAGAGGTAGCCAACGGACAGCAAGGGTGGTAGTAGTAGTAGCAGCACATTAAAAAAAGAGACTGGACAATCACAGGACAAAGCCCTGTGGTGGGGCAGGCCTGCTTGTAGCAGACGGCAATGGGGTGGATTGGTGGTAGAAGTAGTAGCAGCACCAACAGCGACACATTAAAAAAAGAGTGGACAGGACAGAATCCCGTAGTAGCAGGCGGCAGTAGCAGGCGGCAGCGGCAGAAGCAGTAGCAATGTCAGATCTAATCAGTGGCATCAGGCACAGGGGTTTTAAAATCCTCACCGATCCACGCTTGATTCATTTTCAGAAACGTGAGATTTTCCAAGCTGTTGGCGGACAATCTTGTTCGCTTAGGGGTGACGAAGCCCCCTGCTGCGCTGAATACCCTCTCTGACGCTACACTGGAGGGTGGACAAGACAGTACACCCATGGCAAACTGGGCCAGTTCTTGCCAATGATCCAATCTGCTGACCCAGAAGTCCATGGGGTCTGGGATCAGCATTTCTGACGGAGAAAGGGCACAGTCCAGGTACGAGTGAACCTGGTTGTTTAGGTGCTGCACCTGGTGATGGTGAACATCCCTTTGGTGACTACGATGTGTGTCAGGTCGGGGTATTGGATGTAAAAATGTTATCATCATATTTTCCAAACTGAATTGGCTGCTGCTACTGCTGCTGCTGCTGCTGCCGCGGCTGCCGCCTATTGCAGAGGTAGCTCTGCCAGGGGCGGTGGAACGATGAGACAGTGGGGAGCGGAGAGTGGCCCCCGGTCAGACATGCTTGCAGCAGGTGTTTGCCGTTTGAAAGCCGTGACAAGCTGGCTGCATAGCTTCTCTCGATAATAAGCCAATTTTGCCTCCCTCTCGGAAGGCACAAAAAACTCCCCCATTCTGGCTTTATACCGAGGGTCTAAAAGTGTGGCTATCCAGTACTCATCTCTTTGCTTCATGCTAACAATACGACAGTCAGCGCGCAAGTAACGAAGCATACAGCTCGCCATCCTGGCCAGCGTTTCAGAGGGCCCGGTTGGTTCCATCTCCACCCCATACTGCCATGGTTGTCCATCATCAAGGTCGTCGTCAGACTCGTCATCACCACCATCACTGTCATGTTGTGCGGCTGCCTCGTCCCCTATCCCTTCCTGTGATTCCATCTCCAAATCCAGCTCCTCTTCAGGTCCTGTTTCCTCATCCTCATCCTCCTCCCCAACATCCATCGCTGTGAGCGTTTGCTCCATAATGAATATCAGCGGCATAACATCGTTCATTCCGCTAGCGTCACGGCTCACAAATCGTGTGGCCTCTTCAAAGGGCCTCAAAACGCGACATGCGTCTCTAACCAGCTGCCAGTGCCTGAGCTCGAAATTACACTGGCTCCAAACGCTGCCCGTCTGCTGCATCAGGAAATCATTCACGGCTTTCCGCTGTTCGTACAGACGGTCCAACATGTGCAGGGTGGAATTCCAGCGTGTTGGAACGTCGCAAATGAGGCTGTGTTCTGGGAGATTGTTTTGACGCTGCAAGTCCAGGAGGGCGTGCTTAAATGCATACGAACGTCTAAAGTGAACGCAAACCCTCCTGGACATGGCCAGCACACCCTTCAAACCAACATATGACTTTAAGAAGCGTGTTATGGCCAGATTGATCACATGTGCCATGCAAGGAGCGTGTGTCAGGTGACCTAGACGCAGTGCAGCCACAACGTTCTTGCCGTTATCAGAGACAACATTGCCCAGTGTGAGTTTCAGAGGAGACAGCCAGCGTGCGATTTCCTCCTTGATGCACAGCAGCAGCTCCTGCCCTGTGTGGCTTTTTTCGCCAAGGCTCAGCAGGTGTAAGACAGCGTTGTGGCGCTTCACCTTGCACCTATGAAAAGAGGAGGGAGGAGGAGTGGAAGATACGCTGTGTCCTGTCGGGAACGGGAAGACCTCCAAGGAGGAAGGCAAGGAGGAGGAGGAGGATGGTAGGCGCCTGGTGTCCGGAGTTGAACCAGAAAGATACAAGCGTGGAGGTGGTAATGCCTGGTATTGCTGCGGTGGTGCATCGGACTGCAAAATATTGACCCAGTGGGCCGAGAAAGACATGTACTGTCCCTGCCCATAGTTGCTGCTCCACGTGTCGATGGTGGCATGTACCCTGCTGCACACGGATAATCGCAAGGACTGGCACACCTTTTCCTCCACATGCTTGTGCAAGGCAGGGACAGCTGTTTTGGAGAAGTAATGTCGGCTAGGTATTCGCCACCTAGGCTGAGCGCACGCCATCAATTGCTTGAAGCCGGCGGAGTCGACCAGGTGGTACGGCAGCGACTGCACCACCAACAACTTAGCCAGGTGTGAATTAAGCCGCACGACAAGTGGATGACTGGGTATATATTGTTGCTTATTGGACAACGATTCCGTAATGGATAACTGACGGGACGTAGGAGGAGCACTAGATGACAGTGATGATGATGATGACAACGACATGGTGGATAAGGCCTGGCTACTACTTAGATGACAGGGACTCGGAGAAGCAGCAGCAGCGGAAGAGGGGTTTTCATTAGATGTACATGATGATGGTGGGGCATGTCGATTGACCCACATGGCGTTGTGATGCCGCTCCATGTGTTCACGTAGAGCGGTAGTTCCTACATTGCTGCCCTGCCCACGCCTTACTTTCTGCTTGCAGATACGGCACTGTGCCATGTTTTCGTCCTCCGGGAAGGTACAGAAAAATTGCCACACGGCAGAGTACCGTAAAGAGGTAGTACCACGTCCACCACCACCACAACCACAAGAGCTTGCCCCTTGTCTGGCAGGCTTTTTTCGGGAGCCTACACCAGCATCTGTGTCGCCGTCACCGGCTCCTGAGCTGACCCTACCGCTGCAACGTTTTGCAGATTAACTTCTGCCCCTACCTCGGCTTGGCTGTTTATCACGTCCAGTGCCGCCACTACTACCCTCCTCCTCTGACGCCGCCATCACCTCGTCACCTGGTTCCCACGTCCTGTCTAAAACAACATCATCATCATAGCCTTCCTCATCATCCCCGCCACTTCTGTCACTGTGTTGTGAATGTGATGTGACATCTTGGCGGGCTCCATGCCCCCCCTCATTACTGTGTCTGCCACCACGGCTACCACCACCAACACCCCCACTACCGCAGCTATGCGTCTCGGACACCGCTTCCACCTCCACCACCGCCGCAACACACTCCGTTGGCTGATTCGCGGAAAACAAATCATCATCATCATCATCACTATGTTGTTCAGTATCTTCCTTCGCACCCGAGGAGATGTCTCTTAGGACTCTCAGGAAAGATGGCTTCCCGCTAGGAAGGGGGAGCGAAGACATAGATGATGGAATGGAAACGCTAGAAATACCTATATTACTACTGTCACTGTGCCAAGAAACTGTAGAGGATCTGGAATCCAACGAAACCTGGCTTGAAGCCAGATCGTCAGAGTCTTCCTGCTGAGATGACCGCGAGCCAGCCAACCAGTCCACAATGGCCGTATTGTCTAAAGTAACCCGCCCACCGGAGGAGATTGACATGTCTGGCTTGCTGATACTACTACCAGCAGGCACATGGCAGCTGCTACTAGTGGAACTGGGCACATGTCTTGTGCCACAAATGCTGGTACTGGGTCTGGCACAAACAGATCCAACATTTGGACTGGAAGAGGAGACGGCATGGGTGTTTTTTCCTCTACCCCGTCCTTTCACAACCTTTTTTTTCCCAGACATTTCAGAGCCCCTTCTAAAAGCGTATTCACACACTGACACTGGCTTGGCAAATGGCAATGAATGAGAATTTCTATCAGCCACGCCGCAGTGAACTCAGCGAATGCTGGGCCTTGTAGTACTACTACTACCACTACTACAAAGGCTGCCTGTATTGCAAGTTGTATTGTTATTTGTTTGTTATGTTAACGGGCCGGGGATGAGCCCCTTCTAAAAGCGTATTCACACACTGACACTGGCTTGGCAAACGGCAATGAATGAGAATTTCTATCAGCCTCGCTGCAGTGCACTCAGGGAATGCTGGGCCTTGTAGTACTACTAGGCTGCCTGTATTGCAAGTTGGATTGTTTGTTATGTTAACGGCCGGGGATGAGCCCCTTCTAAAAGCGTATTCACACACTGACACTGGCTTGGCAAATGGCAATGAATGAGAATTTCTATCAGCCTCGCTGCAGTGCACTCAGGGAATGCTGGGCCTTGTAGTACTACTACTACCACTACTACAAAGGCTGCCTGTATTGCAAGTTGTATTGTTATTTGTTTGTTATGTTAACGGGCCGGGGATGAGCCCCTTCTAAAGGCGTATTCACACACTGACACTGGCTTGGCAAATGGCAATGAATGAGAATTTCTATCAGCCACGCCGCGGTGCACTCAGGGAATGCTGAGCATTGTAGTACTACTAGGCTGCCTGTATCGCAAGTTGGATTGTTATTTATGTTAACGGCCGGGGATGAGCCCCTTCTAAAAGCGTATTCACACACTGACACTGGCTTGGCAAATGGCAATGAATGAGAATTTCTATCAGCCACGCCGCGGTGCACTCAGGGAATGCTGGGCATTGTAGTACTACTAGGCTGCCTGTATCGCAAGTTGGATTGTTATTTATGTTAACGTCCGGGGATGAGCCCCTTCTAAAAGCGTATTCACACACTGACACTGGCTTGGCAAATGGCAATGAATGAGAATTTCTATCAGCCCCGCTGCAGTGCACTCAGGGAATGCTGGGCCTTGTAGTACTACTACTACTACTACCACTACTTCAAAGGCTGCCTGTATTGCAAGTTGTATTGTTATTTGTTTGTTATGTTAACGGACCGGGGATGAGCCCCTTCTAAAAGCGTATTCACACACTGACACTGGCTTGGCAAATAGCAATGAATGAGAATTTCTATCAGCCACGCCGCGGTGCACTCAGGGAATGCTGGGCATTGTAGTACTACTAGGCTGCCTGTATCGCAAGTTGGATTGTTATTTATGTTAACGGCCGGGGATGAGCCCCTTCTAAAAGCGTATTCACACACTGACACTGGCTTGGCAAATGGCAATGAATGAGAATTTCTATCAGCCACGCCGCGGTGCACTCAGGGAATGCTTGGCATTGTAGTACTACTAGGCTGCCTGTATCGCAAGTTGGATTGTTATTTATGTTAACGTCCGGGGATGAGCCCCTTCTAAAAGCGTATTCACACACTGACACTGGCTTGGCAAATGGCAATGAATGAGAATTTCTATCAGCCCCGCTGCAGTGCACTCAGGGAATGCTGGGCCTTGTAGTACTACTACTACTACTACCACTACTACAAAGGCTGCCTGTATTGCAAGTTGTATTGTTATTTGTTTGTTATGTTAACGGACCAGGGATGAGCCCCTTCTAAAAGCGTATTCACACACTGACACTGGCTTGGCAAATAGCAATGAATGAGAATTTCTATCAGCCACGCCGCGGTGCACTCAGGGAATGCTGGGCATTGTAGTACTACTAGGCTGCCTGTATCGCAAGTTGGATTGTTATTTATGTTAACGGCCGGGGATGAGCCCCTTCTAAAAACTTATTCACACACTGACACTGGCTTGGCAAATGGCAATGAATGAGAATTTCTATCAGCCCCGCTGCAGTGCACTCAGGGAATGCTGGGCCTTGTAGTACTACTACTACCACTACTACAAAGGCTGCCTGTATTGCAAGTTGTATTGTTATTTGTTTGTTATGTTAACGGGCCGGGGATGAGCCCCTTCTAAAGGCGTATTCACACACTGACACTGGCTTGGCAAATGGCAATGAATGAGAATTTCTATAAGCCACGCCGCGGTGCACTCAGGGAATGCTGAGCGTTGTAGTACTACTAGGCTGCCTGTATCGCAAGTTGGATTGTTATTTATGTTAACGGCCGGGGATGAGCCCCTTCTAAAAGCGTATTCACACACTGACACTGGCTTGGCAAATGGCAATGAATGAGAATTTCTATCAGCCTCGCTGCAGTGCACTCAGGGACTGCTGGGCCTTGTAGTACTACTACTACCACTACTACAAAGGCTGCCTGTATTGCAAGTTGTATTGTTATTTGTTTGTTATGTTAACGGGCCGGGGATGAGCCCCTTCTAAAAGCGTATTCACACACTGACACTGGCTTGGCAAATGGCAATGAATGAGAATTTCTATCAGCCACGCCGCGGTGCACTCAGGGAATGCTGGGCGTTGTAGTACTACTAGGCTGCCTGTATCGCAAGTTGGATTGTTATTTATGTTAACGGCCGGGGATGAGCCCCTTCTAAAAGCGTATTCACACACTGACACTGGCTTGGCAAATGGCAATGAATGAGAATTTCTATCAGCCTCGCTGCAGTGCACTCAGGCAATGCTGGGCCTTGTAGTACTACTACTACCACTACTACAAAGGCTGCCTGTATTGCAAGTTGTATTGTTATTTGTTTGTTATGTTAACGGGCCGGGGATGAGCCCCTTCTAAAAGCGTATTCACACACTGACACTGGCTTGGCAAATGGCAATGAATGAGAATTTCTATCAGCCACGCCGCGGTGCACTCAGGGAATCCTCAGCATTGTAGTACTACTAGGCTGCCTGTATCGCAAGTTGGATTGTTATTTATGTTAACGGCCGGGGATGAGCCCCTTCTAAAAGCGTATTCACACACTGACACTGGCTTGGCAAATGGCAATGAATGAGAATTTCTATCAGCCCCGCTGCAGTGCACTCAGGGAATGCTGGGCCTTGTAGTACTACTACTACCACTACTACAAAGGCTGCCTGTATTGCAAGTTGTATTGTTATTTGTTTGTTATGTTAACGGGCCGGGGATGAGCCCCTTCTAAAAGCGTATTCACACACTGACACTGGCTTGGCAAATGGCAATGAATGAGAATTTCTATCAGCCACGCCGCGGTGCACTCAGGGAATCCTGGGCATTGTAGTACTACTAGGCTGCCTGTATCGCAAGTTGGATTGTTATTTATGTTAACGGCCGGGGATGAGCCCCTTCTAAAAGCGTATTCACACACTGACACTGGCTTGGCAAATGGCAATGAATGAGAATTTCTATCAGCCCCGCTGCAGTGCACTCAGGGAATGCTGGGCCTTGTAGTACTACTACTACCACTACTACAAAGGCTGCCTGTATTGCAAGTTGTATTGTTATTTGTTTGTTATGTTAACGGGCCGGGGATGAGCCCCTTCTAAAAGCGTATTCACACACTGACACTGGCTTGGCAAATGGCAATGAATGAGAATTTCTATCAGCCACGCCGCGGTGCACTCAGGGAATGCTGGGCATTGTAGTACTACTAGGCTGCCTGTATCGCAAGTTGGATTGTTATTTATGTTAACGGCCGGGGATGAGCCCCTTCTAAAAACGTATTCACACACTGACACTGGCTTGGCAAATGGCAATGAATGAGAATTTCTATCAGCCCCGCTGCAGTGCACTCAGGGAATGCTGGGCCTTGTAGTACTACTACTACCACTACTACAAAGGCTGCCTGTATTGCAAGTTGTATTGTTATTTGTTTGTTATGTTAACGGGCCGGGGATGAGCCCCTTCAAAAACGTATTCACACACTGACACTGGCTTGGCAAATGGCAATGAATGAGAATTTCTATCAGCCACGCCGCGGTGCACTCAGGGAATGCTGGGCGTTGTAGTACTACTAGGCTGCCTGTATCGCAAGTTGGATTGTTATTTATGTTAACGGCCGGGGATGAGCCCCTTCTAAAAGCGTATTCACACACTGACACTGGCTTGCCAAATGGCAATGAATAAGAATTTCTATCAGCCACGCCGCAGTGCACTCAGGGAATGCTGGGCCTTGTAGTACTACTACTACCACTACTACAAAGGCTGTCTGTATTGCAAGTTGTATTGTTATTTGTTTGTTATGTTAACGGGCCGGGGATGAGCCCCTTCTAAAAGCGTATTCACACACTGACACTGGTTTGGCAAATGGCAATGAATGAGAATTTCTATCAGCCACGCCGCGGTGCACTCAGGGAATGCTGGGCATTATAGTACTACTAGGCTGCCTGTATCGCAAGTTGGATTGATATTTATGTTAACGGCCGGGGATGAGCCCCTTCTAAAAGCGTATTCACACACTGACACTGGCTTGGCAAAGTGCAATGGATGAGAATTTCTATCAGCCCCGCTGCAGTGCACTCAGGGAATGCTGGGCCTTGTAGTACTACTACTACCACTACTACAAAGGCTGCCTGTATTGCAAGTTGTATTGTTATTTGTTTGTTATGTTAACGGGCCGGGGATGAGCCCCTTCTAAAAGCGTATTCACACACTGACACTGGCTTGGCAAATGGCAATGAATGAGAATTTCTATCAGCCCCGCTGCAGTGCACTCAGGGAATGCTGGGCCTTGTAGTACTACTACTACCACTACTACAAAGGCTGCCTGTATTGCAAGTTGTATTGTTATTTGTTTGTTATGTTAACGGGCCGGGGATGAGCCCCTTCTAAAAGCGTATTCACACACTGACACTGGCTTGGCAAATGGCAATGAATGAGAATTTCCATCAGCCACGCCGCGGTGCACTCAGGGAATGCTGGGCATTGTAGTACTACTAGGCTGCCTGTATCGCAAGTTGGATTGTTATTTATGTTAACGGCCGGGGATGAGCCCCTTCTAAAAACGTATTCACACACTGACACTGGCTTGCCAAATGGCAATGAATGAGAATTTCTATCAGCCACGCCGCAGTGCACTCAGGGAATGCTGGGCCTTGTAGTACTACTACTACCACTACTACAAAGGCTGCCTGTATTGCAAGTTGTATTGTTATTTGTTTGTTATGTTAACGGGCCGGGGATGAGCCCCTTCTAAAAGCGTATTCACACACTGACACTGGCTTGGCAAATGGCAATGAATGAGAATTTCTATCAGCCACGCCGCGGTGCACTCAGGGAATGCTGGGCATTGTAGTACTACTAGGCTGCCTGTATCGCAAGTTGGATTGATATTTATGTTAACGGCCGGGGATGAGCCCCTTCTAAAAGCATATTCACACACTGACACTGGCTTGGAAAAGGGCAATGGATGAGAATTTCTATCAGCCCCGCTGCAGTGCACTCAGGGAATGCTGGGCCTTGTAGTACTACTACTACCACTACTACAAAGGCTGCCTGTATTGCAAGTTGTATTGTTATTTGTTTGTTATGTTAACGGGCAGGGGATGAGCCCCTTCTAAAAGCGTATTCACACACTGACACTGGCTTGGCAAATGGCAATGAATGAGAATTTCTATCAGCCCCGCTGCAATGCACTCAGGGAATGCTGGGCCTTGTAGTACTACTACTACCTCTACTACAAAGGCTGCCTGTATTGCAAGTTGTATTGTTATTTGTTTGTTATGTTAACGGGCCGGGGATGAGCCCCTTCTAAAAGCGTATTCACACACTGACACTGGCTTGGCAAATGG
Organism: Rhinoderma darwinii; assembly: GCF_050947455.1. Taxonomy (NCBI): domain Eukaryota; kingdom Metazoa; phylum Chordata; class Amphibia; order Anura; family Rhinodermatidae; genus Rhinoderma; species Rhinoderma darwinii. Next base: position 72,948,480 of record NC_134689.1, read on the forward strand.
CAATGAATGAGAATTTCTATCAGCCACGCCGCGGTGCACTCAGGGAATCCTGGGCATTGTAGTACTACTAGGCTGCCTGTATCGCAAGTTGGATTGTTATTTATGTTAACGGCCGGGGATGAGCCCCTTCTAAAAACGTATTCACACACTGACACTGGCTTGGCAAATGGCAATGAATGAGAATTTCTATCAGCCCCGCTGCAGTGCACTCAGGGAATGCTGGGCCTTGTAGTACTACTACTACCACTACTACAAAGGCTGCCTGTATTGCAAGTTGTATTGTTATTTGTTTGTTATGTTAACGGGCCGGGGATGAGCCCCTTCTAAAAGCGTATTCACACACTGACACTGGCTTGGCAAATGGCAATGAATGAGAATTTCTATCAGCCACGCCGCGGTGCACTCAGGGAATGCTGGGCGTTGTAGTACTACTAGGCTGCCTGCATCGCAAGTTGGATTGTTATTTATGTTAACGGCCGGGGATGAGCCCCTTCTAAAAGCGTATTCACACACTGACACTGGCTTGGCAAATGGCAATGAATGAGAATTTCTATCAGCCACGCCGCAGTGCACTCAGGGAATGCTGGGCCTTGTAGTACTACTACTACCACTACTACAAAGGCTGCCTGTATTGCAAGTTGGATGCAACGGGGATGAGCCCCTTATAAAAGCTTATTCACACACTGGCTGAGTAGTGAGTAGTGGATGAGCCCCTTCGATTGCTGGATTCCTGCCTTTTAGATTCCTAAAGCTTTCCCTTACTGCACAGAGATGCTATCCCTACAGCTCCTGTCTGTAAAATGGCCGCTGAGCTCCGTGCATAGACTTTTATTGCAGGCTGGAGACCGCCCCTATGCTACCTCCCAATTGGCTGGGAGAGCCGTTTGCAAGGCATTATGGGGTAGCCTGATGTCAGGTGATCTTGTGAAATCCTTCATTTTAGATGTAACATGTGGCAGGCGCCAAAATGTAGCCGGGTTCGGTCAAAACGGGTTCGGCCGAACCCGGTGAAGTTCGGATTCGCTGCGAACCGAACTTTTACGGAAGTTTGGACCGAAACCGGGTTCGGTTGTCCCGGTTCGCTCATCTCTAGCTGGGACCATAAGGATATCAGCTGCTGCTCGGCTGCCTCTTCATCCCTTTTGCTCAGGGTCCAGAGCCTCTGCCAATGGACAGTTCAAGCATGAGTGCTCACGTTTCATCGTTAACCAGAGCTTGTCCAAAAGTTGTAAAAAAAAAAACAGAGGCAAACCAACTGACACTGGAAAGATAAGGGACGACACTGGTGACCTTTTTGGAAAACGGTTTTCGCTTCGGTTTTAAAGTTACATTTTTTCCTGATACCCCGGTTTCTCGTCCTCGGAACTTGAAATCCACTGGGTTGTACATGCAGGTAGTCACAAATTAATTGAAAAAAGAGGTTGCTCACGGCAGGATGGCGGGTCCCTTTGCGGACCCGCAATGGCCACATTTACGTGTTTGACCCTTGGAAGTAGTACCAGAAAAGGAACCTAACAAATTTAGGTTAATCCATCACCTGTTCTTACCCCAGAGGAGACTCCGTGAATGACGGAATAAGAAATGATCTTTGCACTGCTTCATATGTCTCTTTGACAAGGCTATTGACTGGGTGCACCGGTGCGGTTTCGGAGCCCTCATTGCAAAGACGGATGTGGCATCTACCTTTCGTCTGTTGCCTGTGCATCCAGACAGTTTTCATCTCTTGTGTTATAGTTGGAATGGGCAAAATTTTGTAAAACAGAAGGTCCTGCCACAGTAATAACATTTTTAGGTATTGAAATGGACTCATTTGCCATGGAATGTCGGTTGCCTCTGGACAAATTGGAGGATTTGAGAGTTTCAGTGACGGCCCCCCGCTCATCTAAAAAAGTCAGTTTGGTGAGGCTTCAGTCAGTCCTTGGCAAGCTAAATTTTGACGTTAGAACAGAAGGCAGATTTACAAGTATGGATTTCTTTTTGGCACAATACAATGGCAAGTCTCAGTGGCAGGAGAATTTGACAGATAACAGTGAGTTGGCCCTATATACAGACGCCGCCGGGAGTTTTGGTTATAGTGCATACTTTCAAGGTTCTTGGATGACAGGCGAGTGGCCATCAGAATCGAGACACGAGGGTCTCTTACGCAATATGACGCTGCTGGAAATGTTTCCGATAGTAGCGGCATTGGAGGTCTGGAGCTCCAGACTTCGCAATAAAAGGGTGCTATTTAACTGTGATAATTCATCTGTCGTCCAAGCCATTAACAATTTGTCTGCTTCTTCTCACCCAGAAGAGCGGAGCAGCATGGAACTTTTTGTACTCAAAATCTTTGGGGCTTGGCATTCGGACGGCCTTAGCCCTAACAGGAAGGTCGCTCAGCGATGGAACTTGGTGTCTTTATATCAAGATTTGGCAAGAATGGGTTGGTATATGTGGGAGGTAGGTGGTGAGCCCTAATCTGACACTTCATTGTCGATTTTATTATATTTGATTGGGGATTCTTTCAGCAAGGGGATCTCTAAAACAGGCATCCAGCACCGCATGGTGGAACTTGTCTTTTGGTTTAAATTGTTTATGTGACTGAGAATACTAAGAATTTTTTTATTCGACACGCACTAAAGGGCTACAGTAATAACGACAGTGTGCCTGATACTAGAAAATCTGTTTCCTTTTCCCTTCTAGTTAGGATAATTACACATTTGCCTGAAGTTTGTCTGGATTCATATGAGAATATTTTGTTTCAAACAGCTTTTGTGTTGCCATTTTTTGGGGCTTTCCGGATCAGCGAATTGGTGAGCAGAACCGTGCTGACTCATGAAGGTCTGCAACGTTCAGACGTGGTTTGTTTGTCAGAGATGATCACTTGCCGGATAAGCTCATCAGTCAGACAAGGGTATTCAGTTTGCTTTGTATTCTGTACCTGGTTGGGTGGCCTGCCCGGTTCACTGTTTAAATGTTTTTCTGAATGTTAGAACCAGTGGGGTTGAAGGGTCTCTTTTAATTCATGCAGATGGCAGGGCACTTTCTCGTTATCAATTCATTGCTGTTTTCAGAAAGATGCTTCTACATTTAGGCCATCCTAGCCAACATTTTCATTCCCACTCATTCAAAATAGGTGCAGCAAAGGAGTCGGCACGGTGGGGCCTGCCCGGGAAGGTGGTGATGCGTATTAGCAGGTGGGAGTGATGACGATACAGAATTTATGTTAGGCCTAATTTTCTGTAGAACTATCGTCTCCCCCCCCGCCCCCCCCCCGTTTATCTATCTCACTTAATTCTTCTTTTTATGACTTCTTTCCTTTATAACTTATTTCCTTCATTTGATGATGACCCGCTTTGAGCTGGATCCTAGAACATTCTTATGTCTACTGGGGTGCCCTGGGAGCTGAGGTCAGACCTGATGGAAGACAACTGGGCTTAAACAGGAGTGAGGTGCAAGTACGCTGGATAGGCGTGCGTGGAATGCTGTGGAGCAGTGTCCTTCCCGAGCTTCATTTTCATTCCAGATTAGAATGCCCCCTGGACATTTTGCTTCCTCACATTGGAGACAATGACCTTGGCGTTAGATCTTAGATTCTGGATCCAGGGCTAGTAAGGGTTGACAAGGTACACCTCAATGATGTGGGTACGGACATATGGTGTATGGGCCTCCAAGACGGGATTGAGCCTGCTCTTAAAGGTGTTTGGGGGACTTACATGCATAAGGTTTTCATGCATGATTTGCCTTGACAGTACAGAGGCCTTTCAAAGCACTTTCAAAAGTGCCGTTTGTTTGAAAGGGGTCCGTCTGAGGTATGGCACCCCTACTGGTGGATTGGCATGTAATGGAACGGTGGTCTTCCCCACAGGGAAAGCTCCCGGGGGAACTGGGATTAAGGCCTCATTTACACGAGCGTGTTCGTTTTGCGCGCGCAAAAAACGCTGCGTTTTTCGCGCGTTTGTATTGCGTATGGTCTGCGTACACGCAGGCTTGTTGCGTTTTTTACGCGCGCAGGACTAGCGTTTGCATCGCGCATAAAAAACGCAGAGGGGATTATTGGGACGCCTGCCTACAAATAGGCCAGCTGGCCCAACCCCTGCTTGCTGGTAGAACCCAGTTTTGAACCTTCTTTCCGCCTCTGCAGAAACAAGCGTGTGTTTTTCCCTTTACGTTGCAATTGCCTTGACATCCAACTATTATGGCTTCGCCATCGCTGGCACGTGTGCTTCTTCTCTGGATGATCTCACGTCGGTTTGGCGAGCGGCGACACATGCTTCAGCACCGGACGTCTGTAAGAACTCGCATTTGGGTTCATCCACTTGTGGCGCAAAGTACTATAAAAGGCCATTTCCATACCCTGTATGAGGAGTTAAGGCGGCATCCCGAAAAATTTCGTGCCTTCTGCCGCATGTCTGTGGCCGCGTTTGACCTTCTTCTTGCGCAAACTCGCTCTGGTCTCACCTACCAGAATACCAACATGAGACGCTGCATTTCGGCCGAAGAACGGCTGCTTGTGACCTTGAGGTATGTGTGAAACGGATTGCACTTAGACCATGCCGCTGTCTGCTTATCCAGCCCTCCACTAACATATGTTCTGCCTTTGTATTTCTTTCTCGTTTTTTCTTAGATTTCTGGCCACAGGCAATAGCTATCATTCGTTGCATTTTGAATTTCTTTTGGGAGTGACCACGATTTCGTTCATTATCACATCCACCTGTGTCGTGTTGTGGCAGAGGTTAAAGAGCACGGTCATGCCGCAGCCCACGACAGAACAGTGGCTAAGTATTTCGGAGGGATTTCTTAGAGCGACAGAATTTCCGAATTGCATTGGTGCCGTAGACGGCAAACACATTCGTGTGAGAAAGCCCCCACGCAGTGGCTCCCAATACTTTAACTACAAGCAGTTTTTTTCTATGGTCTTGTTAGCCTTGGCGGCCACCAATTATAGTTTCACTATTGTTGACATTGGCTCGTATGGAAGCTCCGCTGATGCACGCATATTCCGTTCTTCAAGAATGGGAAAACGACTCCTCAATAGTTGACTGGCGGTGCCGGAACCTTCCATCCTCCCGGGCTCCAGTGGCCCCCCTATCCCGTATGTTATCGTTGCGGATGAGGGCTTTGCACTCACTAGGCAAGTCATGCGTCCCTTTGCAAGAAGGGGCTTGGATGACCGTCGGCGCATGTTCAATCTCCGCCTGGGACGAGCTCGGCGCTGTGTGGAATGTGCCTTTGGCATTATGTCAAACAGGTGGCGTGTATTTCTCTCAACCATGCAATTGTCCATGCCGAATGTCACACGTGTTATACAAGCGGGTGTAGTTCTGCATAACTTCTGCCGCATTAATGATGCTAACTTTGATGCAGAATATATCCTGACACATGCAGGCACCACTGACAATGTCCCGGTGAATCCTCAAGGGCGTTCTGTCTCTTCTGGCCTTCACGTGCGTGATACGTTGGCAGCATATTTTGCGTGCCCATCTGGACCAGCACCGTGGGGGCCAGAAGACCTTTGAAGGGGTGTATGTTCTTTGGCGGCTTCACTACCCACGTGTCATGTGACCATGTAACTATTGTGTTTATTTGTGGGGTTGGGTTAGGGACGCGCAAAACCAGAGGACCCTTGACGCGCGTTGCAAGCTTACATCTCTCAGGGGTTCAGCAGGACTTTATACAGTTGCTGAGTTACTTTCCCCATATATCCTGTTGTGCCGACTACACTTTAGGACCGTCCAAGTGCAAGTGTAGTTCGTTTGCCTCGGGGCCCATGGCAGGACCTAAACTTTGCAAACGCTTTCAAGCTATGTCAAACCCCGACAGATGAACTAAAACCTTATATCACATGGCCATGCATTGGTCCAAAAGGCCAGAGGTGTGTGAGAGTGTAGGCAAAGGAACATTGTGGCAAACCTTGTGTTGTGTGGTCTAAATGAATAATAACATGAAAGCAAACCATTAACCATGATTATTTTTCTTGATGGCTTTGGAGCCAACTAAAACGTTTTGCACCTGAACATACACACGAAGAACATGGTGTAACGAACAAAAAAACAACAGCGTGCGCACACAACAAACGTGGGCAGCCTTGCACCACACACAACATTGCCGTCCAAAGATATTCCCACCAACACACTCACAGGTGTTGGTATCTTTGTGCTGGGGAGGCATATTCCTGCATATCAGCACCACTATGCTGGACCTGGAGCTGGGTAGGTTGTCCCTCGCCAGCATAGTGGTGCTGATGTGGTGGGTGGAATGTGTGCCCTGGCAGCTGGTGAGCCATAGGGCGCATGTAGGGATACGGCCGTACCATCTGGGGAACAGGGTGGAATTGCCCAGGCACCTGGGCCGTGGGTGGCGGCATGTAATTATTTCGCCACTGCTCTATTGCCGTGAAACACATATGGGGATTGTGTGGCGGTCTGCAAGCGTCGATCAATGTGACGATCGACGCCTGCAGACGGCCCATAAGGTCCATCGGCACCAGGCGTAGGAGGGGGACAATGCTGCGGCCGAAGGCATCATTCCCATCCTCCTCTGCGGCTCGCCTGAGATAGTCCAGTACCCGCGTATCCACCTGGGCAGCTGTGGAGGGCTGTGGGGCACGAACACGCCGACTGCGGGCTCACACGGGCCGCTCCTGGGCTGGAGAGGCAACCGGCCGTTCTGACTGGCCTGGTGCGGGCTCCTGGGGTGTCGGCTCGGGGCTGGGTGGCAGGATATTGGGAGCAGGGGGTTCGGCCACAGACTCCCCCACGTCAGTCTCCTCTGCTGTGTCCTCCAAATTGTCGGTGGTTCTACAAGGAGCAAAAAAAGTCTGACTACAATATCTAACATTGCCCACAACAACACGTTGGCAGACAGGACCTTGGCAAACACACATTACATTCATGCAATGGCATAAACGCTTACGTGCGCATATCCATGATGTCCTTCAGGAACATCAGCTGCTTAGTATATATGTAGGGCCGTTTGCGAGATGCCCCATCTCCGCTGCGTCCCTTGTCACCCATCTCTCGCCTGAATTGATCACGGCAGCTCCGCCACCGTGTCTTGATATCTTGGACTGTTGGATGTAACAAAAACATAACACGCCATCAGAACTATCACCTCTCACTTCAAAATGAAGGGCCCTGCAATGGCAATGCGGTGGGACGTGGGGAAGCACCTGCTCCACCAAAGTTTCTCGTGCTAATGAGCGCAATACACATACAGGGCCCAGGTTTTCGATAGGCATGACAGGCATTGACAGAAAATGCCAGGTACTCACCCAACCGAGTGCGGTCCCGGGTTCGGCCAGTCTCCCACTCTTGCCCAAAGAGGTTTTTGGCCACCAACTCCCATGCGTCCTCCTTCACCGTCCTGTTATGATACTCCTCACATCTGGTATCCCATATCGCTGGATGCTCCTGGACAAAAAGGATGAGGCGCTCCACATCCATCCCGCGCAGCATGGCTGTAGTATGGCTGTGAAACGCTCAAAACTATCCGCACACAACTCTCCTGGCACTGGCTAGACTTGCCCCCTCGCACTTGAAAGGCAGGCACTTCCTGGTTTGGAGTAGCTTTGTGTAGCTTTATAGACTAATTAGAATGGACATAACAGCTCTTGCGTGTTTTTCGCGCATGCAACGCAGGACCGTCCGTGTGGCATGCGTTGTTTTCACGCACCCATTGAAGTCAATGGGTGCGTGTTGCGTGAAAAACGCAAGAATATAGAACATGTCGTGAGTTTTACGCAACGCACTCACGCAGCGCAAAATTCACGCATCGTCTAAACAGCCCCATAGACTATTATAGGTGCGTACGACACGCGTGAAAAGCACGCGCGTCGCACGCGCGTATAATACGTTCGTGTAAATGAGGCCTAAAAGTATGCAGTACCTGCGACATATCTGTCAACCTCCCGATGCGGCTGGGGGGATAATTTTCCTGTACTCCGCAACAGGGTGCCCTAATAGACCTCCCTAGGAATGGTTATTATTGGTGTGTATATATATATATATATATATATATATAGATATATATATATATAGTATATATACATATATACATACATATATACAGTGCCCACCAAAAGTTCCGAAACACCCTCATAACTTGTGTACAGTTCAAGGTAGAGTGTTAAAATTTGGTGAGATTTAATGGGGTCATATAATCTACCAGTTAACGCCCAAAAAAAAAACTTGGGGGCAGTGGGGTGGGCAGGGGGCAGCAAAATCTTAAATGGCACGGGGGTCGAGTAAGGGCTCATTTGAAAGCTCTTTTAAATACAAAAACTATGCTGAAAACAGTTTTGAGATAGGATTTTTTTTTCGCTGAGATATTCAACGTTAAAGTTATCTTCAGTATCGACTACCACCGTTGTTAGCATTACCCAAAATGTACTGCGCGGGCAAAATCCTAAATGTGTGTGGGCGCGTGTGCGCGTGTGAGCTTGAGAATATCATATCAAGGTGACTTTAAATTACGTATTATTACAATCCGCCTCGGCGATACAAAATGGACCTTGTCTACGATTGTAACATGATTTCATGTGTACACATTTCGGTAGTCACTTGTTGTGCTCCACTCGAGACAGATGTATGAGGATTATCTTGTACAGTGAGCAGAAAATCTAAAGCTTTTGCATCATTACTAGCATGTTTGGGTCTTCCGGATCTTGGTGCGTCTTAAATAGAATCGGTTATTTCTAAACGATGAACAGTTCTTTTAACAGTTGACAATGAAATTGGATCACGGATAGGATAAGTGGCATTAAATAAAGCCGCTACTTCTCGATAGAATCTTATTTTTTCTTTGCCATACCCTCTCATCATCAATAAAGTGATGCTTTCTGTTTTGGTCAAATGCATTTTGTGATATGACAATAGAAATGTACAAAAATGAAAATTACTCTCCGAATTAGCGCTCTCTGAAATTCACAAGTGACTACCAAAATGTGTACACATGAAATCATGTTACAATCGTAGACAAGGTCCATTTTGTATCGCCGAGGCCGATTGTAATAATACGTAATTTAAAGTCACCTTGCTGTGACATTCCCAAGCTCACACACACGCACATTTAGGATTTTACCCGCGCGGTACATTTTGGGTAATGAAGATGATAACTTTAAAGTTAAATATCTCAGCGAAAAAAAAACCCGGTGATGTCAGGAGCAGAGCAGTGTCCCAGGCAAAGTGCTTGTAGCACTCTGCCTGGGACTTTGGCTCCGATATTGCTCCTGACATCACTATCCATATATGGACAGTTATGTCAGGGGCTTCCAAAGAGCCAGAGTACCGGAGCAAAGCCTTTGCTAGCGCTCTGCCTGGGACTTCAGCTCTTCACCGGACATCACTATCCATATGTGGAGAGTGATGTCATGAGCAGAGCAGGAGTCCCAGGCAGAGTGCTAGTACCGCTCAGCACAGGACTATGGCTCTGAGGCTGCCCCTGACAGCACTGTCCATATATGGACAGTGACGTCAGGGGCTCCTGAAGTGGAATCGCTGGCCAGAGCGCCGGCAATGCTGTCATTGGCGATTCCACTTTTAGCTGGAGCCACAATGGCGCTACCTGAAGGGATGGGGCTGTGTGGCACTACCTGGGAGAAGGGGCTGTGTGGCACTACCTGGGAGGAGGGGCTGTGTGGCACTACCTGGGAGGAGGGCTGTCTGGCACTACCTGGAAGGGGGCTGTGTGGCACTACCTGGAAGGGGGCTGTGTGGCACTACCTGGAAGGGGGCTTTGTGACACTACCTGGGAGGGGGGCTGTGTGACAGATTCTCTATAAAGCTAGTGACTCACATGTGACGACGTCTCAGATTCTAGTAGTTATTTTCCTTTTTTCTTCTCTATCTGGTCCAGAGCACATGACGACTTCTCCCGGCCATGACTGATTTCTGCAGAATTTACCACTCAGATGTCTTCGACTCCTCACTTTTCCAACATTTCCACACCTATAAATGAAAATAAAGTTATCATGGTGCCACATACGGTACCCCTAAATATAATAGCACCAAACACTGCGCGCCTGGATATAATACCACACACTGTAAAACACCACATACACACAGCCCCCTGTACATCGTGCCACACACAGCCCCCTGTACATAGTGCCACACACAGCCCCTGTAGATATTACACACCCCCATAGATAGCGCCACACACAGCCCCCTGTACATAGTGCCACACACAGCCCCCTGTACATAGTGCCACAAACAACCCCCTGTACATAGTGCCACACACAGCCCTCTGTACATAGTGCCACACACAGCCCCCTTTACATATTGCCACACACACCCCCATAGATAGCGCCACACACAGCCCCCTGTACATAGTGCCACACACAGCCCCCTGTACATAGTGCCACACACAGCCCCCTGAACATAGTGCCACCCACAGCCCCCTGTACATAGTACCACACAGAGCCCCCCATACATAGCGCCACACACAGCCCCCCATACATAGCGCCACACACAGCCCCCTGTAGATATCACACATCCCCCCCCCCCCGTAGAGAGCGTTACACACAGCCCCCTATAGATACAAATGAATATCCCCCCAAACGGAAATCTTTAGCAAAGTTTCCATCCCCATTGAGATCAATGGTGATGCAAACGGAAGCTAAGGTTTCCATTTGCCTTTCCGTTGAGGGGTTAACCAGACGGAACCCCTCAACGGAAGGGCAGCGGTGATGTGAACAGGGCCTTAGATACAGGGCCCTAGATACAGGGTCCATGTGCATGTGTGATACTGTTTGTTGGAACCTGTATCTAAGCTTAATGTAGGCTTAGATACAGGGTCCAGCAGACAGTATGCTTATGAAGTATAAGCTGGGGCCCTGTATCTAAGCCTAACACATGGTAGGCTTTAAAGGTTTAAAAATTGATGGCCTATCTTCAGTAAAGGCCATCAATAGCTGATGGGTTGGGGTCAGACACCCGGGACCCCCGCCAATCAGCTGTTTTAAAGGGGTTGCAGCCGCTCGTACGAGTACTGCTTCCCCTTCATTTCCCTTACTTGCTCACACAGTGAATCGCTGACACGTCCGTGTCGAACAATTCTGTGTGAGAAAGTGACCAGAATGAAGGGGAAGTAGCGCTCGTACGAGCGGCTGCAACCCCTTCAAAACAGCTGATTAGCGGGGGTCCCGGGTGTCTGACGCCAACCCATCCGCAAGACAATAATATTAAACTTACCTCCTCTTCGGCCGCAGGTCCTCACTCCATGAAGTGTCGGGACGCTGTGCGCGGTGCATAGCATTGTGATGTTATGCGCTGCGCACAGCGCTGTGCCGTCAGAAAATCCGATGCACTCCAGGAAGAGGAGGGGTAAGTACTGTCAGTTACTATAGTAACAGGGGCCCGTGTAGTTTATTACATAGGCCCCAGTTACTATAGTAACATTTCATTGATGTGTGAATGTGGCTGCCGCTAGCACCGGGGCCCCCTCCGGTGCTAGCGACGCCACACCGGGCATGAGGGGGCCGTGCGATCATGTGTGGTTCGGTCGGCCATGGGAAGCCTTGTTCCCCGGAAGCCTTCGGGCCCGGGTGGCCTCCCGAACCGCCCTAATGATAATCTGCTACTGCTACTTACCCCCAGCCATCTCCCTACAGGCTCAGGGGCACCTTTCTAATCCGCAGTTGGCTTGCCAAGTATGAAAAACCACTCCCCGGGACACCACCCAGCAGGAAGCCAAAATACGCCCATACCCATGAGCAATTATGTACTTGTTAGGGACCATACCTCTGATGAATCCCCCACTTCAAATTACCACCAACTCCAAGGACCCCCAATCTGCCACAACGCCACTGTGACACCACCTTTACAGATCACCAACAGCCGTCCCCCGTAAAAGAAAAAACACCAGCAAAACCAAGAATTCATGAACTGAAAATACATAATACATAACATAAGGGAGGGAGGGCGGGTCAAGGGCTAACCGTTCTTTCTATAGGAATGGCGCAACTCCAAAGCTCAACACCCTATATGGCCCCCTTAACCTCGCCCCCTTAAGGCCACCCCCCTTTCCCTCCTCCCCCTCTTCACCTGAACTTTTGACCCCTTCCTTCCTTGCCGGCAACCCTGGTCATGTCTGCCCCCCCACCCCAACCATTTCATGTTGTGCTGGCCATCAATAGCTCAGGATAGGCCATCAATAGCTAATGGGTCGGGTTCCCACTCCCGGCACCCCCGTTGATCAGCAGTTTTGAAGGGGCCGCAGGGCTCGTACGAGTGGTGCTTCAGTTTTCATTTCTACTTGTTCTCTGTGAATCGCTGAGATGGATGTAGCGGCGATTCACAGTATTACAGCCGCCTTCTCCCATTTGCTTCAATGAGAGAAGACTGCAATACTGTGAATCGCCGCTATATCCATGTCAGCGATTCACAGAGAGCAAGTAGAAATTAAGGGGAACCACCACTCGTACTAGCGCTGCAGCCCCTTCAAAACAGCTGTTCGGCGGGGGTCCAGGGAGTGGGACCTTGACCCGTTAGATATAGATGGCCTTTCCTGCGGATATGCCATCAAATTTTACGGACTGGACAACTATATGGTCACTACATGGTGGTAATATTGATCTTTGTATAGTGGTTTTTATTCAGTAACAGTATGGGGGTATTATTCAGTCACTCTGTGGTTATGGTGTGGTGGCAGTGGCGTAACAATAGGGGTCACTGCGGTCACAATTGTGACCAGGGGCGTAACTAGGAAAGACTGGGCCCCATAGCAAACTTTTGACTAGGGCCCCCCCTCCCCTGGGTGTCATACAACCCCCCCCCCTTGTAGATAGTGCCTTTTTTACAGCCCCCCCTGTAGATAACGCCATACAGCCCCCCCTCTGTAGATAGCGTCATACACCCCCCTGTAGAGAATGCCATACAGCCCCCGTGTAGATAACGCCATACAGCCCCCCTGCAGATAACGCCATGCAGCCCCCCCTGCAGAGAACGTCATACAGCCCCCCCTGTAGAGAACGCCATACAGCCCCCCTGTAGGGAACGCCATACAGCCCCCCCTGTAGAGAACGCCATACAGCCCCCCCCTGTAGGGAACGCCATACAGCTCCCCCCCTGTAGGGAACGCCATACAGCCACCCTCCCCTGTAGAGAACGCCATACAGCTCCCCCCCTGTAGGGAACACCATACAGCCACCCTCCCCTGTAGGGAACGCCATACAGCGTTCCCCCCCCTGTAGGGAACGCCATACAGCGTCCCCCCTCCCAAAAATATGCGACCTACAGTGTGTCCTACAAAATACATGTATCCCCTCTCCACAGGATAGGGGATACATCAGTGATCGCTGGCATTGATAGGGAGAACGGGAGACTGAAAGTCCCCTGAACTTCTCCATGACAAACCTCTGACTTCCGGCGTCTGCGCAGCTCAATAAAAATGAAAGGAGCGCTGGTCACGCATGCGCACAAGCACGACCGGCGCTCCATTCATTTCTACGGAGCTGCCGATCACACATGTACCAATGCCAGCGATCACACATGTATCCCCTGTCCTGTGGAGATCCTGTGGAGAGGAGATACATGTCTTTTGCTCTATTTTGCGCCTTCAGGACCAGACACCGTTTAGCCATTTTTAGCACGTGTTAGTTAAATGGCTATAACTTTTTTATTTGTTGGGCTAACGACGTGATTTTTGCGACGTTTTTTTCCGTAGACAATGCAGGTTTCATTTTTTATCGTTTTTATACACACCTTTTTTGCTATTTTAGAATTTTTATTCATAAAGTTTGAAAATAATAGTAAAAAAATAAGCTTTTTTACATTTCAGCTATTTTTTTTGGGGTAATAACATAGTTTTACCCTAAAATAGACCTTTTATTTGTGATCGTCATTGTCTACCGTAAATTTTTATATATTACATGTCTATATTAGGGTCATTTTTTTTTGGGGGGTGGGTATTTTATGTGTATTTATTATTTACATTTTTTTTGCACTTTACTTTAATATTTTTTTATTACTATGGTCTGTCCCTCAAAGGTCAAAAAGACCTTTGGGGAACTTTATATAAATTTTTTCTTTCTTTTACACCATGTTTTTCCATTGTAACTGGAGCTGCACAGCAGCCCTCTCATAGTGACGATTGTCACTAATAGGGCTGTGCTGGGTCTAGTAAGACCCAGCAGCAGCCTGCCACTAACGGCACCCGGCGATCATGTGACCAGTCACATGATCACCGGGAGGAATAGAGACAGCGCCGCTGCTGCTGTCTCGATTTCTGTACACAGCGCGCATTCAGCGCTGTGTACAAGTGATCGGAGAAGACAGAAGCAGCGAAAGCTGCTTCTATCCGCTCCTCAGGGTCCCCGGCAGTCACTGACAGCCGGAGACCCGACATTCAGCTGCCCGATCGCGCGGGCAGCAAATTAAAACCCAAGCCGTAGAAAGTCTATGGCTCGGGTTTTAAGGACCCTGACCGCAGGCCGTAAAAATACAGCCGGCGGTCGGGAACCAGTTAATGGCAGAGCGGGGAGATACCTCCCTGCTCTGCCGTAGTGTTCAGTGGCGTCCCGCTGTAGCAGCCATAGCGGCTGCTAGCGGAGCCTCCGGCCATGGTGGGAGCCCATGCCGGCGGGCGCCGTAGCAGCCGCTACTGCTGCTACGGCGGTAGTTACGCCACTGTCTGTGACTGATCTCTGAAGCCAGGGGGGCCCACGGCCCCCCGCACCACATCGAAAGTTACTATAGTAACTGGGGCCTATGTAATAAACTACACAGACCTCCATTACTATAGTAACTGACAGTACTTACCTTCCTGGTCCTGGAGCGCAGCGGCGGTGCGCCTGACGTCACAGTGCTGTGCGCAGCGCATGACGTCACAACGCTATGCGCTGCGCACAACATCCCGACACTGGATGGAGTCAGGAGCTCTGCTGCGGCCGGAGAGGAGGGTAAGTACTATACCACTCTGCTGGAACTAATAGGTCAAGGGTCCGACTCCCGGGACCCCACCAATCAGCTGTTTTGAAGGGGGTACCATACTCGTACAAGCGACACTTTTCATTAATTCTGGTCACTTTCTCACACTGTGAATCCCCGACACGGACGTGTCAATGATTCACAGTGTGAGCAAGTAAGGGAAATGAAGGGGAAGCAGCGCTGCACCCCCTTCAAAATAGCTGATTGGCGGGATCCCGGGAGTCTGACCCAAACCCATCAGCTACTGTATTAATGGCCTATCCTTGAGGATACGCGATCAATGTTTAGTGTCTGGACAACCCTTTTAAGCCTACCATGTGGTAGCCTTAGATACAGGGCCCCAGCTTATACTGTATAAGATTACTGTCTGATGGACCCTGTATCTAAGCCTACCTTAGGCTTAGATACAGGGTCCAACAAACAGTATCACACCTGCACATGGGCCCTGTATCTAAGCATACCATAGGAGACCCAGCGATGCAGCTGAAAGCAGTGGGTCGTCGGCCTTGATAAGAACCTTTACATCGGAGCCCATGAGCCTTTTGCTATGCCCCTGTGTGGTGGTATTATTCAGTTACAGTATGGGGATATTATTCAGTCACTATGTGGTTATGGTGTGGTAGTATTATTCAGTAACAGTATGGGGGTATTATTCAGCATAGGGATGCACGATGCATCGAAACTTCGATACTGTTTCCATACTGTGTATCCCCAAATGGTTCGATACCTTTATTTCATGTATTTCAATACTAAGCTTTGTGTGGCCACATTGTAACACATGAATGTTTGAGAGCGGGGCTGCGGCTGTGTAATACAGCCATTGCCCTGCTCCTGAGTCCTGGCAAGTGCGCGCTGTCAGGATGATGCGATGCGGCCAGCGCTGCACTAATGAGCGGTGGCACTGAAGACAGAACATGGCGGTCGTACTGCAAAACACCCCCATGTTCTGTCCTCAGTGCCTGTACCGCCGCTCATTAGTGCAGCGCCGGCAGCATCACCTCAGGCTGACCGTGCGCGCACTTACTGTCAGGAGCGGGGCAATGGCTGTATTACACAGCCGCAGCCCTGCTCTATAACGGCGAAGATCAGAGAAACCTCTCATCTCCGCCGTTATTCCCCTGAATGCTGTGATCAAAGCTGACTGCAGCATTAAGGGGAAAATAAGAAGGGGGGATGCCCCTTGGACACACTATATATGGGCAGACAGCCCAGGGTCCATTGAAGGACCCCAGGACTGTCTTACCATATTTCCTGTAGTTAGGGCGTACTGAGGTCTGTTCTAACAACTGCCTGTGTACTATCCGTACACAGGCTAATGTACTGTAATATAGATATATGCCAGTACATTAAAGTTTAAAAATAAAGTAAAAACAAAGTAATGTTAAAATGTAGCTAAAGGTTCGACAAACTTCTGACATGTCAGAAGTTTGTATTGGTAGGGGTCCGAGCGCGGAGACCCCCACCAATCGCTAGAACGAAGCACCTGAAGCACTCATGTGAGCGCTCAGCTGCTTCGTGTCTGTTCGGCTTTTTCCGGAAATAAATGTATCGGTGTACAGACTCAATAGAAAGTCTATGAGCCTGTACTCCGATACATCGGCTTTCCAGAAAAAGCCGAACAGAAACGAAGCAGCTGAGCACTCACACGAACATTTCAGCTGCTTCATTCTAGCGATTGGTGGGGGAATCCGTGCTCGGACCCCCACCAATACATACTTCTGACATGAGATGAAGCAAAAGACACGGCGCCACATGGTGCAGGTTACCCAGGTAAAAGTGGATGGATGAGAAGAGTGATACTCACCTGGTAACGATGTTAAACAAGCGATGGAGAGAAAAGGTGCTGCTGCTGCCAGGACTCAAGGCCGGTGATTCAGATGAAAGACCGCGAGGAATATGCTGGGTGAGCTGGAAAAGAGTCTACGAGGGCGCTGCTGCACATGGATAGGACCGAAAGGACAAGAACTTCGGAGTGATGATAATAAATAAAGTTTATTAATAGTATGACTACGCGTTTCAATGCCGTACCGGCATCTTCATCAGGTCATGAAGGAAAGCACACACATCACTGTTTAAATAGAATGTAAAAGATGGAAAAACCCGCCAATGTGAACGAGGACAGGGCGTTCCACTGACGTCAGAGTTCAAAGGTTAAAAAATGACTGATAACAACGGTAGTAAGATAAGAACATATAGTAGAAATAGTTGCAATAATAAAAAAGGAAAGATAAAAGATATAAAATGGGAAGCGATATAAGAACAATGGAAGTAATAACAAGGAATGTATCTCTAAGGATACTGGAACCCGATGGATGGCTGCCCGTGCAATAACCAGATAAATATAGATGCTGGTGTAAATGATACATGTATAGATATAAACCACACATGGATGCGTGGTATGGGAATATAATTTTTGGGTGCAGAAAGTGACATTTGAAAGAAAGACAAAAAGTCGGCAACAGTTCTAAAACCACAAAATGCGAATAAAAGAGCTATAAAATGAGAATAAAAAGGGTGACAACATCCATGGACTGAACTTTGGGCATAGTGAGCAAGTAAAAAACGTAGAGTATGTAATATGGTATACACACCTATGTACATAATGTAGTGTCATAACTCAATAAAAAATAGGACCGAATAGCAGATAGTGAGAATGATTTTGAGGATAAAGAGTACAATATACAAAATGTAAGTAATCCACATATTAGCACAAATATCAGGAATGTCAGAGACGTGGTGACAGATACCCTTATATGCTCTAAAGAACTAGGTCGGCAAAAGCCGGTAAATCATAATTGATGGCTCAACGAAATTAGAAAAACGTAATGTCTCATGTGTGAAATTTAAATTTAAAATGCAAAAAATAACTGAGAACGGTTCAAAGGGAGGGGGAGTACCAATAATGTATATGAAGCTAACAAAGACCGTGGTGAACAATTATGTATGGTATGATATTATAATACGCTATGTAGCCGATTGAAAAGTCGGCACCCGGTAAATGATAATTATTGACATAACAAAATTAAAAAGAGCAATATGATTATGAGAGAAACAAAAATGAGAGTATATCAGAAAAAGGAGGGGGGGGGGAGGACAACCAAAATAAAATGAGGGGATAAGAAGGCCAAACTATGTGTAATAGGGGTTACAAAAAGCTATGTAATGAAAAGTCAGATTGGAGAAGCCGGTAAATAGTAATAATCAATTGGTAATATCAATACTAATAATGGCCAAAAAAAAGAGAGGCCATATGTCATGAATAAATTCAATGGGAAACATAACAGTGCATGTATCAGAAAAATAAGAACACTAATAATACATAAGAAATTCGATGAGAGTCTTAACTGAACATATATCAGAAAAGAGGAACACTGATGGTACATACGAAAGAGACACAGAATGTATTAAACCGACACCATATAGTCTAGGGTCGGAAAACTATATAGTAATAATACAATATAATAAAATGTAATATAATATAATAATGAGATAAATCATAAATAAATTAACAAGAAAGGAAAAGAATATATAATATTCATAATTAAGGCATTTACTAATCAAGAGTAGACTCTGATACATCATTAAGGCCATCAGGTTGGAGAGTTTTCATTTTAAAAATCCAGTAATTTTCGCGTTGTTTAAGTTTACTGAATCGATTGGTGATGTTAAGCGGAATTTGCTCTATAGGCGTAATGAGTAAACTACTGAACTGGCTGTTGTGTGTAGTAGAAAAATGTCGAGAGACACTATGTTTTAAAAAAACAGTATTTATGTTAAATCTGTGATTATTAATCCTTGTCCGTAAACATTGCGTGGTACGGCCAATATATTGGAGATGACATGGACATTCCAACATATAGATAACAAAAGAGCTTCCACAGTTCAGAAAGCTATTGATATTGAAGGATTCTTTAGTTACTGTGGATGTGTAGGTGGAGGCTTTGTGAGTTATGTTGGTACAGCACATACAACGCTGTCGGCCACATTTGTAAGAACCTAAAATCCTAGGAAGCAAAGTGGAACAAGGTACCATGGGATTTTTCAGTTTGCTTGGTGCTAAAATGTTTTTAAGAGATTTAGATCGTCTATAAGTGATAGTGGGTCTATCAGGTAATTCTGTTTTTAAAAAAGGATCATTTTTCAAGATGTACCAATGCTTATCAAGAACCTCTCGGATTTTTTTGTTTCCACTGTTAAAAGTTGTAATAAAATTATTACTAAAATTATGATTACTTTTAATTGCTTTAACTTGCTTAATGCATGAAACTTGTGAGAGTAGAGAAGCTTTGTGACGTGCCCCTTTAATAAGACTCAAAGGAAAATTCTTTTCCCTGAACCTTTTTTCTAATAAGTTACATTCCTCTGTAAAATCCGAGTCAGTTGTGCAATTTTTTCTCACTCTTCTAAACTGTCCAAAGGGAACATTTTTTATCCATGGGGGATAATGGGCACTGTTGAAATCTAAATAGCTATTTACATCAACAGATTTAAAATGTGTCTTTGTTGTAAATTTGTTAATACTAGTATCAAAAGAAATGGTCAGGTCTAAAAAGTCAATAGACAGAGCAGAAAAAGTGTGTGTAAAAGATAATCCTAAGCTATTCAAATTCAAGAACTCAATGAAAGATATAGCCTCAGTCTCATTGCCCAACCAGATGAAAAGGAGGTCGTCAATGTAACGCTTATAAAATAAAATTTTGCTTTTAAAGGGGTGATCATGATAAATATACTGATCTTCAAAATGTCCCATATATAAATTGGCGTAAGATGGTGCGAACCTTGAGCCCATGGCGCATCCTTTAATTTGATTATAAAATTTATTATCAAAACTGAAAGAATTGTGATTTAAAATAAAGTCAACACATTTAATTAAAAATTCAGTTTGATTCTCTGGCATGCAGGTTTTGGTAGAAATATAGACCTAATGACCTCGAGACCTTTAGAGTGGGGAATATTACTATAAAGGGCAGTTACGTCAGCTGTAAGGAAATTGATAGGGTACATAGAATTGGTGACATTTAATGAATGGAGTTCTCTAATCACTTGGGTGGAGTCCCTAAGATAAGACGGAAGGCTAACTACTAAAGGTTGAAGGTGAGTGTCAATGAAGTGTGAAAGATTGCTGGTTAGGGACCCAATACCTGATATGATAGGACGACCAGGGGGATTTGTGATGGATTTGTGCACCTTGGGGAGATGGTATAAAAAGGGCATGTTTGGGAAGGGCACATTGAGAAAGCCTCTTTCCTTTTTAGTGATGACCTCTTCATGGAAGGCTGTGTCAATAAGATGAGCGTATTTGGGTATATGAATGGGTAACGGGTTTACAGCTAATTTAACATAAAAACTACTATCATCCAAAATTCTATAGGATTCATCCAAGTATTTATCCTTATCCATAATTACAATCCCGCCGCCCTTATCAGCAGAACGGATCACAATGGTATTATTTTTGGCTAATGATTTCAGGGCATTCCTCTCCTGGTGAGTGAGATTGTAAGGAGTATTGATGGGTTTGTCAAGGGATCTAAATTCATTACCTACTAGAACAGAAAAGGTTTCTAAAAAGGAACCTTGGTGGTGCAAAGGGTAGAAGTTTGATTTGGGCTTCAAATCGGTGGCAATAATTGCTTGAGGAATAGTTGTAGTGGAGGGTTCAGGAATCGGAGTCAGTACTGGAACGATAGGGACCATTTTAGCCATAGAGAAATGCCTAGTAAGGGTAAGTTTACGGATGAAACGATTGAGGTCCATGAAGAGATCAAAGGTGTTAGGTGGGGAGACAGGGCAAAAGGAGAGACCTTTGCTAAGGAGACTAATCTCATGTGTGTTGAATTCATAAGAGGATAAGTTGAAAAGTTTGACTTGTAATAATTGGTCCGATGTTTCTTTAAATTGGTTGGTGGGGTTCTTTTTGTTGGCATTTCGTTTACGGCCTCCTCTTCTTCCTCTATATCTAATTTTATTTTTGTTGATATTTTTTGAACCAAGGGAAAAAAATGCGTGATTGTTTGAATTTTCGGACTTATGAGGTAAGTTATGAGGTGGTCGTTGCTGTTGATAGTCGGCGTGACAGGTGGCATAGTAAGTTGGGAAGGAAGTCCTAAAAAAGAAGTGGTAGTGTCCAAAAAGGATACAGGTGCTAAAGGTACAGCTTCAGATGCGACACAATATGCATCATTGGACAGTGATGCAGAAGCGACATTCTCTGTACAGGTAGGTAGAGACATTTCAAAAAGGTTAGCAGAGGTGTTATGTATGGATAACTGTAATAGGGAAGGGGATATGTCATGGTCAGAAAATGAAATAGACTCATTGGGGGATGGGGATATTGAAATGGGGTTGGAGGAATTTTCCAGAGTGGATTGGAATTGTAGTAAACGAACTTCCAATTCCGAAGCCTTAAAAGCATTGATAGGTACTTTGGTAAGGTAATTGGTAGGTGGTGCCGAGATGGTATTAATAGAGACATAAGTGGGCTTAGGTAAAGTGGAAATGGTAGTAGAGACTGGTGCTGAAACCATAGTTCGTCTACCTACTGGTGATTCAAACTGGTAAGCAGAATCTATAATGGGTTTTGAAAGATTGTTGTTTCTAAGGCTGTTCTTAAAAAATCTGTTATGGGGTGAATATCTCCGTGGTTCACCCCCAAACCGACCGTTGGTATGGGGATATTTGTTAGGAACCGCTCCTGATGGAAGATGTGAACCCTCACGACGGGAGTTTACCGTATTCTTATTAAGGTTGTCAACAATTTCATTGCTTAAAATAGGTGAACATTCATAATCACGGCGGTCTCTTTTGAATTTTTTCGTTTTTTTTTAAATTTAATCTTTTTCATAGACATTCAGACGCTTATTGATGGATGTTTCTATTTGTAAAAAATCGGGATGATCGGAGAATTTGAGAAGATTCCCCTTGGTTAGATTGACCTCGGATTTAAGAGTATCGCTGATAGCTGTCCTCTTTTTGAGAAGGACATCAAGGATGCCTGAGTGACAGTCATGCAACACCTTATTCCAATCAGTACTGAAGGTGGCATCAGTAGGATACGGGTTGCTCAGCTCAATTCTCAGACCCCTAGGGGTGATATTTTCTGAGATGTAAGTTCGTAGAAACAGGCAATCTATATTCTGTTTAGCCTCATCCTTGAGACAATTTTCCAATGTTAAAATAAATCAGTCATAATCTTGGTAAGTTCGGGAGTAAAGTCCTTACTCACCGCGTCTGCTGGATCCATGTTGTCCATGATCCCTAAAGATTGCAGAATCCATTGCTCGCGGAAGTGCCTCTTGTCGTTGATGAAATCAGTCATGTTGAAGGAGGGTAAGTGTGAAACGGCACAAAAGTCCAGAGGTCCAGATGAAGGACAGTTGCCAGAAGGATGGAGGGTCTTCAAAAGAGATGAATGAATCAGATGAGACTTGCTTCTAAACGAATGTAGTGGCTGCCAGTGCAAAGAAGAAACTGCTGGGACGTTGTTCACACGAGGAGACCAATGCCGCAACGAGGAAAAAAGGTTCAGGGAAAAGAATTTTCCTTTGAGTCTTATTAAAGGGGCATGTCACAAAGCTTCTCTACTCTCACAAGTTTCATGCATTAAGCAAGTTAAAGCAATTAAAAGTAATCATAATTTTAGTAATAATTTTATTACAACTTTTAACAGTGGAAACAAAAAAATCCGAGAGGTTCTTGATAAGCATTGGTACATCTTGAAAAATGATCCTTTTTTAAAAACAGAATTACCTGATAGACCCACTATCACTTATAGACGATCTAAATCTCTTAAAAACATTTTAGCACCAAGCAAACTGAAAAATCCCATGGTACCTTGTTCCACTTTGCTTCCTAGGATTTTAGGTTCTTACAAATGTGGCCGACAGCGTTGTATGTGCTGTACCAACATAACTCACAAAGCCTCCACCTACACATCCACAGTAACTAAAGAATCCTTCAATATCAATAGCTTTCTGAACTGTGGAAGCTCTTTTGTTATCTATATGTTGGAATGTCCATGTCATCTCCAATATATTGGCCGTACCACGCAATGTTTACGGACAAGGATTAATAATCATAGATTTAACATAAATACTGTTTTTTTAAAACATAGTGTCTCTCGACATTTTTCTACTACACACAACAGCCAGTTCAGTAGTTTACTCATTACGCCTATAGAGCAAATTCCGCTTAACATCACCAATCGATTCAGTAAACTTAAACAACGCGAAAATTACTGGATTTTTAAAATGAAAACTCTCCAACCTGATGGCCTTAATGATGTATCAGAGTCTACTCTTGATTAGTAAATGCCTTAATTATGAATATTATATATTCTTTTCCTTTCTTGTTAATTTATTTATGATTTATCTCATTATTATATTATATTACATTTTATTATATTGTATTATTACTGTATAGTTTTCCGACCCTAGACTATATGGTGTCGGTTTAATACATTCTGTGTCTCTTTCGTATGTACCATCAGTGTTCCTCTTTTCTGATATATGTTCAGTTAAGACTCTCATCGAATTTCTTATGTATTATTAGTGTTCTTATTTTTCTGATACATGCACTGTTATGTTTCCCATTGAATTTATTCATGACATATGGCCTCTCTTTTTTTTGGCCATTATTAGTATTGATATTACCAATTGATTATTACTATTTACCGGCCTCTCCAATCTGACTTTTCATTACATAGCTTTTTGTAACCCCTATTACACATAGTTTGGCCTTCTTATCCCCTCATTTTATTTTGGTTGTCCTCCCCCCCCCCTCCTTCTTCTGATATACTCTCATTTTTGTTTCTCTCATAATCATATTGCTCTTTTTAATTTCGTTATGTCAATAATTATCATTTACCGGGTGCCGACTTTTCAATCGGCTACATAGCGTATTATAATATCATACCATACATAATTGTTCACCACGGTCTTTGTTAGCTTCATATACATTATTGGTACTCCCCCTCCCTTTGAACCGTTCTCAGTTATTTTTTGCATTTTAAATTTAAATTTCACACATGAGACATTACGTTTTTCTAATTTCGTTGAGCCATCAATTATGATTTACCGGCTTTTGCCGACCTAGTTCTTTAGAGCATATAAGGGTATCTGTCACCACGTCTCTGACATTCCTGATATTTGTGCTAATATGTGGATCACTTACATTTTGTATATTGTACTCTTTATCCTCAAAATCATTCTCACTATCTGCTATTCGGTCCTATTTTTTATTGAGTTATGACACTACATTATGTACATAGGTGTGTATACCATATTACATACTCTACGTTTTTGACTTGCTCACTATGCCCAAAGTTCAGTCCATGGATGTTGTCACCCTTTTTATTCTCATTTTATAGCTCTTTTATTCGCATTTTGTGGTTTTAGAACTGTTGCCGACTTTTTGTCTTTCTTTCAAATGTCACTTTCTGCACCCAAAAATGATATTCCCATACCACGCATCCATGTGTGGTTTATATCTATACATGTATCATTTACACCAGCATCTATATTTATCTGGTTATTTCACGGGCAGCCATCCATCGGGTTCCAGTATCCTTAGAGATACATTCCTTGTTATTACTTCCATTGTTCTTATATCGCTTCCCATTTTATATCTTTTATCTTTCCTTTTTTATTATTGCAACTATTTCTACTATATGTTCTTATCTTACTACCGTTGTTATCAGTCATTTTTTAACCTTTGAACTCTGACGTCAGTGGAACGCCCTGTCCTCGTTCACATTGGCGGGTTTTTCCATCTTTTACATTCTATTTAAACAGTGATGTGTGTGCTTTCCTTCATGACCTGATGAAGATGCCGGTACGGCATTGAAACGCGTAGTCATACTATTAATAAACTTTATTTATTATCATCACTCCGAAGTTCTTGTCCTTTCGGTCCTATCCATGTGCAGCAGCGCCCTCATAGACTCTTTTCCAGCTCACCCAGCATACTTCTGACATGTCACTATGACATAGGTAGGTTCGGAATGCACAAGATCAGGGTAGGTGCACGAATAGGGTCCCAACCCAATCGTATAACGGAAGAAGTATTCGGCACACTGAGACGTCAATATCAAATTTCTTGAAATTTTTATTATAATAGAGCCAAGGGTTTGGTGCAACGTTTCGGTCAAATGACATTCGTCAGGCACTATAGGTGTACAGAACATATATATTATTATACATTGGTATTATTAGCATCATATCCATATATGAAAAAAATAAAAGTAGAATGAAATGAAAACAAGACATAAATAAGGACAAATTAAATCTTACAAAAATCAAAGCAAAATTGTGGTATAAAGAACCACAAAAATAATAATCATCAACCAGGAACTGTGAGTAGACGACATTCTCATCCCAGGCACAATGGTGTAATCGGATATGTAATCACTTGATAGGTACCTCATAGCAACAGAGTGATCGGTTCACAGTTTAAACTCAGATGGACAAATCTAACCATCCGTCATTAAGGAGAAAATTGAGAAAAAGTCAAGAAAACAGACCACATTTTATCCCTCATATTAGATAAACTCATTTGTTTCCAAACATCAGATAAACAACATCAGCGTATAGCTCAAACATTCACATATATCAACATATATCAACATATATCAACTACCTATCACCCACACTGTCGGGTGATGGTTCAATGCAGTCTGGCATAATATCAACGCATAGTCCTAGTGTAGTGTAGGATTGTGGTGCACATACCTGGTTACCCTGGTTGCTGGAGTGTCCAGAAGGATGGCGCTGCTTGTAATGGCGGATTTCCGCTCGTTTTGGCGCTAAATAACAGGAGATACACTCCTGGTTTAAATATCCCTGCTTAGGGGCGGGCTGTGGGCGTGTATGGCGCGCGTCATGCAGTGCTGTCATGCTCTGGGCGTTCCTATTGGTATCGAGACGCTCATGTCCTCGTCTATCATTGCCCTGTATGGGGGCGGGCAGGGGGCGTGGTCAGCTCGCGTTGAGCGTCTCAATACGTGAGGAGATGCCCTGATCCTAACCTGCCTACACCCTTCTTCAACCCTCCAAAGAACTCACCTGCGTTGGAGACATTTATTAATCTGATCCACAGAAATGTGGACAGATTTAATCATGACTTTAGACTAGGCCAGTTTAAAAGTCAGGCCAATTTGAATAACTTGGATAGACAAGCATTATCCTCCCTTACTGGGGACAAGGATTTAATCATAAAACCTGCCGACAAGGGTGGGGCCATTGTGGATCACAGGTGTTCGTATGTAAGGGAGATACATAGACAGTTACATGATACTTCAGTCTATCTACCCGTAAATCAGGACCCTACTAACAAAATCGCATTAAAAATTAAGAACACCTTAGAGAAACATATGGCCCTTGGTACAATAGATCAGGAGACGGTAGTATATTTGACCAATAAATATCCGGTCATACCTGTGTTTTATATACTTCCAAAAATACACAAAGGCCTCGATAATCCTCCTGGACGGCCGATAGTGGCCTCCACAGACTCACTTTTCACACCCCTCTCAAAATTCATGGAGAAACTCCTGACCCCACTTGTCAAGAATACAAGGTCATTTTTATTGGATACATCAAGTTTTCTAGAGACTATCCACACACTTGGTACCTTAACCCCAGATGTCATTTTGGTGACACTGGATGTTTGCAGCCTCTACACTTCAATCGTACATACAAAAGGGTTAATTGCGGTCAAGGAGATACTCACTAGGGCTGGAAAGGACAGTAAGATTATAGATTTGGGCCTTGACCTCCTAACCATTATCTTAACTGACAATTACTTTCTATTTGAAGACACATACTACATTCAAAATAGAGGCACAGCTATGGGATCCAACGTGGCACCACCATATGCTAACTGCTACATGGCTCATTTCGAGGAGAACTATATATACCCTACGACTATGTTTGAAGAACATATAATACTATGGTCCAGATATATAGTTACATAGTTACATAGTTAGTACGGCTGAAAAAAGACACATGTCCATCAAGTTCAACCAAGGGAAGGGAAAAGGGAAGGAAAAATTTCTACACATAGGAGCTAATATTTTTTTGTTCTAGGAAATTATCTAACCCTTTTTTAAAGCCATCTAC
Source organism: Rhinoderma darwinii (assembly GCF_050947455.1). Taxonomy (NCBI): domain Eukaryota; kingdom Metazoa; phylum Chordata; class Amphibia; order Anura; family Rhinodermatidae; genus Rhinoderma; species Rhinoderma darwinii. The sequence continues at coordinate 72,975,496 of NC_134689.1, forward strand.
TGTCCCTGCTGTGACCAACTCCTGCGGTAGGCTATTCCATAGATTCACAGTTCTCACTGTAAAGAAGCCTTGTCGCCCCTGAAGCTTGAACCTGTTTTTCTCCAGACGGAGGGAGTGCCCCCTTGTTTTTTGAGGGGGTTTTACTTGGAACAGGATTTCACCATATTTTTTGTATGTGCCATTAATATATTTATATAAGTTAATCATGTCCCCCCTTAGTCGTCTTTTTTCAAGGCTAAATAGGTTTAATACTTTCAATCTTTCCTCATAGCTTAAATTCTCCATGCCCCTAATTAGCTTCGTTGCTCTTCTTTGTATTTTTTCCAACTCCAGGGCATCCTTTCTATGAACTGGAGCCCAGAACTGAACTGCATATTCTAGATGAGGCCTCACTAATGCTTTGTAAAGTGGTAATATTACATCCCTGTCCCGCGAGTCCATGCCTCTTTTAATACACGACAATATCCTGCTGGCCTTTGAAGCAGCTGATTGACACTGCATGCTGTTATTGAGTTTATGATTTACAAGTACACCCAGATCCTTCTCAACAAGTGAATCTGCCAGTATAGCTCCCCCTAGGACATATGATGCATGCAGGTTGTTGGTACCCAGATGCATAACTTTACATTTATCTACATTAAACTTCATCTGCCAAGTGGACGCCCAAACACTTAGTTTGTTTAAATCTGCCTGCAATTCATGAACATCTTCCATAGTCTGAACTATATTACATAGCTTGGTGTCATCTGCAAAAATAGAAATAGTGCTATTAATCCCATCCTCTATATCATTAATAAATAAGCTGAATAATAGTGGTCCGAGCACGGAACCCTGGGGTACACCACTTATTACCGGGGACCATTCAGAGTAGGAATCATTGACCACAACTCTCTGGATACGGTCCTTGAGCCAATTCTCAATCCAATTACAAATTATATTTTCTAAACCTATAGTCCTTAATTTACCCATTAGGCGTCTATGGGGGACAGTGTCAAATGCCTTTGCAAAGTCCAAAAACACTAAATCCACAGCGGCCCCTCTGTCTAGACTTCTGCTCACCTCTTCATAAAAACAGATTAGGTTAGTTTGACAACTTCTGTCCTTAGTAAAACCGTGCTGGCTGTCACTTATAATGTTATTTATTGTCACATAATCCTGTATATAGTCCCTCAATAGCCCCTCAAACATTTTCCCCAAGATGGATGTTAAGCTTACTGGTCTATAATTACCCGGGGAAGACCTAGAGCCCTTTTTGAAAATAGGCACCACATTTGCGCTGCGCCAGTCCCTTGGCACTATACCAGTCACTAGAGATTCTCTGAATATTATGAAAAGGGGGACAGAAATAACTGAACTAAGCTCTTTAAGAACTCTAGGGTGTAACCCATCTGGTCCCGGGGCCTTGTGCACATTTATTTTATTTAATTTAGCTTGGACCATATCTACATTCATCCAATTCAGTATATCAACTGATATATTAACAGCACTGGCACCGGCTACATCAGCTGCTCTTTCTTCTGTTGTATATACAGAGCTAAAGAACCCATTTAGTAACTCTGCCTTCTCTTGATCCCCTGTGACCAACTCCCCATTACCACTATCTAGGGGTCCTACATGTTCAGACCTGGGCTTTTTTGCATTTATATACTTAAATAATTTTTTGGGATTTGTTTTACTATCCTTGGCCACCTGCCTTTCATTTTGTATTTTTGCTAATTTTATTACATTTTTACAGATTTTATTAAGCTCTTTATATTTTACAAAGGCTACAGCTGTACCCTCGGATTTGTATTTTTTAAATGCCCTTTTTTTGTCATGTATTGCCCCTTTCACAGAAGGTGTAAGCCATGTGGGGTTTAATTTTAGTCGTTTATACTTGTTACCTGTAGGAATAAATTTTGCACTATAATAACTCAAAGTAGATTTGAAAATCTCCCATTTATCATTTGTCCCATTATTTGACATTAGTTCTTCCCAGTCCATATCCTGAATTGCCACCCTCATCCTGGGGAAATTGGCTTTCTTAAAATTAAATGTTTTTGCCCTCCCAGCCTGCGTTTGTTTTTTACAGTATAGGTAAAATGTAACTATATTATGATCACTGTTACCAAGGTTTTCACGAACATTGACGTTCCCAACAAGATCTGCATTATTAGAAATGACCAGATCCAACAGAGCTTCACCTCTAGTCGGGTCTTCCACAAACTGGCCCATAAAATTTTCCTGCAAGAGGTTGAGGAAATGTCTCCCCTTTGCAGTTGAAGCTGAACCATGACACCAATTAATATCCCGGAAATTAAAATCTCCCATTATCACTACAGTACCCGCCTGTGCAGCCCACTCCATCTGTTTATATAGCTGAACTTCCATCTCCTCAGTTATATTGGGGGGTCTATAGATTACACCAAAAGTAATTTTTTCAGTGTTTACCTCCCTGTCTAGTTCCACCCACAAGGTTTCAACCTCCTCACAGTATTTACCCACTATTGTCTCTTTCAGACTCGCCTTCATATCACTTCTCACATACAGACATACACCACCGCCTTTCCTATTTGTCCTGTCTTTCCGAAAAAGTGTAAAACCCTGTAGATTTACAGCCCAGTCATGTGAAGAGTCCAGCCATGTTTCAGCAACACCAACTATATCTATATTTTCTTCCAGTATCAAGGCCTCCAGCTCCCCCATTTTGCTTGCTAGACTTCTGCCATTTGTGAACATACACTTTAACTTGCCTGTCAGTTTTTCACTTTTATTATCAGAAATGTGATTTGACATTAATCGGGCCTTTTTAGTTACACTGATGTTTTGTAACGAAAGGATCTCCTTATCTTGTTGTCTAGTCCTCTCCCCACATTCTGTTTCTCCCCCCACCAATATAGTCTGACCCCTCTCTAACCTGACTACCCCTTTTTTTTCTACATTGACCTCCCTCCTCATCCCTAGTTTAAATACTCCGCCACCCCAGCTAGAATTCTCTCCCCCAGCACAGCGGACCCCCTTCCATTTAGGTGCAAATCATCTGCAGAATACAGTTTGTACCCCAATGAAAAGTCAGCCCAGTGCTCTAGGAACCCAAATCCTTCTCCTCTACACCAAGACTTCAGCCATGCATTTAACTCCCTGAGCTCCCGCTGTGACATATTCTGCTTATGGCAGGGCACCGAAGAAGCTTTGCTTAAATTTTTTGAGTACCTCAATAGCATTTGGCCTGAACTGCAATTCACATTGAATTTCAACAGATCCAGAATTAGTTTTCTGGACACAATGGTCATCAAGGATGACAACGGCCATCTTAGCACTGATCTATTTATAAAAGAAATGGACAGAAACAGCCTTCTGCATTACGACAGTTGCCACCCTATAGCAACTAAGAAATCTCTCCCTAAGTCCCAATACACACGCATATCCAGGATAGTTGACAATGCTGACAACAGGACTAATCGCATGGCCAATATGACTCGGAAATTTAGGGATAGAGGTTATCCAAGCCAGACACTGAGGGAAGCAGAATCGATGACAGTTACCAATAGGAACAGAGTCAAACCCAAGTGTATACCTTTTGTGCATACTTACCACCCTTGTGCCTATAAGGTACACCACATCATTAGAAAGCACTGGCCACTGCTTAAAGAAGCGTACCTAAAGGTCCTAGAGTTTCAGACTCCGTTTCTTCCATGTTCCAAGAGACCCAAGAACCTCAGAGATAGATTAGTGAGAGCAGACATAGGATCAGTGATTAGACCATCAAGACAGACCTTCCTTAATACCCCAAGAAAAGGGACCTTTCCATGTCGATCTTGTTTACAATGCTCCCACATAATCAAAGGTGACACATTACAACATCCTCAGACTGGTGAACGCATACCAATAAAGGACTACTTCACATGCAACACGAACTTTGTCATCTACTTGATAAAGTGCCCATGCGGGCTAGCGTATGTGGGCGAAACAACGCAGTGCATTGGTGATAGAATTAGTCAGCATAAGAGTAACATCCGATGCAACAAGACCCTACTACCAATCCCAGCCCATTTTTTATCCAAAACACACAATATCTCTCAGCTACAATTTCAGGTCATTGAACACATACCAGCCCCACGAAGAGGAGGGGACAGGATAAGGACACTTAAACGCAGAGAGGCGTATTGGATTCACAGACTACAAACACTGGAACCTAGAGGGCTGAATAGGGAATATGAAGTAAGCAGTTTCCTGTAAATATGTTATAACAACCATCATTTAACGTGACTAATGTCTCTTTTCACAGACACGCTGACTTATCATTAGGCATGAAGCCCAACTACATGGGGAACAAAGGTATCCTTTAGAATATTGGTTCTCCTAAATGACTGGGGATGCGATAACTCATACTTAGATAACTGATGGTAGAGATATCTGTACATTTGCACACATAGGTAATCTTTCACTCTACTCCAATACATCAGACAGCTGGCTATGGGCCAGCTTATACATGTAAGACCGTCCAATGTGAACATCACGCTTGAGTTCTTTCTCATTCTTAGTCTTATGTTTATCCTCACGCTTAGTCTTATTCATGTTTTCCTAGGCCACATGTATGAATTAACATCTGTGCATTTATTCATAACTGTAAACATACCAGGTTCACGATTAGAATCACAAGTGATCTACCTATACCGTTCATTGGCTCTTTGTTAAGCCTTTACATGGATCTATGACTTTACAAATCACTTCTACACGTAACTCTCCCTTTGTGACATGGACTGAGGATGACACAAACGTCCCCCTGTTTATTATAAACGCCCAGACTATGACGGTGTAACCACACGATAAACAGCCCATTACATACCCTAACATAGGATTATGCACGCTACCTATACTTATTGCCCGCCCCAATACAGGGTGTAGGCAGGTTAGGATCAGGGCATCTCCTCACGTATTGAGACGCTCAACGCGAGCTGACCACGCCCCCTGCCCGCCCCCATACAGGGCAATGATAGACGAGGACATGAGCGTCTCGATACCAGCAGGAACGCCCAGAGCATGACAGCACTGCATGACGTGCGCCATACACGCCCACAGCCCGCCCCTAAGCAGGGATATTTAAACCAGGAGTGTATCTCCTGTTATTTAGCGCCAAAACGAGCGGAAATCCGCCATTACAAGCAGCGCCATCCTTCTGGACACTCCAGCAACCAGGATAACCAGGTATGTGCACCACAATCCTACACTACACTAGGACTATGCGTTGATATTATGCCAGACTGCATTGAACGATCACCCGACAGTGTGGGTGATAGGTAGTTGATATATGTGAATGTTTGAGCTATACGCTGATGTTGTTTATCTGATGTTTGGAAACAAATGAGTTTATCTAATATGAGGGATAAAATGTGGTCTGTTTTCTTGACTTTTTCTCAATTTTCTCCTTAATGACGGATGGTTAGATTTGTCCATCTGAGTTTAAACTGTGAACCGATCACTCTGTTGCTATGAGGTACCTATCAAGTGATTACACATCCGATTACACCATTGTGCCTGGGATGAGAATGTCGTCTACTCAGAGTTCCTGGTTGATGATTATTATTTTTGTGGTTCTTTATACCACAATTTTGCTTTGATTTTTGTAAGATTTAATTTGTCCTTATTTATGTCTTGTTTTCATTTCATTCTACTTTTATTTTTTTCATATATGGATATGATGCTAATAATACCAATGTATAATAATATATATGTTCTGTACACCTATAGTGCCTGACGAAGGTCATTTGACCGAAACGTTGCACCAAACCCTTGGCTCTATCATAATAAAAATTTCAAGAAATTTGATATTGACGTCTCAGTGTGCCGAATACTTCTTCCGTTATGTCACTATGACATGTCAGTAGTTTGTCGAACATTTAGCTACACTTGAAATAAAAAAAAATACACATATACCTTTTTTTTACAATAAACATTAAAATAAGTCTCAATACATAAAACATTCGGTATGGTCGCGGCTGTAATAACTTGCACAACAAATTTTTTGCGTCATTTATGATGTGTATGCTGTAAAAAATAAAATAAAAACTGCTTTCTATCACTTATTAATGTGAGGCACGAAGTGTGATGAATTTAACCTCCATGTGCCTCACATTAATAATCATTAAACCGATCATGTACCTTACACATTAACCCATTATGACTGGAGAAACATGATGGGGTTAATTACTATTAATGTGAGGCACATTCAAAATTAATCACACCTCGCGCCTCACATCACAAAATGGAAGACTTTTTTTTATTATTATTATTATTATTATTATTATTACTGTCGGCAAAGTATCGTTTTGGTATTGAAATCGCAATACTACACAAAGTATCGGTATCGAAGTCCAAATCCTGGCATCGTGACATCCCTAATTCAGTAGCAGTATGGGGGTATTATTCAGTCACTATGTGGTTATGGTGTGATGGAATTATTCAGTAGCGGTATGGGGGTATTATTCAGTAAAATTATAGGGGTATTATTCAGTCACTATGTGGTTATGGTATGGGGGTATTATTCAGTCACTATTTGGTCATGCTGTGGTGGTATTATACAATAAAAGTATGGGGTATTCTGTCACTATGTGGTTATGGTGTGGTGGTAATATTCAGTAACAGTATGGGGGTATTATTCAGTCACTATGTGGTTATTGTGTGGAAGTATTATTCAGTAATTGTATGGGGGTATTATTCAGTCACTATGTGGTTATGGTGTGGCGGTATTATTCAGTGACAGTATCGGGGTATTATTCAGTCACTATTTGGTCATGGTGTGGTGGTATTATACAGTAACAGTATGGGGTATTTTTCAGTCACTTTGTGGTTATGGTGTGGCGGTATTATTTGGATCTTAGAATGTATTATTATTGGTAATATTGGTCTTATTATAGTGAGTTGTGTTCAGTAACAGTATGGGGTTATTAGTCAGTCACTATATGGTTATGTTGTGGCGGTATTATTCAGTAATAGTATGCAGGTAATATTTCATCTGGTATAGTGGTATGATTTAACAACTGTATATGTATATAGATCATTTTTTTGTGTGAGGGGGGTGGGGGACATATGCTTTGGGGCTTACAGCACTCCTGGACGCGCTAGAAGTCAGTGATGGAGTTCTTTGCACATCGCCTTCTGAATTGACTGCCTTATTGATACACTAAGATGGTGAGGATCTAACTGACATTTGTCCATGTATTCATGCATTGATATGACTCCCGAATAAATACAGCTACATCATTAATTAAAATGAAATAGTGATGCACTTGGAATCACCACCTTTGCGGTATCTACCAGCACTAACTTCAGTACATGAGCATAGCACCAGACATGGATTTGGCCTGGTGACTCTGCTGACAACCACGCAGAAATTGTCCTTGCATGTTTGCAGATCCATCTGTAGAATTGGCAATACAATGTTTTATGTCTATTTTGCATGACTGGAGAACTCCTAGGAATTTCCCCGACATAAGAGATAATGGGCTTCAGACACCAGCAATGGAAGAATTGAGCAAACACTTGCTCAAATTTGATGAAAGAGCCACAACTTTCAAAAAGCTTGTAATTGTTCCTTTTGGTGTGGTTTACATGCATTAATTTATCATTTATTTTTTAATAAATTACTCTGTATTTTTAAGGGGTTATCCAGAACTTTAAATTGATGGTCTGTTCTTATGATACCAAAAACAAATAGTTTCCACAGCACTGGTCTGCAGGTGTGTGCACGCCTCAATTGGACCTGGTCCACGGTCCTCAATATCAAGCAGACAAAAAATGGACAGAGGCAGCACTTCCAAAAAGCATCAGCAGTTTATTCACCCGTGTGACGTTTCAGTCCAACAGGACTTTTTTCAAGCATAAGAAACACACATTAGATCATAAGTATATAAAGGCTCACAAAGCCCAATCAAGATAAAACAGTGATTAAGACATGATACAATATAAAACAGACTGCATAAAGAAAAAATGCAATGTGAAGTTACAGACATTAACCCCTTCACTCTTTGGCCACTTTTGACCATCCTGACAGAGCTTCATTTTTCAAATCTGACATGTTTCACTTTATGTGGTAATAACTCCGGAATGCTTTCACCTGTCCAAGCGATTCTGAGATTTTTTTCTCGTGACACATTGGACTTTATGTTACTGGCAAAATTTGCCCGATATATTCAGTATTTAATTGTGAAAAATACCAAAACGTAGCGAAAAATTGCAAAAATTTGCATTTTTCTCAATTTAAATGTATCTGCTTGTAAGACAGGCAGTTATACCACATAAAAATGTTGCTAACTAACATCCCCCATATGTTTACTTTAGTTTAGCATAATTTTTTGATCATCATTTTATTTTTCTAGGACGTTACAAGGCTTAAAACTTTAGCAGCAATTTCTCACATTTTCAAGAAAATTTCAAAATGCTATTTTTACAGGGGCCAGTTCAGTTGTGAAGTGACTTTGAGGTCTTTAGATATTAGAAACCCCCAATAAGTCACCCCATTTTAAAAACTGCACCCCTCAAAGTATTCAAAACAGCATTTAGAAAGTTTCTTTACCCTTTAGACATTGCGCAGGAATTAAGGCAAAGTAGAGGCGAAATTTACAAAGTTCATAATTTTTTTCCAGAAGTTAATTTTCAATCCATTTTTTTTTGTACCACAGAAAGTTTTACCAGAGAAATGCAACTCAATATTTATTGCCCAGGTTCTGCAGTTTTAGGAAATATCCCACATGTGGCCCTAGTGTGCTACTGGACTGAAGCACCGGCCTCTGAAGCAAAGGAGCACTTAGTGGATTTTGGCCCTCCTTTTTATTAGAATATATTTTAGGCACCATGTCAGCTTTGAAGAGGTCTCGTCAGGGCCGCACCTGCCATTAGGCGAGGTGAGGCAATGGCCTCAGGCGGCGACACCGAGCTAAAAACGGGGGGCGGCATATTGTGGCAGGGCCAGGGGGGATGCGTGGGGAAGGCAGGGGAGAGTACTTTACCTAGCAGACGTGCAGCACGATAGGTGCACGTCTGCTAGTACACTCCCCCTCTGTGACGCTGCACGAGCCGCGAGAGAGGAGCATAGGGAACCTGGAGGACTGCGGGAGGAGCGGCCGAACGCTCTCTCCTGAAGAAAAGAAAAGCAGCTGGTAAGTAATGAGTTGAGGACAGGAGGCTGAGTCGTTGATAAAGACTAGAGCGGCAGAGTGCCAATTACTGCGCTCAGCCTCCTGCCCTCACTAATTTAAAAGTGATGGGCTACTACCATACTGACAAGAGGGGGGCATCTGACTGACTGCATTGGGCAGCCTTAGAGGTGTGCGACATGGTGCTGCATCCTCCCACCATGTAAGGGGCGCAACTGTGCAGGCCGTGCTTTGGACTCTATATTCTCTGCTCCTCGTTACACACACTGAGGAAGCAGAGGAAGCAAGTGCAGAGCCGAGGAGGAAGCTCCGCCCACAGTCCGACCTGCAAGAAACCTGTGCAGCTGGAGAGATGGTAAGTTCCTGTGAGTGTGTGTGTGTGTATATATGTATACATGCCTTGTGTCTGACTGTCTATGTGTGTGTATATATGTGTCTCTATATGTATACATGCTTTGTCTGTGTGTGTGTGTGTGTGCGTGTGTGTGTGTGTGTGTGTGTGTGTGTGTGTATATGTGTGTCTGTATATGCATACATGGCTTGTGTCTGACTGTCTGTCTATGTGTGTGTATATGTGTCTCTATATGTATACATGCTTTGTCTGTGTGTGTGTGTGTGTGTGTGTATATATATATATATGTGTCTGTATATGCATACATGCCTTGTGTCTGATTGTCTGTGTATGTGTGTGTGTGTGTGTATGTGTCTCTATATGTATACATGCTTTGTGTGTGTGTGTGTGTGTGTGTGTATATATGTGTCTGTATATGTATACATGCCTTGGGTCCGTCTATGTGTGTATATATGTGTTGGTATGTGTATACATACCTTGTGTGTGTGTGTGTGTGTGTGTGTGTGTGTGTGTGTGTGTGTGTGTGTGTGTGTGTGTGTGTGTATGTATATATATATACGTGTATATTTGCCTGTATTTGTAGAGGGCAGCAATAGAGTCCCCCGCACAGTGCGCCATCCAACCTAAGGCCGGCCGGTAATATAATTTAAAAAAAAACAAAGACATAAGAAAACATTTTTTATTGAAATAAAAACTCCCCCGCACAACCCTCTTTCAACATTTTATTAAAAAAAAAAAACGTACATTATCGAAGTAGTCCAACTAATCTATGACTAAGGCTGGGTTCACACGAGCTATTTTAAGGCGTAAACGAGGCGTATTATGCCTCGTTTTACGTCTGAAAATATGGCTACAATACGTCGGCAAACATCTGCCCATTCATTTGAATGGGTTTGCCGACGTACTGTGCCAACGACCTGTAATTTACGCGTCGTCGTTTGACAGCTGTCAAGTACAAGAAAGTCTAATTCCCAGGTGCGGAAGTGCTGTCTCCTCGTCTATTTTGTCTAATTCCCAGGTGGGGCTTTCTTGTACTCATCGGGGAAACATTTTTACCTCTGACAGATGATTTTTCCGTTAACAGGTTACAGAGTTCAATAGGGGTGGTGTTAGGGGGAGGAGGGGGGAAAATATGGTCTGTTCACAGTTTGTGTTTTTTCCACCCCTGCCCTAGATTTCAATCCTATATCCGCCCCTGTGTGCAGAATATCACAAGTTCACAACAGAGCTTGCAGCGGAGAAGCGCATGCCCCTGCGGACCATGATACAGAGAGCGCGTCTAACGAGTGAGTATGGCAACTCTGCACCTCTCCTCAGCCTCCACATGTTATTGGATGAGAGGAGGAGGAGAAGGGCGGACTGTGGCTGATAACATTCACTACTGGTATATATTTATATCTGCGGTATATTCACTGCTGCTATATATGGATCTGTGCGGTATATACACTGCTGGTACATATTTATTTATAGGTTGTGCGCAGTTTATTTTTTGCTTTTATACTGTTCCATATGCCTTTTTTTCTAAATATAAATTTTTGCCCCTTGCAGTTAAAGGGGTTGTTCCAAGATTAAATGTTATCCCCTGTCTACAGGACAGGACATAACATGCTGATCGGTGGGGTCCGACCACTGGGACCCCCACTGATAACTAGAACGGTGGTCCCTTGTACCCCTGAGTAACTGGAGCGGCATGGTGTGTGCTTGACCTGCAGCGTCATTAACTCAGGGGTACGAGGGACCCCCACTGATCAGCATGTTATCTCCTATCCTGTAGAGAGGGGATAACAACATTTAATTTTGGGACAACCCCTTTAAGACCTGAACATGCAGTGAATAGTTTTCAGATTATATTACTGGCTCGATGATTACATTCATTCCTAGTCTGGTCTGTGCAGTTTCGGTTTACAAATATTACGGATTGGTAGTACAGATCCAACAGACGTGGACAGAAAGCAAGTGCAGCATGCGTTACTATACTGACTGTAAAGTGCAGCGTGCGTTACTATACTGACTGTAAAGTGCAGCGTGTGTTACTATACTGACTGTAAAGTGCAGCGTGCGTTACTATACTGACTGTAAAGAGCAGCATGCGTTACTATGCTGACTGTAAAGTGCCGCATGCGTTACTATACTGACTGTAAAGTGCAGCGTGCGTTACTATACTGACTGTAAAGTGCAGCATGCGTTACTATACTGACTGTAAAGAGCAGCATGTGTTACTATACTGACTGTAAAGTGCAGCGTGCGTTACTATACTGACTGTAAAGAGCAGCGTGTGTTACTATACTGACTGTAAAGTGCAGCGTGCGTTACTATACTGACTGTAAAGTGCAGCGTGCGTTACTATACTGACTGTAAAGAGCAGCATGTGTTACTATACTGACTGTAAAGAGCAGCGTGTGTTACTATACTGACTGTAAAGTGCAGCGTGCGTTACTATACTGACTGTAAAGTGCCGCATGCGTTACTATACTGACTGTAAAGTGCAGCAGGCGTTACTATACTGACTGTAAAGTGCCGCATGCGTTACTATACTCACTGTAAAGTGCCGCATGTGTTACTATACTGACTGTAAAGTGCAGCAGGCATTACTATACTGACTGTAAAGTGCCGCATGCGTTACTATACTGACTGTAAAGTGCAGCGTGCGTTACTATACTGACTGTAAAGTGCAGCGTGCGTTACTATACTGACTGTAAAGAGCAGCGTGCGTTACTATACTGACTGTAAAGTGAAGCGTGCGTTACTATACTGACTGTAAAGTGCAGCGTGCGTTACTATACTGACTGTAAAGTGCAGCGTGCGTTACTATACTGACTGTAAAGAGCAGCGTGCGTTACTATACTGACTGTAAAGTGCAGCGTGCGTTACTATACTGACTGTAAAGTGCAGCGTGCGTTACTATACTGACTGTAAAGAGCAGCGTGTGTTACTATACTGACTGTAAAGTGCCGCATGTGTTACTATACTGACTGTAAAGTGCAGCATGCGTTACTATACTGACTGTAAAGAGCAGCGTGCGTTACTATACTGACTGTAAAGAGCAGCATGCGTTACTATACTGACTGTAAAGTGCCGCATGTGTTACTAAACTGACTGTAAAGTGCCGCATGTGTTACTATACTGACTGTAAAGAGCAGCGTGTTACTATACTGACTGTAAAGAGCAGCGTGTGTTACTATACTGACTGTAAAGAGCAGCGTGTGTTACTATACTGACTGTAAAGAGCAGCGTGTGTTACTATACTGAATGTAAAGTGCAGCGTGCGTTACTATACTGACTGTAAAGTTCCGCATGTGTTACTATACTGACTGTAATGTGCAGCAGGCGTTACTATACTGACTGTAAAGAGCAGCATGTGTTACTATACTGACTGTAAAGTTCCGCATGTGTTACTATACTGACTGTAATGTGCAGCAGGCGTTACTATACTGACTGTAAAGAGCAGCATGTGTTACTATACTGACTGTAAAGTTCCGCATGTGTTACTATACTGACTGTAATGTGCAGCAGGCGTTACTATACTGACTGTAAAGAGCAGCATGTGTTACTATACTGACTGTAAAGTGCAGCGTGCGTTACTATACTGACTGTAAAGTGCAGCGTGCGTTACTATACTGACTGTAAAGTGCAGCGTGCGTTACTATACTGACTGTAAAGAGCAGCGTGTGTTACTATACTGACTGTAAAGTGCAGCGTGCGTTACTATACTGACTGTAAAGTGCAGCATGCGTTACTATACTGACTGTAAAGTGCAGCGTGCGTTACTATACTGACTGTAAAGTGCAGCGTGCGTTACTATACTGACTGTAAAGAGCAGCGTGTGTTACTATACTGACTGTAAAGAGCAGCATGTGTTACTATACTGACTGTAAAGAGCAGCATGTGTTACTATACTGACAGTAATGTGCAGCGTGTGTTACTATACTGACTGTAAAGTGCAGCGTGCGTTACTATACTGACTGTAAAGTGCTGCATGTGTTACTATACTGACTGTAAAGTGCCGCATGTGTTACTATACTGACTGTAAAGTGCAGCATGCGTTACTATACTGACTGTAAAGTGCAGCGTGCGTTACTATACTGACTGTAAAGAGCAGCGTGCGTTACTATACTGACGGTAAAGTGCCGCATGTGTTACTATACTGACTGTAAAGAGCCATTAAAGGAGCCCTAACACAAGTTTGAACACTGACATTGTTCTTTCATTTTTGTGTTTGAATTTTGGATACACGTTGCCCTGGTCATTTTACTAGTACTTATAGCTGGGGCAATATAGGGATATTTACTACACAATTGCCTATAGCATTATGAGACCTTGCAGTTTATAACAATGATGTTCAATAAGGGCCTGTTCACATCACCGTTCGATTCTGTTCCGTTCCGTAGTCGATTCCGCTATTGATTCCGTCGGAAAACCGGAAACCAGCCGGAATGGTGACGAACGGAAGCCATTAGCGATGTTTCCATCAACATTGAGATCAATGGTGACTGAAACGGAAGCTGTGCTTTCACTTTCCGATGCGGGGTTCACCCGACAGAACCTCGGAACGGAAGCGAACGGTGATGTGAACAGGCCCTAATGTATTTTTTTGTTCACACAGCTTTAATTTTTTTGTTTCGTTTTACAAGTTGTTTCTTGCTTACAATTTATTTTTATTAATTTTTTTTGTGTGGAGGGGGGGGGGCGCCATTTCCATTTTCGCCTCAGGCAGCAGAAAAGTTGGAATCGGCCCTGGGTCTCGTGGAACTAAAACAGTGGAAACCCCCCAAAAGTGACCCCATTTGGGAAACTACACCCCTTGAGGAGTTTATTTAGGGGTTTAGCAAGCATTTTGACCGCACAGTTTTTTGGCAAACATTTTTGGAACTAGGCCATGAAAATGAGAATCTACATTTTTTTCAAATAAAATGTAGGTTTAGCTAATTTGTTTTCATTTCCAAAAGAACTAACCTAGAAAAAGCACCACAACATTTATAGAGCAATTTCTCCCGAGTAAAACAATACCCCACATGTGGTTGGACACATGGCAGGGCTTAGAAGGGAAAGAACGCCATTTGGCTCTTGGAGCTCAAATTTTACAGGAATGGTTTGCGGTGGCCATGTCGCATTTGCATTTTATCTAAGGGTATAGTGAGCATTTTGACCCCACAGGTTTTTTGCAGAAATTTTTAGAAGTAGGCTGTGAAAATGAAAATCTACATTTTTTCAAATAAATTGTAGGTTTAGCTAATTTTTTTTTCATTTCCACAAGGACTAAAGGAGAAAAAGCACCAGAAAATTTGTAAATAAATTTCTCCCGAGTAAAACAATACCCCACATGTGGTAATAAACGGCTGTTTGGACACACGGCGAGGCTGAGAAGGGAAAGAGCGCCATTTGGCTTTTGGAACTCAAATTTAACAGGAATGGTTTACGGTGGCCATGTCGCATTTGCAAAGCCCTTGAAGGGACAAAACAGTGGAAACCCCCAACAAGTGACCCCATTTTGGAAACTACACGCCATGAGAAAATGATCTAGGGGTACAGTGAGCAGTTTGACCCCACAGGTGTGATTTACAGAACTTATTGGAATTAGGCAGTAAAAATGAAAATCTACATTTTTCAAAGAAAATGTAGGTTTAGGTATTTTTTTTTTTTTCATTTCCACAAGGACTGAAGGAGAAAAAGCACTGCAACATTTGTAAAGCAATTTCTTCCGAGTAAAAAAATACCCCACATGACTCCATTTGGGAAACTGCACCCCCTGAGAAATCATCTAGGGGTATAATGAAAATTTTGATCCCAAAGGTTTTTTGCTGAATTAATTAGAATTAAGCCATGAAAATGAAAAATATTTTTTTGTTTTCCAATAAGATGTAGTTTTAGATCAACATTTTTACAAGGAATAGAGAAGAAAAAGCACCCCAACACTTATAAAGAAATTTCTCCCAAGTACGGTAACACCCCATATGTGCTTATAATCGTCTGTTTACATATATGGGAGCATTCAGAAGAAAAGAAGCGGTATTTATCTTTTGGAGCGTAGATTTTGCTGGAATGGTTTGCGGACGCCATGTTGCATTTGCAAAACCCCTGATGTACCAAACATAAGTGACCCCGTTTTAGAAACTACACCCCTAAAGGCATTTATCAAGGGGTGTAGTGAGAATTTAGACTCCACAGGTGTTTTACAGAAATGAATACGCAGTGGATGGTGCAAAGTGAAAATTGCAGTTTTTCCACTGATCTGCCCATTCACCGCACAATATGTTGTGCCCCTAGAGAATCTTAACCCATAAATTGTTAAGCGGGTTTTCCCAGGTATGGTAATGCCTTACTTGTGGACATAAATTGCTGTTTGGACACTGTAGGGCTAAGAAGGAAAAGACCGCCATTTTGAGCATGGATTTTGCTTGGTAATAGTTCTGTTTGGGGTTTTGCTGGTATTTCCTTTTATAATGTGGTGGCATATGTAATCTGTGCGGAGTACATCAGGGCATAATAAGAGGGTATAATAATGGGGTAAATAATACAATTATCCATAGATGTGTGTTACGATGTGAAGCGATCCGTTATGCGCAGGCCGGTGTCACACTGATAAACGGTTTTCTTTCTTATCCCCCTTTTGTAACGCTCTGCACCTTTTGGGGACTTTTTCTCCTTCGTAGTTTGGGAAATATTACTGGGAAAGTTTTGCGCTGTTATAATACGGGCGCCATCGCTTCCAGCGGATGTGCTATGTCCCTTCCCTTTCCTAGTTCCTAAATACTAGGGCCCTGAAACTGAAGGAATGTTCCCCTCCGGCCTGCGCATTGAGATGTTTCTTCATCACCGCATTACTAGTGCCATAACTTTTTTATTTTTCAGTTGATTGAGCGGTGTGCAGGCTTGTTTTTTGCGAGATGGGCTGTAGATTTTATTGGTACCATTTTAGAACGCATACGACTTTTTCATCACTTTTTATTTCATTTTTTGATAAAGGAAATTACCAAAAATAAGCAATTCTGGAATAGTTTTTTATTGTTTCTTTTTTTCGGCATCCACAGTGCGCCCTAAATTACATGTTAGCTTTATTCTGCGGGTCGATACGATTACGGCGATACCAAATTTATATCGTTTTTTTATGTATTGCAGCTTTTGCACAATAAAATCACTTTTTTAATAAAATCATTTGTTTTCTGTGTCGCCATATTGTAAGACCCATAACTTTTTTATTTTTGCGTGCACAAAGCGGTGTCAGGGATTATTTTTTGCGGGACGGATTGCCGTTTTTATTAGTACAATTTTGGAGTAAATGTGACATTTTGATCACTTTTTATAGCATTTTTGTGGAAAGAGATGTGACCTAAAAACAAAGATTCTGGCGTTGTTTTTCATGTTTTTTTTTTTACGGCGTTCACCGTGCAGGATAAATGACATATTAGTTTTGTAGTCTGGGTCGTTACGGACGCGGCGATACCAATTATGTATAGTTTTTTTAATTTTTACGGTTTTTCCCATAATAAAAGTCTTACTATGGGAAAAAAGTCAGTTTAGCTTTATTTTTATTTGAAAAGTGTGTGTTTTTATTGATTTACCACATTTTTATTTACTTTTTTTTAACTTTTTTGACTTGTCCCACTTGGGGACATGAGGGCCTGATGCCCCGATCGCTACTCTAATACACTGCACTACATACGTAGTGCAGTGTATTAGCGCTGTCCAGTGGCGGATTAAGTAGACCATGGGCCCTGGGCTGTTACCCAAACTTGGGCCCCCCTTCCTCACCGTAACTATTTTTAACACTACCTTTTTGGGCAAGCATTAACAGTGTTACGATTCCCCTTGTCACAGCGCGGTGTCCCTACATACTGACAGGATCACACTGTGCAGGGACACAACCTTCTGACAAGGGGAATTGTCTATCAGTCCTGGACCGCAGAAAGACTTTTTGTGAAATACAAGGATTTCCTATAATAAACATGTCAGGAGAGGTGACAGATTCTCTATAAATCTAGTGACTCACAGGTGACGACGTCTCAGATTCTAGTAGTTTTTTTCCTCTTTTCTTCTCCATCCGGTCCAGCGCTCATGACGACTTCTCCCGGCCATGACTCATTTCTGCAGAATTTGCCACTTAGACGTCTCCTCACTTTTCCAACATTTCCACACCTATAAACGAAAATAAAGTTATCATGGTGCCACATAGTGTACCCCTAAATATAATAGCACCAAACACTGCGCGCCTGAATATAATACCACACACTGTAAAACACCATACACACAGCCCCCTGTACATAGTGCCACACACAGCCCCTGTAGATATTACACACCCCCATAGATATCGCCATACACAGCCCCCTCTATATATCACACATCCCCCTCGTAGAGAGCGTTACACACAGCCCCCTATAGATAGTGCCATACAGCCCCCCTGTAGAGAGCGCCACACAGCCCTCCCCCTCTTGTAAATAGCACCAAAAAGCCCCCCCTATAAAGAGCGCCACACACATACCACGGTGGATAGCACTACACAGCCCCCCCTTGCCTCACAGCGCTCCCCCTTGTATATAGTGCCTCACAGCGCTCCCCCTTGTATATAGTGCCTCACAGCGCTCCCCCTTGTATAAAGTGCCTCACAGCGCTCCCCCTTGTATATAGTGCCTCACAGCGCTCCCCCTTGTATATAGTGCCTCACAGCGCTCCCCCTTGTATATAGTGCCTCACAGCGCTCACCCTTGTATATAGTGCCTCACAGCGCTCCCCCTTGTATATAGTGCCTCACAGCGCTCCCCCTTGTATATAGTGTCACACAGCGCTCCCCCTTGTATATAGTGCCACACAGAGCTCCCCCTTGTATATAGTGCCACACAGCTATGTACACATTTAAAAACTTTATATTATAATTATATATATATATATATAGTATGTCTGTTTATCAGTGTGATTGATTGATTTTATTAAAAAATATTTTTACTTTTTGAGATACGGCTGCTTTGTATCCTGTATCCGTCAGGTCAGCAGGACTGACAGGATCAGTGACACGCAGGATCCACCTCAAATCTATCACATCTAAGATTATAATTTAGCGCAGGGCCCGTTTCACTGATCCCGTCAGTCCTGCTGACCTGACGGATACAGGATACAAAGCAGCTGTATCTCAAAAAGTGAAAATATTTTTTAATAAAACGTAATTACAAAGTTGCACCAAACACACATTTTTATTAAAAAAAAATAAAACCGACGTTATTTTTGCGACGTTTTTTCCGTAGACAATGCAGGTTTCGTTTTTTATCGTTTTTATGCACACATTTTTTGCCATTTTAGAATTTTTATTCATAAAGTTTGAAAATAATAGTAAAAAAAGAAGCTTTTTTACGTTTCAGCTATTTTTTTTTGGTAATAACATTGTTTTACCCTAAAATAGACCTTTTATCTGTGATCGTCATTGTCTACCGTAAATTTTAATATATTACATGTCTATATTAGGGTAATTGGGTCAGCGCTAGCGTTACAACAATGATTGGCGGGGGGGGGAACGTTTTTTTTGGGGTGGGTATTTTATGTGTATTTATTATTATTTTTTTTTTTTGCACTTTACTATTTTTTATTACTATGTTCTGATCCTCAAAGGTCAAAAAAGACCTTTGGGGAACCTTATATCTACTTTCTCTTTGTTTTACACCATGTTTTTCCACTGTAACTGGAGCTGCACAGCAGCCCCAGTTACAGGGGAAATCAGCCCTCTCACAGTGACGATTGTCACTAATAGGGCTGTGCTGGGTCTAGTAAGACCCAGCAACAGTCTGCCACTAACGGCACCCGGCGATCATGTGACCTGTCACATGATCACCGGGAGGAATAGAGACAGCGCCGCTGCTGCTGTCTCTATTCCTGTACACAGCGTTCATTGAACGCTGTGTAAGAAGACATCGGAGAAGACAGAAGCAGCGAAAGCTGCTTCTGTCTTCTCCTCAGGGTCCCCGGCAGTCACTGACAGCCGGAGACCCGACATTCAGCTGCCCGATCGCGCGGGCAGCAAGTTAAAACCCGAGCCGTAGAAAGTCTATGGCTCGGGTTTTAAGCACCCGTCCCTGACCGCTGGCCGTAAAAATACAGCCAGCGGTCGGGAACCAGTTGGGCAGGAGGATAATCCTGTACTGACCTCAGCGCCGGTGACCGCCCGCCGGCTCTTCTCTTGCTGCTTTGGAGTAACAGAACAGCCGTCCGTCGCTGTTCTGTTACTCAATGGCGGCGGCCCGCACTGTCAGGGAGGCGTGTCCTACCCCTGGATCCCGGCGAATTCCCTGCTCCTCCCCATCTTCGGCCGTTAGCAGCGCTAGCGCGCTGAATAGATTTACGAGATAATGTGCGTTTCGGGCTGCCATGGGCCCCCTGGAAGCCTCGGGCCCCGGGCGGCCGCCCGAAACGCCCATATGATAATCCGCCACTGGCGCTGTCAGTTATTCACTGACGGAAAGCCTATGAGGACGCGCCGCAGGCGGGTCATCGGCTCCCGTACAAGACAGACTCGGACGCCATTTTCTTGCATCACTGGGTTGCCGGTCGGGTGAAAATATTGAGCGCAGCATCTGAGGGGTTAATCAGCCGGATCGGAGAATAGCTCCGGTCCTGGCAGTTACAGGAGGGTGCCAGCTGTATAATACAGCTGTCACCTGACAGTGATGGTGCCGGCTCTGCTTCTGAGTCCGCACCATCACTGCGACGTAACTGTACTGCGCTTTGCGGGAACACCTTCCCGGCAGTGCCGTATATATACGGTGGATGTCGGGAAGGGGTTAATGCCAATGACAATGTAAACATACATAGTGGTGATTAACCCCTTAATGACCAGGCCATTTTGCACGTTAATGACCAAGGATTATTTTTTGTTTTTTCATGGTCACATTCCAGGAGTCGTAACTTTTTTTTTATTCCGTCGACATAGCATTTTTAGATGCTTATAATATATTGATTAACTTTTATTAACTTTATTTTAGGAGAGAATTGAAAATAAGCAGCTATTCCAGCATTGATTTTCACGTGATAAATTTACGCCGTTTACTATGCAGCGTAAATAACATGCTAACTTTATTCTATGGGTCGGCACGATTACGGGGATACCAAATATGTAAAGGTTTTATATGTTTTCCTACGTTTGCACAATAAAAAGCCTTTTAGAAAAAAATTACTTGTTTTTGCATCGCCGCATTCCAAGAGCCGTAACTTTTTTATTTTTCAGGCAATGTGGCCGTATGTGGGCATGATTTTTGCGGGCCAATGTGTAGTTTTTATTAGTACTATTTTGGGGTACATAGGACTTATAGATAAATTTTTATTACATTTTTTATGGGGGGGAATGGGAGAAAAGAGAGAATTTTGACGTTGTTTTTTGCGTTTTTTTTGGACGCCGTTCATCCGGCAGTTTAATTAATGTGTTAATTTTATTGTTCAAGTTATTACAACCGCGGGGATACCATATATGTGTATGTGTTATTTGTTTTGACACTTTTACTAAATAAAACCACTTTTTGGGCAAAAAAAAGTCATTTTATTTGATTTTCACGGTCATTTTTTTTAAAATTTGTTTCACAAACTTTATTTAACTGATTTACTGACTACGCTCCTGCTCTGCGTTTGGTACCTCGTACACTCCTGGTTTGACTCAGCTCGTTTACTACTCCTGTTGCTCACTGTGTTTTGCCGTGGGCAACTGCCCCATTTCCCTTAACTTCTGTGTACCCTTGTCTGTTGGTCTGTCGTGCACATATTGAGCGTAGGGACCGTCGCCCAGTTGTACGCCGTCGCCTAGGACGGGCCGTGCAAGTAGGCAGGGACTGAGTGGCGGGTAGATTAGAGCTCAACTGTCTGTCTCCCTACCCCGACATTACATAATCACAGGCCCATATACCTTTTCTACCCTGGATCCTACACAACTATGGACCCCCTTGAGACC
Source organism: Rhinoderma darwinii (assembly GCF_050947455.1). Taxonomy (NCBI): domain Eukaryota; kingdom Metazoa; phylum Chordata; class Amphibia; order Anura; family Rhinodermatidae; genus Rhinoderma; species Rhinoderma darwinii. The sequence goes on from NC_134689.1 coordinate 72,996,899, forward strand.
CTGGCTCAGCAAATGCAGGGTCTCTCCCTACAGGTCCAAGCCCTGGCTCAGAGGTGCAACCAGCATGATGCTAACCAGGTAGTGCCCTCCACCTCACCTCTAGAACCCCACCTCAAGTGTCCTGACCGGTTCTCAGGGGACTGGAAGACTTTTCTCCTTTCGGGAGAGTTGTAGGCTCTATTTCCGTCTAAGTCCCCACTCCTCAGGTTCTGAGAGCCAGCGAGTGGGTATAATTATGTCCCGGCTCCAGGACGGCCCCCAAGAATGGGCCTTCTCCTTGGCTTCTGACGCACCTGAACTTTCCTCTGTTGACCATTTTCTTTCTGCTCTCGGGCTCATCTAAGACGAGACTGACAAGACTGCCTTTGCCCTGAAAGACCTGTTAGTTAGCTATCCCTCTTCTGACTCTCTAGATCAGGTTATGGCTTTAGCGGTACGTCTTGACCGACGTCTCAGGGACTGACGACTTGAACGTTTTTGTGTCTTCTCCTCTGGCTCCCCCATGATGGCTCCCGAGGTTCCGTTGCTTCGTTCTTCCATGGAAAACTCGGATGAACCAATGCAACTCGGGGCCTCTGTGTCTCCCCAACAATATAGAGAGCTCCGCAGGAGGAATGGTCTCTGCTTCTACTATGGGGATGACAAGCATCAAGTGAACAACTGTCCTAGGCGTAAGAATAAGCAGCCAGAAAACTTCTGCGCCTAAGTGACCATCGGGGAGGTCGCTTGGGCGCACAGGTATTTCCCGTAAATATGAAACCTAATAAGATCTTGTTTCCCTTTCAGGTCTCTTTTGAGGGTAGGTCTGCCACCGGCGTGCCTTCATGGATTCAGGGTCTTCTGCTAATATTATGTCTGTGGAATTTGCTATGTCTCTAGCTATGCCATTGATTGATTTGCCTAAACCTGTCCCGGTAGTGGGTATCGACTCCACTCCAATTGCTAATGGTTATTTTACGCAGCATACCCCTGTTTTTGAACTCATTGTTGGCTCCATTCATTTGGAGCAGTGCTCTGTACTGGTGATGCAGGGATTATCATCCAATTTGGTTTTAGGCCTTCCCTGATTGCAGATGCATAATCCCAGGTTTAACTGGAATACTGGGTCTTACTAAATGGGGTAATGAATGCATGACGTCCTGTTTTTCTGTTAATTTTATTTCTCTCCCTGAGGAGGTGAACACTCTACCTGAGTTTGTTCAGGACTTCACTGATGTTTTTTCTAAAAAGGCCTCAGAAGTGTTACCTCCTCATAGAGAATATGATTGCACAATCGATTTGGTACCAGGAGCTAAGCTCCCTAAGGTTAGGATATTTAATCTCTCTTGTCACGAACGTGAAGTCATGAGAGAATATATCCAGGAAAGCCTGGCCAAGGGTTACATTCGCCCCTCTACTTCTCCGGTAGGTGCTGGCTTCTTCTTCGTAGGGAAGAAGGATGGTGGTCTTAGGCCGTGCATCGATTACCGAAACTTGAATAAGGACACTGTAAGGAACCAGTATCCCCTTCTTTTGATTCCTTATCTCTTCAATCAGGTTCAGGGGGCCCAATGGTTCTCTAAGTTTGATCTTCGGGGGGGCTTAAAACCTTATCCGAATCAGAGAAGTAGATGAGTGGAAGACTGCGTTAACACGCCCGAAGGTCATTTAGAATACCTCGTCATGCCCTTTGGGTTGTGTAATGCTCCCGCGGTCTTCCAGAATTTCATAAATGAGATCTTAAGAGACTACCTGGGGATATTTCTTGTAGTGTACCTTGATGACATACTTGTGTTTTCCAAGGACTGGTCCTCCCACATTGAGCATGTCAGGAAGGTGCTCTAGGCCCTTCGGGAAAACAAACTCTTTGCTAAAACCAAAAAATGTGTGTTTGGGGTGCAGGAGATACCATTTTTATGTCAAATCCTCACTCCTAATGAATTCCGCATGGACCCTGCCAAGGTTCAGGCTGTGGCTGAATGGGTCCAACCTGCCAACCTAAAGGCGTTACAGTGCTTCCTGGGGTTTGCTACAGGAGATTTATTGCTAACTTCTCGGTCATCGCTAAGCCTCTTACGGATCTTACTCGCAAAGGTGCTGATCTCCTCCACTGGCCTCCGGAGGCGGTCCAGGCTTTTGAGATCCTTAAGAAGTGCTTCATCTCTGCCACAGTGCTGATTCAGCCTAACCAAATGGAGCCATTCATCGTGGAGGTTGACGCCTCCGAGGTGGGAGTGGGTGCTGTCTTGTACCAGGTCCCTCACCCATCTCCGTCCCTGTGCCTACTTCTCCAGGAAGTTCTCGCCCACTGAGAGTAACTATGACATTGACAACCGCGAACACTTAGCCATTAAATGGGTATTTGAAGAGTGACGCCACTTCTTGGAGGGGGCTAGGCACCAGGTAACGGTCCTTACCGACCACAAGAATCTGGTTTTTCTAGAATCTGCCCGGAGGCTAAACCCGAGACAAGCTCGATGGGCGTTGTTTTTTACTAGATTCAACTTTGTGGTCACCTATACGGCTCGGTCTAAAAATATTAAAGCTGATGCACTGTCGCGTTGCTTCATGGCCAGGCCTCCTTCGGAGGAAGATCCTGCTTGTGTTTTGCCCCCAGGTATAATCATATCCTCTGTTGATTCTGACTTAGTCTCCGAAATTGCGGCTGATCAAGGTTCAGCTCCCGGGAACCTTCCTGAGAACAAGCTGTTTGTTCCCCTGCAATTCCGGCTAAGGATACTCAGGGAAACTCATGACTCTGCACTATCTGGCCATCCAGGCTTCCTGGGTACCAAGCACCTCATTGCTAGAAAGTACTGTTGGCCTGGGTTGCCTCTTTAGGCAACGTTAAGGCCTACGTCGCCGCTTGTGGAATTTGTGCTAGGTCCAAGACTCCCAGGTCCCGACCAGCGGGCTTACCATGTTCTTTGCCCATTCCCCAGAGACCTTGGACCCATATCTCCATGGATTTTATCACCAATCTGCCTCCATCTCAAGGCATGTCGGTGGTGTTGGTTGTAGTAGACCGCTTCAGTAAGATGCGCCACTTTGTGCCCCTCAAGAAACTACCCAATGCCAAGACGTTAGCTACCTTGTTTGTCAAACACATCCTGCGTCTCCATGGGGTCCCTGTCAATATTGTTTCTGACAGAGGGGTACAATTTGTTTCATGGTTTTGGAGAGCTTTCTGTAAAAAGTTGGAGATTGATCTGTCCTTCTCCTCGGCCTTCCATCCTGAAACTAATGGCCAAACTGAGAGGACTAATCAGTCTCTAGAACAATATTTAAGGTGTTTTATCTCTGACTGTCAATATGATTGGGTCTCCTTCATTCCCCTCGCCGAATTTTCCCTTAATAACCGGGTCAGTAACTCGTCAGGGGTCTCCCCCTTTTTCTGTAATTTTGCGTTTAATCCATGGTTCTCCTCCGTTTCACCTGGTGGTTCTAACAATCCCGAGGTAGATGTCGTTCATCGGGAACTGTGCACAGTCTAGGCCCAATTTCAGAAGAACCTAGAGGCGTCCCAGAGCATACAAAAGACTCAGGCAGATAGAAGGCGTTCTGCTAACCCCTTGTTTGTGGTCGGGGATCTGGTGTGGCTGTCTTCAAAAAATTTGCGCCTTAAAGTTCCGTCCAAAAAGTTTGCTCCCCGGTATATAGGGCCATACAAGGTCATTGAGGTCCTTAACCCTGTCTCCTTTTGGCTGGAGTTACCCCCGTCTTTTCAAATACACGACGTGTCTCATGCCTCCCTCCTGAAATGCTGCTCCCCGTCCTTGGCTACCTCGATGAAACCTCCGGTCCCTGTTCTCACCCCTGAAGGGGTAGAATTCGAGGTGGCCAAGATTGTGGACAGCAGGATGGTCCAAGGCTCCCTCCAGTCCCTGGTCCATTGGAGAGGATACGGGCCTGAGGAGAGGACTTGGGTACCTGCCCTGGATGTTCACGCTGGGGTATTGCTCAGGAGGTTCCATCTTCGGTTCCCCAATAAGCCAGGTCCACCTAGGAAGGGTCCAGTGGCCCCTCATAAAAGGGGGGGTACTTTAAAGGATCTGCCAGACACAGCTTCTGTGTCGACGCCCATGGTTAATCAGTCTGCATCTGTTCCTAGGTCTGATAAAGTGACTCAATCTGCTACCACTCAGGCTGGTAGGCTGAGGAGTGGGAGAACCTATCACAGCCTCGCCAGACGGTTCTAGCTCCCGCCCTCGGTCTATTTATACCTTCATTTGCTGCTTGTCCTTTGCCTGTGATTCTCTCTTGTTTCCTGGCTCTGCTGTTCCTGCTATTACTATTGTCCTCTGCTTCATATTGACCCTGGCTTTACTGACTACGCTCCTGCTCTGCGTTTGGTACCTCGTACACTCCTGGTTTGACTCTGCTCGTTCACTACTCTTGTTGCTCACAGTGTTTTGCCGTGGGCAACTGCCCCATTTCCCTTAGCTTCTGTGTACCCTTGTCTGTTTGTCTGTCGTGCACATATTGAGCGTAGGGACCGTCGCCCAGTTGTACGCCGTCGCCTAGAACAGGCCATGCAAGTAGGCAGGGAAGAGTGGCGGGTAGATTAGGGCTCACCTGTCTGTCTCCCTACCCCGACATTACATCTAGTTTATTTGTCCTAATAGTGGATCTATGTTTGTTAATACGTGCGTAACATTCCTGTGTGGTTTCCCCCACGTACAACAAATTGCATGGGCACTGTAATACATATATAACAAAGGATGATGCACAGGTCAAAAATAGTTTGATATGGAAAGTCGTGCCATTTGTCGGGCGTCTAAACACGGACGTCGGGCGTCCCTTACATAGGAGGGGTGGTGACAGAGTTGCTAAATTAAAACGTAAAGAACTTGAGTGGATTTATAGGTTCGATTCTCCCCACCCAAAAGGGCTCAATGTTGATTTCAAGGTTGAGGTGGTTTGTAACTGATGGATATATAGATTGTGATTATTCTCCTCGATGTGCCTTGGGTGGTTTGCAGGCGTCGACAGCCGTTGAATGTAAATCTGCAAACACACTATACATGACGACATTTCATTGCAATATAAAATTATATTTGTTCTTAATAAATTATTTATAGATTATACATTTTTGTTATTTCCAGATTCTGTCAACGGGCTGGATGGCTTTCTTTGGTTTCCGGAGTCCTTGTAGAACTGCTTCAATTGTTCATATATATGGCCACTTCTGCTCATATTAAACCCTGGTTCAACACTGACACCTTGTGGCTATGAGGGGCAGTACAGCATGGGACATTTGTCTATTTTATTAAGACATCCTCATTTGCGTTAGCTGATGTACAACATTATTCACAGAGTGATTTATTATAGTCTTATATGAGTAGAGACACCATTGATTATGGGTCTTGTTCATATATTATGTATGATATACTGCCTTGGATGTTTATACATCTAAGCAGGTATATCATTTATATCCACGGTGTGGAATGACAATTACATATGTATGTTATTGTCTTCAGCTACGGTATGGTTTCCTTAGTTTATCCTTATCCCTACGATAAAAATCTGTATTTAATATTTGCCCCTGCAGTTCATTTTCCTGGAAGATAGACATCTTTCCAAGATGTAAGATAGCCGCCGCACAGTGAATTTTACACTGACCATGCATGGAACTAGTAGAGCAGTCTTTCCAGGATGTAAGATGGCCACCGCACAGTGAATTTTACACTGCCCATGCATGGAACTAGTAGAGCAGTTTTTACCAAGATGGCGCCGCGATGTGTGCGATTCAGTGCGCATGCGCGGGAACTACTTGCAATCTCACGCGATTTTGTGATGTATTGCAGGTGGGGATGGCAGTTTCAATACACGTGTGTGAAATACGCTGTATTCACACATGGACATCTGAAACCAAGAGGAATTCGTCCTTCCGGTTTGTGTAAATGACATGTTGGAATGATTTAAGTTATTATATACAACTGGGTGAGTTATTATGCTATTAACACTTTTTTTGATACCAGGACTGTCTTTTCTTTGTTTAAGTCCCTTAACCCCTTCCCGCACCTTGATGTAACTGCACGTCGATGTGTGCAGTAACTTTGTATACCTCGACGTGCATTTACGTCAGTGCTTTGACAGTTAACCGCCACGCGGCGCTACACCGCAGCGGCGGTTAACTGTGCAGGGTGTCTGCCCTGCATTCCCCATTGCCGATCAGCGGGCCATCGCCGCTGATTTTGGCAGTTAACCCCTTAATTGCGGCGTTCGATTTTGATCGCCACATTTAAGTTGTTTAGCGCAGATCGGCAGCCCCCACGTGAAATCACGGGTGCTGGCGTAGGTACCCATGGCAACCGGACGCCAGACAATGGCTTCCGGGCTGCCGTGTACAGAAGCCTATGAGGACCAGCCGGAGGGTGGTCGACGTAGGCTTCCTGTCAGTGTGACTGTCACGTAACAATGACAGTTGGAATGCATTACACCACGTAGGTAGTGTAATGTATTCCAGCAGCGATCAGAGCTGCAAGTCTAACTGTCCACTAGTGGGACAAGTAAAAAAAAAGAATAAAAATGTTTTAAAAAAAAGTGTAAAAATAAAAGTTATAAGTGACTTAAACAAGAACTGCTTTTTTTTTCCTATGGTAAGTCTTTTATTATAGGAAAAAAATGAACACGTAAAAAAAAAAGTACACATATTTGGTATCACCGCATTCGTAATGACCCCAACTATAAAACTATAATATTATTTTTCCCGCACGGTAAACACCCCAAATAAAATAGACTAAAAACAATGCCAGAATCACTATTTTTTGGTCACCACCCCTCCTAAAATATGCAATAAAAAGTGATCAAAAAGTCGCATGTATGCCAAAATTGTACCGATACAAACTACAACCCGTCCCGCAAAAAACAAGCCCTTGCACAGCTTTTTTGACTAAAGAATAAAAAAGTTATGGCTCTCAGAATATGGTGACACAAAATATAAAATAATTTATTTTCTAAATAAGTTATTTTATTGCGAAAAACGCTGCAAAACATAAGAAAAAAAATAAATATATATATATATATACAGTCCAATAGTAGATGAACACAGCACTCCAATGGTTTTCAGAAAATCAGGCCATGTGCTCGTTGCCTAGGGGTGAATCAATTCCCCAACATCCAATAGAGAAAAACATAGAACACAGCAACGGCACAGCAATTGGCTTGAGAAAGGTTCCTGTTGAACCGAAACGTTGCTGTACTGAGGTGAATAAATCCACTTTTGCTTTCATCTACTCTGAAGTCCTGGTGCCGTTGCTGGGTTCTACGGTATGTTTTTCTCTATATATATATATATATATATATATATATATATATATATATATGGTATCGCCGTAATCGCACCAACCCGCAGAATAAAATATAATGGTCATTTATAGCCCAGGGTGAACGCCGTAAAAAATAAATAAAAATCATTGTCAGAATTGATTTTTTAAAAATGGAATAAAAAGTGATAAAAAAAAAAAATTGCATGTACCCCAAAATGGTACCAATGAAAATGACAGATTGTCCCGCAACAGATAAGCAACCACACAGCTCCAGTGGTGAAAAAATAAAAAAGTTCCGGCTCCCAGATTATGGCAATGCAAAATGTGCAGTGTTCCAAAAGCGGACAGAATCTGGCGCTATTTATAAGTGCGACACTGGCCACATATATGCGGATTATTATTTGTTTACCCCATTATTATACCCTTTTATTATGCCCTGATGTACTCTGCCCAGCCTATGTATGCCCCGACATTATAAACTGAAATACCAGCAAAACTTCAGAGCTACTACCAAGCAAAATCTGCGCTCCAAAAGCCAAATGCCGCTCCCTCTCTTCTGAACCCTACAGTGTGCCCAAACAGCAGTTTACTTCCACAGATATGGGATCGCCATACCCAGGAGAACCCGGTTAATATTTTATGAGGTATTTGTGGCACAAACTGGGAGCAACATATAGTGCACTAAAATGGCACATCAGTGGAAAATTATAATTTTCACTCTGCACCATCCGCTGCGCATTAAACCCTTCACGTACCATGACTTAATAGCATGTCGTGGTGTGGGGGGTGATATATGGAGCGTTTCACGTGCTGCGAGTGTCAGCTGTGTATTACAGCTGATAGCCGGGACTAACGGACAGAAATAGCGATCGCGCTGTTACAGGAGCATGTAAAAATGACAATATACTGCAATACATTAGTATTGCAGTGTATTCTACCAGTGATCTAACGATTGCTGGTTCAAGTCCCCTAGGGGGAATAATAAAATGTGTAAAAACAAAAGTAAATAGTTATTATTAGTGGAAAAAATTAAATAAATATTTAAAGTCCAAAAATAAATCCTTTTCAAATTTTGAAAATACAAAATTGGTATCGCTGCGTCCGTAAAAGTCCAAACTATTACATTATACCATTATTGAACTTGCACGGTGAACGCTGTGAAAAATAACGAATTTTAAACCGCAAAATCGCTGTTTTTTGGTCCCCTTGGCTCTAACAAAAAATTTAATAAAAAGTGCTCAAAAAGTCGTGTGTACCAAAAAATTGTACCAATAAAAACTACAGCTCGTCCTGCAAAAAAATAAGCCCTCACACCACTCTATTGACGGAAAAATAAAAAAGTTGTGGCTCTCAGAATGCGGGGAGGAAAAACTAAAAATAAAAAGCAAAACATGGATCAGTCGGAAAGGGTTAATTACTTTCTAATGAAAAAACATTTATGACCACATGTGGGGTATAGCCGTACTCCGGAGAAATTGCTTTACAAATGTCGGGGTGCTTTTTCCTCCTTTATCCTTTGCGAAATTGAGAAAATTCAACTTTTTTGTGGAAATAGTGTTGATATTAATTTTCACGGCCTAATTCTAATAAATTCTGCAAAAGACCTGTGGGGTCTAAATGCTCACTATACCCCTAGAAAGATTCCTTAAGTGGTGTCGTTTCCAAAATGGGTTTACTTTGGGGGGGCTTTCACTGTTCTACATGACACCCAAAAACCATTCCAGCTAAATTTGAGCTCCAAAAGCCAAATAGCGCTGTAATGGCCGGAAGGAGGTGAAGGGAAAGTGAGCCCTAATCTACCCACCGCCCTGTCCCTGCCTACTTGCAACGACCCGCCCTAGGCGACGAGGTACAACTGGGCGGCGGTCCCTACGCTGTCTAAGTGCACAGGAAAACAAACAGGGAACATGCAAGGGAAGGGGCAGTAGCCACGGAACACCACGAGGAAACGGAGCGGCGAACGGACAGTCAGGACCAGGACGAAGTGAGTACACCCAAGCGGGCAAGGAGACAGAAGCAAGCCAGGGGCAAAGCAAAGCAGGTCAAGCAGAACTGCAGCAAGGCAGAAGCACGGCAGAAGCAGGCTGGAGCAAGCAGCAGTGGGGCCAGGAATCCAAAAGAATTACAAGCACTGAGGGAGAGAACAGGGCAGGTAATAAAGGACAGGGGGCGGAGCTAACTCCGACAGACCAGGCCGCGATAGGCTCTCCCACTCCTGAGCCTGCCACCCTGGTTGGTGGGAGATGGTGTCAGTCGAACAGGTCTGGCCTCAGGTGTGGATTGATTAATCCCAGGAGTATACCGAGATGAAGTACCTGGCAGATCCCTAACAGTACTCCCCCTTTTATGAGGGGCCACCGGACCCTTACTAAGGGGACCCGGTTTAGTGGGGAAGAGAAGGTGGAACCTCCTGATCAATACCCCAGCGTGAACATCACGGGCAGGTACCCAAGTCCTCTCCTCCGGCCCGTATCCTCTCCAATGGACCAGGTACTGGAGGGAGCCCTGGACCATCCTACTGTCCATAATCTTGGCCACCTCGAATTCCACCCCCTCAGGGGTGAGAACGGGAACAGGAGGTATCCTCGAGGGGGACCAGGACGGGGAGCAGCGTTTAAGGAGGGAGGCATGGAAGACGTCATGTATGCGAAATGATGGGGGGAGCTCCAGACGGAAGGATACAGGGTTGAGGACTTCAATGATCTTATAAGGTCCAATAAATCGGGGAGCAAACTTCCTGGACGGGACCTTAAGGCGCAAGTTCCTGGACGACAACCAGACCAAATCCCCGACGACAAACCGGGGGTTAGCAGAACGTCTACTATCCGCCTGAATCTTTTGTGCGCTCTGGGACGCCTCTAGGTTCTTCTGAACCTGGGCCCAGACAGTGCACAGTTCCCGATGAACATCCTCTACCTCAGGATTATTGGAACAACCAGGGGAGACGGAGGAGAATCTTGGGTTAAACCCGAAATTACAGAAAAACGGGGAGACCCCTGACGAGTTACTGACCCGGTTATTCAAGGAAAATTCAGCAAGGGGAAGGAATGAGACCCAATCGAATTGACAGTCAGAGATGAAACATCTTAAATATTGTTCCAGGGACTGGTTGGTCCTTTCCGTTTGGCCATTAGTTTCGGGATGGAAGGCGGAGGAGAAGGACAGATCAATCTCCAACTTTTTACAAAAAGCTCTCCAAAACAAGGAAACAAATTGTACCCCTCTGTCAGAAACGATATTGACTGGGGCCCCATGGAGACGCAGGATGTGTTTCACAAACAAAGAAGCTAACGTCTTGGCGTTAGGTAGCTTCTTAAGGGGCACAAAGTGGCACATCTTGCTGAAGCGGTCGACTACCACCCACACCACCGACTTGCCCTGAGATGGAGGCAAATCGGTGATAAAATCCATGGAGATATGAGTCCAAGGTCTCTGGGGAATGGGCAAGGAACGTAGTAGGCCCGCAGGTCGGGACCTAGGGGTTTTGGACCTAGCGCAAACCTCACAAGCGGCGACGTAAGCCCTAACGTCTTTAGGCAACCCAGGCCACCAATAGTTTCTGGTAATGAGGTGTTTGGTGCCCAAGATGCCAGGATGACCAGATAGAGCGGAGTCATGGTTTTCCCTGAGTACCCTCAGCCGGTATTGCAGGGGAACAAACAGTTTGTCCCCAGGGACGTTCCCGGGAGCTGCACCCTGATCAGCCGCGATATCAGAAGCTAAATCAGAATCCGTGGCAGAGACGATTATACCAGGGGGTAAAATACAAGCAGGATCCTTCTCAGAAGGAGGATTGGCCATGAAACTACTTGACAGAGCATCAGCCTTAATATTCTTGGACCCAGCCCTATAGGTAACCAAGAAATTAAATCTGGTAAAGAATAGTGCCCACCGAGCTTGTCTAGGATTAAGCCTCCGGGCCGATTCTAGGAAAACCAGATTCTTGTGATCCGTAAGGACCGTTACCTGGTGTCTGGCCCCCTCCAGGAAGTGCCGCCACTCCTCAAAAGCCCATTTAATGGCTAGAAGTTCGCGGTTGCCAATATCATAGTTACTCTCCGTGGGCGAAAACTTCCTAGAGAAGTAAGCACAGGGGCGGAGATGGGTGAGGGAGCTGGTACCCTGGGACAAGACGGCCCCCACTCCCACCTCGGAAGCGTCAACCTCCACAATAAATGGCTCCTCTTGGTTGGGCTGAATAAGCACGGGGGCCGAGATAAAGCACTTCTTGAGGGTCTCAAAGGCCAGGAGAGCCTCAGGGGGCCAATGGAGGACATCAGCACCCTTGCGGGTAAGGTCCGTAAGAGGCTTAGCGACGACCGAGAAGTTGGCAATAAATCTCCTGTAATAGTTGGCGAACCCTAAAAAACACTGTAACGCCTTAAGGGAGGCAGGTTGGACCCATTCCGCCACAGCCTGAACCTTGGCAGGGTCCATGCGGAATTCATGAGGAGTGAGGATTTGCCCTAAAAATGGTATCTCCTGTACCCCAAAGACACATTTTTCAGTCTTAGCAAACAGATTATTCTCCCGAAGGACCTGGAGCACCTTCCTGACATGCTCCACGTGGGAGGACCAGTCCTTGGAAAACACCAGTATGTCATCAAGGTACACAACAAGAAAATTACCCAGGTACTCTCTCAGGATTTCATTAATAAAATTCTGGAAGACAGCAGGGGCATTACACAACCCAAAGGGCATGACCAGGTATTCGAAATGACCCTCGGGTGTGTTGAACGCAGTTTTCCACTCATCCCCCTCTTTGATGCGGATAAGGTTATATGCCCCCCGTAGATCGAACTTAGAAAACCATTGGGCTCCCTGAACCTGATTAAAAAGATCCGGAATCAAAGGAAGTGGGTACTGGTTCCTTACGGTGACCTTATTCAGGTTACGATAATCAATGCACGGCCTAAGACCACCATCCTTCTTCCCCACGAAGAAGAAGCCAGCACCTACAGGAGAAGTCGAGGGGCGAATGAAACCCTTGGCCAGGCATTCTTGGATATACACCCTCATGGCTTCACGTTCAGGACATGAAAGATTAAATATCCTACCCTTAGGAAGCTTGGCACCAGGCACCAAATCGATAGCGCAATCGTAATCTCTATGGGGGGGCAACACCTCGGAGGCCTCCTTAGAAAACACATCGGCGAAGTCCTGAACAAACTCAGGAAGCGTGTTTACCTCCTCCCGGGGAGAAATAGAGTTAACAGAAAGACATGACATAAGACATTCATTACCCCATTTGGTGAGATCCCCAGTATTCCAATCAAATGTGGGATTATGCAACTGCAACCAGGGAAGACCTAATACCAGATCAGACGATAATCCCTGCATCACCAGTACAGAGCACTGCTCCAAATGCATGGAGCCAACCAGGAGTTCAAAAACAGGAGTATGCTGAGTAAAATAACCATTAGCAAGGGGAGTTGAGTCGATTCCTACTACAGGGATAGGATAAGGTAAATCAATACAAGGCATCTTTAGAGACATAGCAAATTCCGCAGACATGATATTAGCAGATGACCCTGAATCCACGAAAGCACTGCCCGTGGCAGACCGGTCAGCAAACGAGACCTGAAAGGGAAGCAAAATTTTATTGCGTTTCACATTAACGGGAAATACCTGTGCGCCCAAGTGACCTCCCCGATGATCACTTAGGCGCGGAAGTTTTCCGGCTTCTTATTCTTGCGCCTGGGACAGGTGTTCAGTAGATGCTTGTCGTCCCCACAGTAGAAGCAGAGACCATTCATTCTGCGAAACTCCCTACGTTGTCGAGGGGACATGGAGGCCCCGAGTTGTATAGGTACCTCCAAGTCCTCCGTGGAGGGGCGAGGAGACGGGACCTCGGGGGGGATCGCAGAAAAGTCAGAGGGGAGCACACTGAAGCGTTCTAGCTGACGTTCCCTGAGACGTCGGTCAAGTCGTACTGCTAGGGCCATAACCTGGTCAAGGGAGTCAGACGAGGGGTAGCTAACCAGCAGATCCTTCAGGGCGTCAGATAATCCTAACCTAAACTGGCACCTTAGGGCCGGATCGTTCCACTGAGAAGCTACGCACCACTTCCTAAAATCAGAACAGTATTCCTCAACCGGTCTCCTACCCTGACGTAAGGTCACCAGCTGACTCTCGGCTAAGGCAGTCCTGTCAGTCTCGTCGTAAATGAGTCCGAGGGCAGAGAAAAAACGATCAACAGAGGAAAGTTCAGGGGCGTCAGGAGCCAAGGAGAAGGCCCACTCTTGGGGCCCTTCCTGGAGTCGGGATATGATGATACCCACCCGCTGGTTCTCGGAACCTGAGGAGTGGGGCTTTAGGCGGAAATACAGTCTGCAACTCTCCCGGAAGGAGAGAAACGTCTTACGGTCCCCTGAGAACCGGTCAGGTAACTTGAGGTCGGGTTCTAGAGGTGAGGTGAGGGGTACTACTAAAGCAGCGTCACCCTGATTGACCCTTTGGGCCAGGGCCTGGACCTGTAGGGAGAGGCCCTGCATCTGCTGGGCCAGGGTCTCAAGGGGGTCCATGATAGCGTCAGCGTAGGAGAAATGGTAGACTAGGTAAGGGCTTGTAATTATGTAATGGCCGGAAGGAGGTGAAGGGAAAGTGAGCCCTAATCTACCCACCGCCCTGTCCCTGCCTACTTGCAACGACCCGCCCTAGGCGACGAGGTACAACTGGGCGGCGGTCCCTACGCTGTCTAAGTGCACAGGAAAACAAACAGGGAACATGCAAGGGAAGGGGCAGTAGCCACGGAACGCCACGAGGAAACGGAGCGGCGAACGGACAGTCAGGACCAGGACGAAGTGAGTACACCCAAGCGGGCAAGGAGACAGAAGCAAGCCAGGGGCAAAGCAGGTCAAGCAGAACTGCAGCAAGGCAGAAGCACGGCAGAAGCAGGCTGGAGCAAGCAGCAGTGGGGCCAGGAATCCAAAAGAATTACAAGCACTGAGGGAGAGAACAGGGCAGGTAATAAAGGACAGGGGGCGGAGCTAACTCCGACAGACCAGCCGCGATAGGCTCTCCCACTCCTGAGCCTGCCACCCTGGTTGGTGGGAGATGGTGTCAGTCGAACAGGTCTGGCCTCAGGTGTGGATTGATTAATCCCAGGAGTATACCGAGATGAAGTACCTGGCAGATCCCTAACAAGCGCTCCTTCCCTTCTAAGCGCTGCTGTGGGTCCAAACAGCACTTTATTACCACATATGGCGTATTTACGTAATCGGGGGAAATTGTCTGACAAATGTTGTGGTGCTTTTTCTCCTTTATTCATTGTAAAAATTAAAAATGTCTACGTTTTTACAGAAAAAAAAGTAGATTTTTACCTTTACAGACTAATTCCAATGAATTCAGCAAAACAACTGTGGGGTCAAAATGCTAACTTTACCCCTAGAAAAAATCCTTGAGGGGTGTAGTTTCTAAAATGGGATCACTTTTGGGGCGTTTCCACTGTTTTGATCCCTCCAGTGCATTGCAAACGCGACACGGCACTGAAAACTATTCCAGCAAAATCAGAAACCTAAAATCCAAATGGTGCTCCTTCTCTTCTGAGCCCTGCTGTGGGTCCAAACAGCAGTTTATTACCACATATGGGGTATTGATATAAATCGGAAGAAATTGCTTTACATATGTTGGGGTGTTTTTTCTACTTTATTCCTTGTAAAAATTTAAAATTTCTACTTTTTTTGTGGAAAAACGTAGATTTTCATATTCACATACAAATTCAAATAAATTTAGGGAAAAAAACTGTGGGTTCAAAATGCTAACGATACACCTAGATAAATTCCTTGAGGGGTGTAGTTTCCAAAATGGGTCACTTTTGGGGGGTCTTTACTGTTTTGGTACCAGAAGACCTATTCAAACCTGACATGGTGCCTAAAATATATTCTCCAAAAAGGAGGTCCCAAAATCTACTAGGTGCTCCTTTGCTTCTGAGGCCTGTGTTTCAGTCCATTACCGCACAAGGACCACATATGGGATATTTTTAAAAACTGCAGAATCTGGGCAATAAATATTGAGTTGCATTTCTTGGGTAAAACCTTCTGTGGTACAGAAAAAAATGTATTACAAATGAATTTTTGCAAAAAAAAAATGAAATTTGTAAATTTCACCTCTACTTTGCTTTAATTCCTGTGAAACGCCTAAAGAGTTAAAACACTTTCTGAATGCTGTTTTGAATACTTTGAGGGGTGCAGTTTTAAAAATTGGGTGATTTATGGGCACGTTCTAATATATAAGGCCCTCAGAACTGAACTGGTCCCTGAAAAAATAGGGTTTTGACATTTTCTTGAAAATATGAGAAATTGCTGCTAAAGTTCTAAGCCTTGTAACGTCCTAGAAAAATAAAAGAATGTTCAAAAAAATTATGCAAACATAAAGTAGACATATGGGAAATATAAACTAGTAAGTATTTTGTGTGATATTACTATCTGTTTTACAAGTAGATACATTTAAATTTAGAAAAATGCTAATTTTTGGTAATTTTCTCTAAATATTGGTGTTTTATACAAATAAATATTGACTTTAATCTACCAAATTTTTTACCTAACATAAAGTACAATATGTCACGAGAAAACAGAATTACTTGGATAGGTAAAAGCATTCCGGAGTTATTACCACATAAAGTGACATATGTCAGATTGGAAAAATCGGCTTCGTCCTGAAGGCCAAAACAGGCTCAGACCTGAAGGGGTTAATCACCACTATGTATGTTTACATTGTCACTGGCATTAATGTCTGTAACTTCACATTGCATTTTTTCTTTGTGGAGTCTGTTTTATATTGTATCATGTCTTAATCACTGTTTTATCTTGATTGAGATTTTTGAGTCTTTATATACTTATGATCTAATGTGTGTTTCTTATGCTTGAAAAAAGTCCTGTTGGACTGAAACATCGCACAGGTGAATAAACTGCTGATGCTTTTTGGAAATGCTGCCTCTGTCCATTTTTTGTCTGCCTGTTCTTATGATAGGCCATCAATATCAGATCGGTGGGGGTCTGACTCTTGGCACTCCTGCAGATCAGCGGTTTGAAGGTGCCTTCATTGTTTATCAGGCACAGATCTGTAGTTTTAGTATAGTAGCAGCTGTACCTGGTGTTACATCCCAGAGCAGCTCAGTCCCAGACAAGTCAATCCAAACCTTCTCATAACCTACACGTTGACAAACATATTTCACATTCACCACATCGCAAGTGGGCCTGTGTTCTATCAAATGTCAGGGCTGAATTTCAGTCCCAGTCTGGCCCTGACTAGTACTTACAATGTACCACATGAACTGTTTTTAGCAAGCATATTGTAACATGGGGCAATACCATGTAAAAGAGCAGTTTTCACATTTCCTTAAAGAGAACCTTTCACCTCCCCATACATGTACAGCTGAGTGCAGCATGTAACGGGGAGGGCTGCACAAACCCTGGGGCACTACAAAAAAAATTCTACCTCCCACCGTTATTTAGATATCGGTGCCGTTATATTTGGCGCCCGATATTTAAATAACCCCCTGAACAGTCAACTAGGCATGCACTGTCAAGGGGGCGTTTTACTATGGCTGTGACACTGTCCAATCAGATATAGACAGTGCCACAGTATGAGAGAGTGTGCGATTGCAGTCTTTTCATCCGAACAGGCAAGGGGGCGTGTTAGTGCTACAGACAGAGCTGCGGAGAGGAGAGCGAGCATGCGCACTCTCATCTCTTCAGCTCTTGTGAGAGATCAGTCCTGTACTGTGTCTGACGAACTGGCAAGGGGGCGTGTCTCTGATACGGACAGTGTAAGTGCTAGGGAGCAAAGACACGCCCCCTTGCCAGTTCGGCAGACAATACAAGACTGATCTCTCACAAGAGATGAGAGCACGCATGCGCGCTCTCCTCTCCACAGCTCTGTCTGTAGCACTGACATGCCCCCTTGCCTGTTCGGGTGAAAAGACTGCAATCGCACTCTCTCTCATTCTGTGGCACTGTCCATAGTAACCCACCCCATTGACCGTACACGCCCCATTGACTGTTCAGGGGGTTATTTAAATATCGGACGCCAAATATAACGGCACAGATATCTAAATAACGGTGGGAGGCAGAAAAAAACGTAAAGTGTCCCTGGGTTTGTACAGCCCTCCCCATTACATGCTGCACTCAGCTGCACATGTATGGGGAGGTGAAAGGTCCTCTTTAAGCACTGCAGTGATATAGAATTTCCAAAGATTTATGAACTTGAAAAAATTGTTTAAGGTATTAAAGGTGAAGCTCCAGCTTCTGTTTTCACTGTAGGAAAAGGAAACAATTACAGAATTACACAGAAATCATCAGCTAGAAAAATTGTTAATTCAGGTGTTGTTTCTCTTTGTGCTCAGCCATTTACTTTTACAATCAGAGACTTTAAGTGCCCTAGAGTACAAGCTGTAAAACTTGCACCAGAACCAATTCGCTTTTGTGTCAGTACTGGCAAATGCTAGCCCATTATTGCAGCCATAATGTCTGTTGGATTTAATGAAAAGAATGGCAAACATACATACTCCTTGAATTTTCTTTAAAAGAAAAAGCGAGGTAGAGGGATAAAATCAGGAAGGAAGAAGCCAAGGCTTGTTGATTATGACTATAATATTTTACCAGCTCCAGATTCACACCACACCACTGCTTCTCAAAGAAAACTTGAGAAAGGAAGTACAAATGAACACGTGAATGATTCATTTTCTACAGATATCATGGAGTATACTTTGTTCCCAAAACATTCAACACCAAAAATAGACAGTGAAAGCTGAAACTTATGGACCGTGGTATGTAAAACCCGAAAAGGAAGACCTTAAAGGGAAGGTATCATGAAATTTTGTTATTTTTTTTATCATATTGCTTTTAGTATGATAAAAAAATAAAAATGTATTTATTTGTGTTCGTGTGTTCTACTTTTTACTTTTACTTCTCTATGGGGGCTGCCATTATTTTTTCCATCTGTGTATGTGTCGATTAACGACACATACAGAGATGGAATACGGCACATACATCCCCATAGAGAATGTGAACGGGAGCCGTTCCATTCACTACAGCGCACACAGTCTGTGTGAGAACGGCGCATGCGCCGCTCCCACACAGACCAAAAGGAAGGTCTTTGGCAGAGCGAAATCCGGCGCCATTTTCATGTGTACCGGAAGCCGCGGCCGGACAGTAAGATGACGACTTCCGGCCATATGTTCATAAATCACCCTATTTTAAAAACTGCACCCCTCAAAGTATTCAAAACAGCATTTAGAAAGTTTCTTAACCCTTTAGGCGTTTTGGCAAATGCCAGGTGAAGCAAAGTGGAGGTGAAATTTTAAATTGTCATTTTTTTTTTTTTTGCAGAAATTCAATTTGAATCCAGTTTTTGTGTAACACAGAAGGTTTTACCAGAAAAACACAACTCAATATTTATTGCCAAGATGCTTCAGTTTTTAGAAATATTCCACATGTGACTCTAGTGTGCTAAAGGACCAAAGCACAGGCCTCAGAAGCAAAGGAACAGCGAGTGTATTTTGGGGCCTCCTTTTTATTAGATTATATTTTAGATGCGAAAACAAAGGAAGCACATAAAAAAAACCTTATTTTGGAAACTACACCCCACAAGGAATTTATCTAGGGGTGTGGTTAGCATTTTGACCCCACAGGTGTTCCATAGATTTTGTTTGAATTGGACAGTGGAAATGAAAAATTACATTTTGTTCCACTAAGAAGTAGCTTTAGCTCAAAAGGTTTAATTTTCTCTTCAAATAAAGAAGAAAAAGCACCTCAACATTTATAAAGCAACTTCTCCAGAGTACGGAAATACCCCATATGTGGTAATAAACTACTGTATGGATACACATCATGGCTCAAAAGGGAAAGCGCGTCATTTGGCTTTTGGAGCGCAGATTTTCCTGGATTGTTTTTTCTGCACCATGTCGCTTTTGCAAAGCCCCCTAAGATACCAGTACAGTGGAAACCAGTGACTCCATTTGGCAAACTACAGCCATTGAGGAATTTATCTAGGGGTGTAGTGAGCATTTTGACCCCCACAGGTGTTCCATTGATTTTATTAAAAATGGGCAGTGAAAATGATAAATCACATTTTCTTTCCAATAAGACGTAGCTAGAGTTCAACATTTTTCATTTTCTCAACCAATAAAGGAGAAAAAGCACCCCAACATTTGTAATGCAACTTCTTTAGAGTAGGGAAATACAACATATGTGGTCATAAACTGCTGTTTGGATACACGACAGGACTCAGAAGGGAAGGCGTACCATTTGGCATTTGGAGCGCAAATTTTCCTGGATTGATTCCTGGGCGCCATATTGCATTTACAGAGTCCGTGAGGTACCAGTACAGTAAAAAAACAAAAACTGAAATGTGACTCCATTTGGTAAACGACACCTCTTGAGGAATTAATCTAGGCATGTATTGAGCATTTTGACCCCACAGGATTTTGCTGAATTTATTAGAATTGGTATGTAAAAGTAAAAAAAAATTTTTGCGAAAAGATGTAGTTCTAGCCCAAAATTTAGGAGAAGAGCACCTCAACATCTGTAAAGCATTTTCTCCAGACTAAGGCAATACCCCACATGTGGTCATAAACTGCTATTTGGACACACAGCAAGGCCCTAAAGGGAAGGAGCGCCATTAAGTATTTGGAGTGGAGATTTTAGAAGTTTTTTGACACCATGTTGCATTGAGCTATAGGACCAGTACAATGGAAGCCCCGAAGAATTAACCCATTTTGGAAACTAGATCCCACAAGGAATTCATCTAGAAGTGTAGTGAGCATTTTGACCCCACAAGTGTTTAGCAAAAATGAGTACACAATAGATGTTGCAGATTGAAAATTACCATTTTCCACAGATATGCCATTTCAGTGCCCAATATGTTGTGCCCAGCTTGTACCACCAGAGACACACACACCAAAAATTGTTAAGCGGGTTCTCCAGAATACAGTAATACCCCAAAATTGGTCATAAATTACCGTTTGGGCACACTGTCAGGCTCAGTTGGACCACCATTTTGAAGGGCAGATTTTGCTTGGTGTTTTAATGGTATTTCAGCTTATAATGTGGGGGCATATGTAAACTGGGCGGATTACATCAGGGTATATGTAAGCTGGGCGGAGTACATCAAGGTATACAGTGGAGGAAATAAGTATTTGATCCCTTGCTGATTTTGTAAGTTTGCCCACTGTCAAAGTCATGAACAGTCTAGAATTTTTAGGCTAGGTTAATTTTACCAGTGAGAGACAGATTATATTAAAAAAAAAAAAGAAAATCACATTGTCAAAATTATATATATTTATTTGCATTATGCACAGTGAAATAAGTATTTGATCCCCTACCAACCATTAAGAGTTCAGCCTACTCCAGACCAGTTACACCCTCCAAATCAACTTGGTGCCTGCATTAAAGACAGCTGTCTTAAATGGTCACCTGTATAAAAGACTCCTGTCCACAGACTCAATTAATCAGTCTGACTCTAACCTCTACAACATGGGCAAGACCAAAGAGCTTTCTAAGGATGTCAGGGACAAGATCATAGACCTGCACAAGGCTGGAATGGGCTACAAAACTATAAGTAAGACGCTGGGTGAGAAGGAGACAACTGTTGGTGCAATAGTAAGAAAATGGAAGACATAAAAAATGACTGTCAATCGACATCGATCTGGGGCTCCATGCAAAATCTCACCTCGTGGGGTATCCTTGATCTTGAGGAAGGTGAGAGCTCAGCCGAAAACGACACGGGGGGAACTTGTTAATGATCTCAAGGCAGCTGGGACCACAGTCACCAAGAAAACCATTGGTAACACATTACGCCGTAATGGATTAAAATCCTGCAGTGCCCGCAAGGTCCCCCTGCTCAAGAAGGCACATGTACAGGCCCATCTGAAGTTTTCAAATAAACATCTGGATGATTCTGAGAGTGATTGGGAGAAGGTGCTGTGGTCAGATGAGACTAAAATTGAGCTCTTTGGCATTAACTCAACTCGCCATTTTTGGAGGAAGAGAAATGCTGCCTATGACCCAAAGAACACCGTCCCCACTGTCAAGCATGGAGGTGGAAACATTATGTTTTGGGGGTGTTTCTCTGCTAAGGGCACAGGACTACTTCACCGCATCAATGGGAGAATGGATGGAGCCATGTACCGTCAAATCCTGAGTGACAACCTCCTTCCCTCCACCAGGACATTAAAAATGGCTCGTGGCTGGGTCTTCCAGCACAACAATTACCCGACACATACAGCCAAGGCAACAAAGGAGTGGCTCAAAAAGAAGCACAATAAGGTCATGGAGTGGCCTAGCCAGTCTCCAGACCTTAATCCCATCGAAAACTTATGGAGGGAGCTGAAGATCCGAGTTGCCAAGTGACAGCCTCGAAATCTTAATGATTTACAGATGATCTGCAAAGAGGAGTGGGCCAAAATTCCATCTGACATGTGTGCAAACCTCATCATCAACTACTAAAAATGTCTGACTGCTGTGCGTGCCAACAAGGGTTTTGCCACCAAGTATTAAGTCTTGTTTGCCAAAGGGATCAAATACTTATTTCTCTGTGCACAATGCAAATAAATATATATAATTTTGACAATGTGATTTTATTTTTTATTTTTTTTATATAATCTATCTCTCACTGGTAAAATTAACCTAGCCTAAAAATTCTAGACTGTTCATGTCTTTGACAGTGGGCAAACTTACAAAATCAGCAAGGGATCAAATACTTATTTCCTTCACTGTATGTAACTGGGCAGAGTACATCAGGGCATGCTAGGATGATGTAATAATGGGGTGAATGAATAATCCATGGATTCGTGTGGTACGCTTTGAACCAATATGCACAGGCCGGGTGTATTGGGTATTATACAAAATATCTGCGCTCTAGTATAGTCCTATAAGGCCCTAACGTTTCCTCATCTCCGCTGCATCTACGGGGTCCACCTGTGGGGTCTAGTAAATGATGGCGTGGGGTTTTTAGTGAAAAACTACCGGACCTAAAATATTAGTCTGGGCCGTCATTTAGCATCATTGCGTTTTGAGAATTATAACTTGTTATTTTTCCGTTGACGGTGCTGTGTGAGGGCTTGGTTTTTGTTGAACGAGCTGTAATTTTTATTAGTTCCATTTTGGGGTACATGCGCTTTTTTTTATCACTATTTATTAAATTTTTGGGGAGATGAGGAAACCAAAAAACAGCAATTCTAGCACAGTTTTGTTTTTTACTTTTTACAGTGTTCACCGTGCAGTATAAACAACATATTAACTTTATTCTGTGGGCCGATACGATTACGGCGACATCAAATTTATATTGTTTTTTTTACGTTTCACTACATTCCCACAATAAAAATACCCTTTTCTAAAAAAAAATCATGTTTTAGTGTCGCCATTTTCTGACAGCCATAACTTTTTATTTTTCAGTTGATATTGCTGCGGGAGGGCTTGTTTTATACGTGACGAACTGTAATTTCTATTGGTACCATTTTGGGTTACTTGCAACTTTTTTATCACTTTTTATTACATCTTTTTTAAACAAAAAAATAAAAAAATAAAATGCCTTCATTGTTTTTTATTTAATATTTTTACGGTGTTCACCGCGCGGTAAAAATAATGTGATATTGTTATAGTTCAAGCCGTTCCGAATGCGGCGATACCTATTATGTATAGTTTTTTTATGTTTTCTTTTTTTTCTAATTATAAAGGAGTTGATCAGGGAAACAGGGCGATTATTGTTTTTATTAATTTGGGAGTAGGAAAAACGGGACCACCGGCGCTGCTTCAGTCGTAGAAATTACACAACCACCGTGATGGGTAATGTGTATGGAGTTTTATTGATAGGCTACGCGTTTCGACGTCGAACTGACGTCTTCCTCAGGCCAATACAGACTATGCGGTTCCTGCCCTATTTATACATCAGGGTGAGGAAAAAGACCGCCAGATGTGAAAGGTCAAAGGTCACATAAAAAAACATAATTAAAAAACAGTAATTTACAAGTCAATTACACATATAATGATTCAGTATAAGAGAACAATATAAAGAACGGGATTAACAGCATGTTTGAATGCTATTTTACATATTAGGAATATATGCTGTGTGAGTTCAAATGACATGTCGATCCCAGGTATTTGCGGGTATTTTTTATAAAGAGCAAAGTATTAATTTTTATTTTTGTGTACGACTGTAGATAAGTGGACAATCATATACTTCGTTATGTGTAAGTTTTTGTGTGTTATAACTAATGCTAGCGAAAGGTCAACAGTAACGTATGTTGTGCCGAGACAGGGCGTCCTTGGTTACTAGAACTCAAAAGCTTACGGAAGCCGTGAGGGATCAAAATGCTTCGAATGGACCGCATGTTTGGAACGCATGGAGATGCACTGCTAGATAAAAGCGTCCTTGGTTACTGAACGTCAAGAGTACACGGAGGTTATGGGGGACCAAAGGACTTGCGATTGATCGCAGGTTGAGCCGCAGAGGGTCACGGATCTCAACAATAAAAAATATATTAAAAGATCTGAAGGGGACCACGGCACCGGGACCGGTGAGTGGCAGAAGGTCTTAATATAGGGATACTGGTTCATTTTAAAATAAAATAGAGATCTTTTTCACCTTGAGAGTATAGTTGGCACATTTCACGCAGTGGGTAAATGGTTGTTTTTTTAAAAAGTTGTTTTTTTATAAAACCACTTAAGAGAAATGAACATCATAACAAATTGAAAAATATCATAAAAAGTTGGAAAATGGATTTATGTCGGTCAGATTGGATTTTGTATACCGGTAGTATATACATTTATAGAGATTTAAAAACAGACCGAAAAATGTAAATTAACTGAGAGACCTTATGTTAGGAGGGGGTGATTATGTTCATTGCTCTAATGTTTTTTGCTTTTATTCTAAAGATGACTCAGTAAGGTCATTCAGACCATTGGGATGTAGTGTTTCTAATTTAAAAATCCAAAAATTCTCCCTCTGCTTGAGTTTAATGAATCTATTGGGTAGGTTCAATGGTATCTGTTCAATTGGGGTAACCTTAATGTCAGAGAATTTGCAATTATGTTTGTACATACAGTGGCGGGACACACTTTGTTTTAAAAAAACCCTCGTGACATTAAACCTGTGGTTATTAATTCGGTTCCTTAGAGTTTGTGTGGTTCGGCCTACATATTGGAGATTGCAAGTGCATTGAAGTAAGTAAATAATATAGGAGCTGCCGCAATTTAAAAAATCTTTTATCATGAATTTTTCCCCTGTTTTTATGGAGTGATATTCCCTGCATTTGTTTGAAATATTGTTGCAGCATAGGCACCTGTTTTGGCCGCATCTAAAAGAACCTTTCAGATCTGGGAGTAAGCAATGGTTTATTGTTTTGACATCCCGTAGTTTGCTAGGGGCTATTAGATTTTTTATTGTTTTCGCCCGTCTGTATGTTATAATAGGTTTGGCTGGTATTAGGGGTTTTAAAAGAGGATCGTTTGTCAAGATGTGCCAATGTTTTTTAAAAATGGTGGCTATGGTATTACTCCCTTTGTTAAATGTGGTTATAAGGTTAGTTTTGACCCTCTCACAGCTTAGTTTGGTCTCAGTAATTGTAGCTTTCACTTCGATACAATATTTCAAACAAATGCAGGGAATATCACTCCATAAAAACAGGGGAAAAATTAATGATAAAAGATTTTTTAAATTGCGGCAGCTCCTATATTATTTACTTACTTCAATGCACTTGCAATCTCCAATATGTAGGCCGAACCACACAAACTCTAAGGAACCGAATTAATAACCACAGGTTTAATGTCACGAGGGTTTTTTTAAAACAAAGTGTGTCCCGCCACTGTATGTACAAACATAATTGCAAATTCTCTGACATTAAGGTTACCCCAATTGAACAGATACCATTGAACCTACCCAATAGATTCATTAAACTCAAGCAGAGGGAGAATTTTTGGATTTTTAAATTAGAAACACTACATCCCAATGGTCTGAATGACCTTACTGAGTCATCTTTAGAATAAAAGCAAAAAACATTAGAGCAATGAACATAATCACCCCCTCCTAACATAAGGTCTCTCAGTTAATTTACATTTTTCGGTCTGTTTTTAAATCTCTATAAATGTATATACTACCGGTATACAAAATCCAATCTGACCGACATAAATCCATTTTCCAACTTTTTATGATATTTTTCAATTTGTTATGATGTTCATTTCTCTTAAGTGGTTTTATAAAAAAACAACTTTTTAAAAAAACAACCATTTACCCACTGCGTGAAATGTGCCAACTATACTCTCAAGGTGAAAAAGATCTCTATTTTATTTTAAAATGAACCAGTATCCCTATATTAAGACCTTCTGCCACTCACCGGTCCCGGTGCCGTGGTCCCCTTCAGATCTTTTAATATATTTTTTATTGTTGAGATCCGTGACCCTCTGCGGCTCAACCTGCGATCAATCGCAAGTCCTTTGGTCCCCCATAACCTCCGTGTACTCTTGATGTTCAGTAACCAAGGACGCTTTTATCTAGCAGTGCATCTCCATGCGTTCCAAACATGCGGTCCATTCGAAGCATTTTGATCCCTCACGGCTTCCGTAAGCTTTTGAGTTCTAGTAACCAAGGACGCCCTGTCTCGGCACAACATACGTTACTGTTGACCTTTCGCTAGCATTAGTTATAACACACAAAAACTTACACATAACGAAGTATATGATTGTCCACTTATCTACAGTCGTACACAAAAATAAAAATTAATACTTTGCTCTTTATAAAAAATACCCGCAAATACCTGGGATCGACATGTCATTTGAACTCACACAGCATATATTCCTAATATGTAAAATAGCATTCAAACATGCTGTTAATCCCGTTCTTTATATTTTTCTCTTATACTGAATCATTATATGTGTAATTGACTTGTAAATTACTGTTTTTTAATTATGTTTTTTTATGTGACCTTTGACCTTTCACATCTGGCGGTCTTTTTCCTCACCCTGATGTATAAATAGGGCAGGAACCGCATAGTCTGTATTGGCCTGAGGAAGACGTCAGTTCGACGTCGAAACGCGTAGCCTATCAATAAAACTCCATACACATTACCCATCACGGTGGTTGTGTAATTTCTACGACTGAAGCAGCGCCGGTGGTCCCGTTTTTCCTACTCCCAAATTACTACAAGCTGACAGCAAACTTCGTTTGGCTGTGCTGTGGACCTGGCTGCAGCTTCCTAAGCCCTGTTGACACCCATTGGTGTCCACCACCTGAGGTGAGCGGAATTGTCGCACCGACCATTTTTTCAATACCGTATCAGATCCTGATTTGTGGCGCCGTGTTCTTTTTCTATCTTACCTAGTATTGTTTTTATTAGTTATATAGTTTGTTTTTCTTTAACATTTTTTTTTACTTTTTTCACTTACTTGAAGATCTTATCTTGTGATCCCCTGTATAATACACTGCACCACTTATGCAGTGCAGTGTATTGTATTGTAACTGTAATTCTTCATCTGACAGTTAGCCAGTTAGCCTACTAGGTCCTGCCTTTCATACCTGGGCAACCAGGAAGCCGTTGCTAGGCTTCCTGGTTGCCATAGCAACTATCGCCATCCACGATCTCTCGCGGGGGGTGCGGTGGAGTACAGAGGGAGCCCCCTCACACTGAAAACCGCTTTAAAGCAGCAGACGCCATTGACAGCCGCATTGAAGGGGTTAAACTGTGGCGATCGGCGGTAACTGCCATCGCCGCCATTGCAGCTGACACCTGCTGAAGATGAAGCGCACACAGCTCCTGTGCCCGCTTTATCTGCAGAGCGTGACTGTACGACGTACAGTCTCGCCCAATATCCTTAAAAAAGGATATTTTGATTGTTCCATTTAACACAGATGTATATGGAACTTGTCACCACGGGTGCTTAGAAGTGGTTATATTTAAAACAAAGGAAATTGTCATTCTTGACTCATTAAAAAAACGTAGAAAGAGCGCAAAGAAACATTTCTTATATTAATTGCTGTTGCATGCTACCAGTTGGGTGATTTACCTTGTAACACAAGTGAGTGAAGTACTTTACTGTGTGAGGATGCTGTGCAACAAAGCAATATCTATGACTGTGGGGTTCACACAATTTTAACCCCTTCCTGACAGGTCGTAAGTATACATCCTGGAAAGCCAGTGCTTCCCGCAAAATGTTGTATAATTACGACAAATGGATGGCACCGACTCAGAAGCTGAGTCGGTGTCATCATTTCCGGATGCCAGCTGTATCTTACAGCTGACACACTGCTGTAATGGCAGGGACCAAAGTTTGCTTTGATCCCTGCCATTAACCCCTTTAAATGCAGCGGTCAAAAGCGATTGCTGCATTTAAGGTGTTTGCAGCTCATCGACACCCCAGCAATGAAATCGCCAGTGTGTCGGCGGCTGCAATGGCAAACAGAGGCCTAATAGTGGCCTCCCGGTATGTTTAGTACGGAACACTTCCAGCCCCTGCCCAGAGCCAGGGCCTAAAAGGCTTCCGTAGCCACCGGCAAGATGGTACCGACTCAGAAGATGAGCCGTCGTCATCAGCGGTGGATGTCAGCTGTATGTTACAGCTGACATCCACATGTAACGGCAGGAACCGGAGCTAGCTCCGATCCCTGCCATTAACCCCTTAGATACAGCGATCAGGGCTGCTGACTGCTACTATTGCAACAGGAGTCCTAACAATGGCCTCCTGCTCTGCCATTACGGAAGCCGATTAGGCCCCGCCCAGAGGCGATGCCTAATCGGCTTGCTGTCAGTGAATGACTGACAGATCTAATACATTGCACTACATAGGTAATGCAATGTGTTAGAAAAAAAATCTGACAGTTGGACCTTCAAGTCCCCTAGTGGGACTAAAAAAATGCGTAAAAAACATAATTATAATTTTAAGTAATGATATAAAAACACAATCGCCCTTTTTCCCTTATCAAATTCTTTATTATTAAAAAAAATAAACCATGCATATTTGGTATTGCCGCGACCATGATGGCCTGAACTATAAAAATATGATGTTATTTATTCCACGCGGTGAACGGTGTAAAAAAAAAAAACCTTAAAAAAATGCCAGAATTTCTGTTTTTTGGTCACTTTGTCCTACAAAAATTGGAATAAAAAGTGATCAAGAAGTGGCATGTATCCAATAATGGAACCTATAAAAACTATAGCTCGTCTTGCAAAAAACAAGCCCTGATACAGCTCAGTCGATGAAAAAATTAAAACGTTATGGTTCTCACAACATGGCAACAGAAAAAAAACATTCTTTTTAAAAAAGTAATTTTATTGTGCAAAAAGTTGTAAAACATAAAAAAGTGCTATAAATTAGGTATTGTCGGAATCGCACTAACCCGCAGAATAAAGTTAACATGTAATTTATAACACATGTTGAACGCTGTATAAAAAAAAAATGAAAAACTATACCAAAATCACCTTGCCTCCCAAATAATAGGATAAAAAGTGATCAAAAAGTTGCATGTACCCCAAAATGGTACCAATAATAACTAAAGCTCATCCTGCAAAAAAAAACAGCCCTCATACCACTACATCTATGAAAAAATAAAAATAAAAAAAATCAGTCAGGAAATAAAAATATGTGGTTGTGCAGGCCCGAGGGGAACATTTCTTCAGTTTCCAGAGGCGATTTATCAAGGCCCTAAAAATAGGGAACCAGGAAGGGCAGGGCCCAAACATATATGCTGTGAGCGAGGGTGCCCGTATTATACCAGGACAACACTTCCCAGCAAAATTCCCCAAACTGCAAATGTTTCGAGTGTGTACCAAAAGAATAATTAGTAAGGACCATTTATCAGTGTGACACTGGCCTGTGCACAGTGCCGCAGCTACCATGAGGCAAGTTGAGCCGTTGGCTTCAGGCGGCACACTGCAGGGTCTTAGAGGGGGCGGCATTACAGAGCTGCTGGCCGACATTTACACCACTTAGCAACTGCAAGATGTGCTGCCTCCTTAAGAGAATATTGCTCCTGTGCCACCTTAATAACCCCCCACTGACTTCCCCCGCTGCTCTCCACTCTCCTGTCCCTGTTGTAATGTGATCCTGCTCAGTGTCTGGATGGAGAGAGCAGGTGGCAGTGTGTCGGCACTGCACTTCTGATGGCATGAAGAGGCTCAGGGGAAATCCAGAAGAGGCTGGACGCAGCCGCAGGGTTAAGGGAAGCCGACATGACCGTCCTGGTAGGGAAAGGGTTAATTAGGTGAGGGAGAGTTGGAAGGAGCTGGAGGAGGGACGGGGAGGAGTTAAGGGGGACGGGGGGGCCGTTACTGCGCTTCCCGCTGTTTCTCGGCATTGAGCCGGAAGCAGCGGGAGGAGTAACACAGAACAAGTAAGCTCCCCGCTGCCCGTGCTTTTAGAGATGGCAGAAGCCTTAATGTTAGAGCGGCTGCGTGCCGCTGCTGTGCACCACGGTCCCGTATGGCTAGAGGAGACCGTGGCTGCCATAACGAGGATCCCGGACGCCGTTTCGCCACGTCGGGCACGGCGTTCGGGGTCTGTTGAAAAGGACAGGCTCCCCTCCCCCGGCCCCCTTACGAGCATGGCTATGGCGGCGGGGGGGGAGTCGGCAGTAACCGCTCCTGCGCTGGGCAGGCAGCGAGCGTTGCCAGGGGTGACGGCGACGCAGGCTGGGTCGACCCGTCCCTCTCGGCGGTCCCGACCTCCAGAGCGCCTCAGTCCGGAGGCAGTCCCGCGGACACGGCGTCGCAGAGGGAGCCCTATCCCGGGCGCTGCAGGCCAGGCAGCTGGGAGGACCGCCCCTTCCCAGCCCCTGCGTCCTGGCAGGAATCCCAGGCCGCGGCGGGGTCCGGCGGTAAGCAGGGAGTCGCAGGCTGGGCTCCCTGTCACCCCTCCCCCATCAGATGGAAGATTTGGAGGACAAGGTACGGCCGCCCCGCATGGTGATGTTCCGGCCAGGGGGCAGGCTTCGTCAGGATCGTCTAGACGGACGCCTAGATCTGCAGCGACGTCGAGGCAACAGGTCCGGTCGGAAGTCTGGGTCCCGGCGGTCGGGCGGCAGGTTGCCGGCCCATCGGTCAGCGCGTCCTCATCCCCGTTCCGAAGATGTCGTTGGGATGGACAGTCGTCGGCGAGAGAAGAACTGGAGGAAGGTGAACTGGACGTGTATCGTCGAGGTCAGGATGGTCCGGCTGACGGGAACACAGCGCCTGTGCAGCCCGGTGAGTGTATAACTCCATCATTGTCTTATCCAGCGATTTTTATGTCGGGTGTCGGCGGGGGGGCTGCTAGCATTGCATCGGGGGCCGGTAGTGGCGTGGGCGGACGCGACGGTGCGGGTTTGGCAGACTTAGTGGGTTGCTTACGGGAGCTGGTGGGGCGCCTGGATAGGGCCGCGGCGCCGGTAGTAACGGAAGTGTCCCCTGCGGTAGTTTGGGAAGGCCCCAGGGACGTGGGATCGTTACAGGCGCGTCCTGTGGTGGCGGTTAGAGAGGCGGTCGCGGTGTCGGTACAGACCGAGGCACAGAAGGACGACGATCGAGTGCGTATGGACGATCGTGCTCGGGGGGAGGTGTATGTTTGTTTTGAGGGTCCGTTGGGGGCGCATTTAAAGCAGGAGGTGCGTGAGCGGATCTGGAAAGACGAATATGTTGAAATTTTTTCTCTCTTGCCGCTGGCTAAATTTAATTTGGATAAGAGCAAGCGGGATGAGAGTAAAAAGGACGAGGAGGAAAGGCGGCGGTATAGGCTTATCCCGCAGACGTTCGTTAATTGGTCGCAGGCGTTCGCCATATTGGCTAGTGTGATAGGGGAAAAGGCGCCGGAAAATTGTTCGGCGTTGTTTTGTTATTTTGATGCCATTGGGGAGGCTCATAGGGCGTATGGGGGTCAGGCGTGGCTGCGATATGATGAGCAATTCCGTCAGCGGAAGGCGGTTCGGCCAGCGATTCGGTGGGACCAGAAGGATATTGCTCTCTGGTTACGGGTTACGGCTCCGGTTAGGCAGCCCTTTCCCGGGAGCGGTGGCCAGGGAGGCCAGTCTAGTCAGAGTGGACAAAGCGGCGGGGGAAAGGCGGGGTTTTGCTGGCAATTTAATGAAGGTCAGTGCAAGTTCGGGGCCACGTGCAAGTTCAAGCACGTGTGTTCCGAGTGTAATGGTGCATCACACGGGGCGGCAAAATGTCTGCGAAAAAAGAGGTCAGGGAACCAGCACGGGGCTGATCAAGGGGGTGTCGCCGGTGAGGGTGGAAAGGATGGCCCCTTATCTAAATGAGTATCCGGATAGGGCGGCAGCTAAGTTGCTTTATGAAGGGTTTCGTGTTGGTTTTGTTATTCCTCCGCCTCCTTATGAGGTTCCGGTTACGCGGAGGAATTTAAAATCGGCTTACTTGCATGCGGAAGTCGTGTCGGAAAAGTTGTTAAAAGAAGTTGCGTTGGGTCGCATGGCGGGGCCATTTGTTGAGTCGCCGGTAAAAGATTTAGTTGTGTCGCCGTTGGGTATTGTCCCTAAACGCGAGCCCGGAAAGTTTCGTTTGATTCAACATTTATCGTATCCCAAAGGTTCGTCGGTAAATGACGGGATTGATCACGAGTTGTGTTCCGTAGTTTATACCTCATTCGATAAGGCGGTGGGGTTAGTGCGGGCTGCGGGTCCGGGGGCGCTGCTAGCAAAAACCGACATCGAGGCGGCGTTCAGGTTGTTGCCGGTCCATCCAGAAAGCCAACGGCTGTTGGGTTGTTTTTGGAATGGGGCCTTTTACGTGGATCGGTGCCTTCCGATGGGGTGTTCTCTTTCTTGTGCATACTTCGAGGCGTTTAGTAGCTTTGTGGAGTGGGTAACGAGGGGAGTATCCGGGGTCGATTCGTTGATCCATTACTTAGATGATTTTTTGTGCGTTGGCCCGGGGGGTTCGCCGGTTTGCGGTAATTTGCTTCATGCACTACAGAAGGTGGCGAGGGATTTTGGGATTCCTTTGGCGCCGGAAAAAACGGAGGGCCCGGTAGCGACGATTTGTTTCTTGGGAATCGAAATAGACTCGGTGGCAATGGAGTGTCGGCTCCCGGCGGATAAGTTGGGTGCTTTGAGGCTGGAGGTTCGACGGGCTTGTAGAATGAAGAAAATGACGCTGAGGGAGCTTCAGTCGCTGCTGGGGAAGTTGAATTTCGCCTGCCGGATTATGCCAATGGGGAGGGTGTTTGGTAGGAGGTTGGCGGCGGCAACGGCGGGAGTGCGCGCGCCGCATCATTTTGTGCGGCTCAAGGAGGAGCACCGAGCTGATCTTCAGGTTTGGGATGACTTCTTGGGGCAGTACAATGGTCGCTCGCTATGGATGGCCCCTGCGCAGGATACGAGTGATTTGAATATTTTTACGGATGCGGCTGGGGCGGGTGGTTTTGGAGCTTACGGGGGAGGTCCGTGGTGCGCGGGTCAATGGCCGGCTAGCTGGGTGTCCAGTGGACTCACGCGGAATCTGGCCCTGCTCGAGCTGTTTCCCATCGTGGTGGCGGCTACCATTTGGGGGGACAGGCTCAGGGATAAGAAGGTCCGTTTTTACTGCGACAACATGGGGGTGGTGCTTGCCATTAATAACATCACGGCGTCCTCTCCTCCGGTAGTTCAATTGTTGCGACATTTGGTGTTGGTGTGTTTGTCATTGAACGCGTGGGTGGTGGCGGTGCATGTCCCGGGTGTTCGGAATTGTATCGCTGATGCTCTTTCTCGCTCGCAGTGGGACCGGTTTCGGCAATTGGCACCGGGAGCGGAACGTCTCGGTTTGGCTTGTCCGGAGCATCTTTGGGAGCTGGTATCGGTCCCGTAGAGCAGCTGTTACAAAGGTCTTTGGCACGCGCGACGTGGAGTGCGTATGCTGCTTGTTGGAGGCAGTGGGAGGAGTGGGTAAGAGAGTTGGGTGACGTCAATACGGATAGAGACAGGTTGGTGGCGCTTTTGTACTGGTTAGGGGACGCCTGGGAGGCGGGGTTTTCAGTAGCGAAGGTGAACCGGTTCATATCTGCAGTGGCATTTGGGTTTAAGTTGCGGGGCTTTCGGGATGTATCGAAGGAATTTCTGGTATCGCAGGCTTTGAAGGGGTTGCGCCGAGGTAGGGTGGAGGCGGATAGTAGAAGGCCGGTGTCGTTTGCTTTGCTTAGCTCGTTGGGTGGTTCATTAGCATCGGTATGTCGTTCTTCAGATGAAATGGATTTGTTTCGATTGGCTTTTTCGTTAGCGTTCTTTGGAGCATTTAGAATAGGTGAGTTGGTGTCGCCAAGTACTAAACGGGCTGGAGGGCTGAGATCTGGGGAGGTGAGCCTATTTGCAGATCGGCTAGAGGTATGGTTGCGTCGATCTAAAACTGACCAAGTAGGGAAGGGTAAACTGATAGTTTTGTTCGCCCTCCCGGGGTCGGTCATGTGCCCTGTAGAGTGCATGCGGGGTTTTACGCAAAACGGGGGGTCTCCAGATTTGCCTTTGTTACGTCACGTGGACGGGTCGTTTCTGTCCAGGTTTCAGTTTGGAGCTGTATTTAAAAAATGTTTGACGGCGGTTGGTGTTGCGGCAGGCTCATATTCATCTCATTCCTTCAGGATTGGCGCAGCAACGGAAGCGGGGCGCTGGGGGTTGGATGATGAAGGGGTGAGGCGTATTGGTCGGTGGGAGTCTAAAAGGTTTAAGTCCTATGTCCGCCCCCATATGTTATGATTGGGGTTGTTTACGCTTTACAAATGTCATATTGGTGGTGCCTAATTGTTTTTTCCGTTTCAGATTCGCCTCCTTGTCTGTTGTGGTTGATGGGTCATTCGTACGTGCACTGGGGGGCTTTGAGGGCGGACGTCCGTCCGGATGGTCGCCAGTTGCGCATTCCGCGACAGGATGCGGTTGTGCATTGGCTGGGTTTTAGAGGTATGTCATGGAGCAGGGTGTTGGCGGAATTCCAGACATATGCGCGGCTTGATAGGGTTCCGGAGGTTTTAGTGTTGCACGTGGGTGGGAATGATTTAGGAGTCCGCCCTTTTCGTGAGTTGGTGCGGGATATCAAACATGATATGTTGTGTTTGTGGGTATCTTATCCCAAGTTGGTGGTAGTGTGGTCGGACATAGTCCCAAGAAAGCATTGGCGGTTAGCTAGATCGGTGGAGAGAGTCAATAAGGCTCGCATAAAAGTTAACCGGGCGGTGTCCCGTTTTGTGGCAAAGAACGGGGGCATTTGCGTGAGGCATAGGGATTTGGAGTCAGGAGTGGGGAATTTCTGGAGAAGTGACGGGGTTCATCTGACCGAGGTTGGCATTGATCTTTGGAGCTTGGCGATAGCAGAAGGCATAGAAAGGGCGGTGGTGGTGTGGAGGAACTCACAGGCTTAAGGTGGTCAAGGCCTGTTTCGCTGTGGCGGGGGGAGTCCTTGAGGCCAGTCAGTACAAAATGGTGGGGGGGTCGCATCGGGGGTATGCGTCCCCCAAAAAAGGTACATGGTTGAAGACTTCATCGGGTGTTATCCCTTTGAAGTGGTCTTCTGGTAGAAGGTATATCACTTGAAGGCTTCATCGGGTGTTATCCCTTTGAAGTGGACTTCTAGTGGTCGGTATATCACTTGAGGGCTTCATCGGGTGTTATCCCCTTGAAGTGGACTTCTAGTGGTTGGAGCCATCTGCAGAGGTGAACGGTGCTTCTGAGCTGGTTTACGGCTGGAGGTAATTGGTGGTTTGCAGATGGCTAATTCGGTGTGTTCTTAAAGGGAACATCTGAAGGGGCTTCAAGGACTTCCTCTGCTCGGGTTAATGTTAATGTTTAATTGTTATTTATGATTCTGACCCATGTTGGGTCATGTGAATTATTAGGAGGAATTCTCTGGTGGATTCCTAACTAGTTATCCGAATGTTTCGGATTTAAATTGTTTTTATAAAACTGTGAAATTAATAAACGGCTGCTGTGGCCATTTCACATCCAACCTCGGTGTCATGTGTCTTTACTAAGTGGGGGTGGGGGGATAGTATGGTCTAAGGTTAACACACGACTCTACCTAGGCAGGTCATGCCATGGACTCTCCACCTCTTCCTGATGGTCTCTGAAGTATACAAAATGTATGTGTAGTGTGTACTGTATGTATGTAATGTGTTTACTGTGTGTGTACTGTGTGTACTGTGTGTGTGTGTGTGTGTGTGTGTGTGTGTGTGTGTGTGTGTGTGTGTGTGTGTGTGTGTGTATATATATATATATATACACACACACACACACACGAGTATGTAATGTACGTACTGTATGTGTATATTTGTGTGTGAGTGTGTGTGTGTGTGTGTGTGTGTGCACGCGTGTATATATATATATTTGTGTATGTATCAGAGTGTGTAGGTATGTATGTACGGATGTACAGTATGGCCTCATGCACATGACCGGTTTTTCTCAGCTATAATTTATCCGCATATTTGCGGATAAATTGCGGATCCATTAATTTCTATGGCCCTATGCACACGACCGTGGTTTACACTGATCCATATGGGGGCTGCAAATCCGGACCGCAAAAGCTCAAGACAAGTAATTTTACGGTCCGGATTTGCCAATAATGGTGAACTGTTGTGAATCCTAATTATACACCAATGCACAATTTACCAGTGCGGTCGTGTGCATGAGGCCATAGCGTGTGCGTGTGCGCGCGTGTGTGTGTGTGTGTGTGTGTGTAACGTATGTATGTACGTATATGTGTGTGTGTGTGCTATATATATACACACACACACACACCTGAGCACTTTTGCTGTTTAGTTTTAGCGATCGGGAGTGCTCAGACCCGCAATGATCAAAACGTGCCAAAAAATGGTCGAAAATGCCTCCCATTGATTTCAATGGGAGGCAGAGGCGTTTTTTTACCCACGAGCAGAAAAACCATCTCGCGGAAAAACCATCTCACGGGAAAAAGCAGCGGCATGCCCTACCTTTGGGCGTTTACGTCTCTTTCCTCCCATTGACAATGGGGGCAGAGAAAGTGTATTTCACAGCATTTTTGCCCGTTGCGCTCAATGGGCACAAGCGAAAAGCGCGGCAAACGGCGTGCAGGCAGATCAAAATCTGCCTCAAAATTCCAAACGGAATTTTGAGGCAGAATATTCTGCCTGCAAAAAACTCTGTGTGAACATACACAAGTTATGAGCCTATTTTTTATAACTATTTTAATGTTCCCTAATATAACTGTATTTATTCATATATTTGTACTAATAAAGATGGGGGCAGCCATCTTTATTAGCATCTGTATATGTGTTTCTGCATGACACATACACAGGTGATATATGGTGCACTCAGGGCTAGGGATGCACGATGCATCGAAACTTCGTTACTGTTTCGATACTCTGCATCCCCAAACGGTTCGATACCGTTATTTCATGTATTTCGATACTGAGCTGTGCGGCTGCACAGCTCAGTATTGTAACACATGAATGTATGATAGCGGAGCTGCGGCCGTGTGATAGTCATTGCCGCACTCCTGAGTCCTGACAGCAAGTGCGCGGGGTCAGGATGATGCAATGCGGCCGGCACTGCACTAATGAGCAGCGGCACGGAAGAGAGAACATGGCGGGCGCGCTGCAAAACACACGCATGTTCTGTGTTCAGTGCCTGTGCCGCCGCTCATTAGTGCAGCGCCGGTCGCATTACCTCATGCTGACCGCGCGCGCACTTCCTGTCAAGAGCGGGGCAATGGCTGTGTTACACAGCCGCAGCCCCGCTGGCGGAGATCAGTGAAGCCTCTCATCTCCGCCGTTATTCCCGTGAATGCTGCGATCACAGCTGACTGCAGCATTCAGGGGAAAGTGGGAAGGGAATTCCTGTGACGCGATTAATGGACATACCATATGTGGGCAGACAGCCCAGGGTCCTACCATATTTCCTGTTGTTAGGGCATACTGATGTGAAGGATGGAGTGGACAGAAGTTAATGTTTATAATAATTTTCTTTCTTTAATAAAATATAGACTATAGAGTTGTGTACATAATTGTGATGAAGCAATAGTAATAGGATTAGATAAGTATACGTGGCAAGATGGCCCCTGAACAGGGACTACGCACTAATAAAATAACAAGTCACTTCCTGGTATGAACAAACTATGAACTATGAAGACATATCTAAAGGACCAGATAAGGGTGAACCTATCCAAGGATGACACAAAGTAACAAGAGGCTTACAGTGATACGTGCTTTTATAAAAGTGTGATAACATGTACCCACCCCCAGGAGAAAGGGGATATAGAACAAATGTGTCTAATAAATCAGTGACGCCTCTCCTGATGCTGAGTGAGGAGCTTTATACCAGACTTTGTGTGGTGTGATTCCTTTCGTACGAACTCAGCGTATTATCCCTGCCGGTTGAGACTGATTAGTACCCGAACAATTTGGCGCTCGACGTGGGGCCACACTCGAGGGATAAGCCGTTTCCGTGATCGACGACCCCCAGACGCCTCAACATCGAATCGCCAGCCACGCTCCCAGGAAGTCTGATCAGCTTCAAATAAAACACGGTAAGGTTAAGTTCATGTTTATGAATATTGGCTCTTATCCGTGTGGGAGAGTGAGCAGGTGATAAGATACCGAGGTATTTGGAGTCGATCCCGGCCACACTCTCAGCGACAGAGAGTTAACCCGCTGTGTGGCTCCAAGAATCATAGTATAGATAGTCGCGTCTCGCCGGCATAGGTGATAAGTATAAGTGTAATAATTTAATTCGTCGCAGGGTATAGTTTGATACCATTAAGACGACAGAGACAAATAGTCGCAGGGTATAGTTTGATACCATTAAGACGACAGGTGTAAGTGTAATAATTTAATTCGTCGCAGGGTATAGTTTGATACCATTAAGACGACAGAGACAAATAGTCGCAGGGTATAGTTTGATACCATTAAGACGACAGGTGTAAGTGTAATAATTTAATTAGTCGCAGGGTATAGTTTGATACCATTAAGACGACAGAGTTTTGTGTTCAGAAACATCGAGAATAAGGTTTCATTCTCAGGACGGTGTTAAATATAGAACAGTATGTTTAATGTGTTTAAAAAAAAAAAAAAAAAAGAGACAGGCAAAGGAATGTGGTTCATTAACCGCAAAAGAGTGAAAAAAGTAACAAAATCAGAGATAGTAGAAAAAAGAGAAGGCAAGAAGAATGTAGAAAATAGTAAGAAAGTTATGGCATATTTATAGATGGAAGAATGGGCTGCAGCTCTTAGGGAAAACAAGGGAAGATTAACTGACGAAGGAAAGTTAGATGAAGCATTAGCTTGGCAAAGAACAGCCATAGCCATAACTAAAGACAAGTTTACTGAGCAAGAAATACGAGACAGAAAGGGTAAAATCATCAAATATGTGTATTACAAAGAACGTGTCCAGCCACCGCCCTATAATGGCGACGGTGGAATTCTAACTTCGTGGGAGTGTCCCAGTTGTGGTCAACAGAACCCGCCCCAAGTTGAATATTGTGTATCATGTCACTTTCCACGCCCCGATCCTCCCATATATGCCACGCCTTCGGCACCACTCCCCGCCCCAGGAGGCCATCTTGGTACACCTAAACC
Source organism: Rhinoderma darwinii (assembly GCF_050947455.1). NCBI lineage: Eukaryota > Metazoa > Chordata > Amphibia > Anura > Rhinodermatidae > Rhinoderma > Rhinoderma darwinii. The sequence goes on from NC_134689.1 coordinate 73,035,642, forward strand.
TGTTGTTCCGTTATATCCGGTACTCACACAAGAAGGTGGATTTTATAAGCCCCCTCCGGAGGATGTGGCCACGCCCGGCCCAACCAAATCAGTATGAAATAATCACCTTGTTAATTTTGTCATTTGTAGTGTTTTTTCTATTTACAGAAGTTCCAGTCTAGTTCACTGATGAAACAACACGTCATCATAATATAGAGATGGTGGCCGTCAGATTGTACTGTTGAACATTAACGTAGATAATTCCTGTACAATGGTGTGATAAATGATTGCAGATACGTATGTTGTTTTGCCGGCATTGAAAGTGTTAAGATTGTGAGAAGTTGTGAGAAATGAGTGTGTGACCTCCCTCCCTCCTTCCCCCCTAAAGTGTGCTGTGTTTGGGAGGAGGAGGAGGGGGGCTGACTGGGTGCAGTCTGCAGGGCTGATGAGACCAAGGGATTTCAATATGCACTGCTGAGATATATATATATCAGTAATGTCTACAAACCTAAATACATTTCTTCTCTTTTGCGCAAGCGCTGTTGTTTATAAAAGTTACGATATTTATGTGTTATAATGTGATCAGATTTCATGTGTTTTGATGTTAATTCAGATGTGTTAAACTACAGATACTGTGAGACACGGGGGTTTGAAAATGTATGTGCCCCCACCGTTCCCTATTTTTATATACTGTTTATTGGTTTGCAGTAATTAATGTGATCAGAGATAATATTTTCTGTTTTATTGAATAACTAACTACAATTGTTCTATTTTTGATTTCATATAGAAATTATGTCATTGTAAAGATCAAATGTTTGTCAGGAAAAAGTTATTTTTGTTTCAGGCTGTTGTACATTACAGAGGGTTAAATTAGTGTTATGTTGAGATGTAGTTTTGAACTCTGCTACATCACTCTCGCAGAGTCCACAAAGGGGGGAAGGGTGAAGGAACTGATCAGGTACAATTTTGGTTTATGTGTAAGAGACCATCCCCCTCCAGCAAAGTTACACAGGAGGAGGTGACATCACTCACACGAGTCTTTATGGATTTAGATGAGGGAGAAGGCAAAACAAAACTTGTCTGGACATTGTTAATTTGATGTAAAGTTTTTAGGGATGTTTTATTTTTATTTGTTTTTGTATGAATCAAGTATTTGCAGAACCTGATAAAAGTGAGATTCTCAAAGTATTCTGGATTATCAGCTGAATGAGGAGGAGTTGTGTTTGGTAGCGGCTTGTGACACCAATCCATGGAGTACCTCTACGCAAGCATATACTTTGTACTGTACTGAACAAAATGGACATGCCACTGCAGTTCTCACACAAAGTCATGGACCACAGCAGCGCCCGGTAGCATATTATTAAGCTAGACTAGACCCTGTGGCCCGAGGTTCCCCATCATGTGTGAAAGCTATTATTGCTGTAAATTCAATGTTAAACAAGGCCTCAGATTTGGTCCTGGCATTTCCACCACATGATATTACTGCTATTCTAACTCAAGTACAACCGAAGCATTTGTCCACTGCAAGACATTTGAGATTAATCTGTGCGCTTCTTCTCCCTGAGCAGGTTACTTTACACCGCTGTACTACATTGAACCCAGCTACCTTACTGCCTTTGGAGCAAGGGGGAGAAGACGTAGGTAAAGTATGGTCACAATTTTTGTCTGATACTGATGAACATGATTGTATGGCCCTTATGGCCCAGGAAACAGTGGGGTTCGCACATGTAAAAGATACCCCACTCCAAAACCCAGACCTAATACTCTTTGTGGATGGTTCAAGGTATTTTGTAGAAGGATCTTTTCTTACAGGATATGCAGTAACCACCGAAGATGTAGTCCTAGAAGCAGCCTCCTTACCAGCGTCCCGCTCAGCACAAGAAGCGGAGCTTAAGGCCCTGGCAGCAGCATGCCAACATGCAGAAGGAAAGACAGCAAATATATACACTGACTCTCGAAGTAGCAGTAGTAAACATTAAAAGCTCACACCAAGGTGAGTTCACCAGAGACAAAAGGAAATGCTTTGGCAGACCAAGCCGCAAAAACAAGCAGCACAGAAGCTACCCGTGTTAGCAGCCGTATGTCAGATAAAAGATCCAGAGGAAACAAGACCAGCTGTAAGCCCGGAACTACTGCAAAAACTTCAAGGACAAGCAACAAAAGAAGAAAAAGACAAGTGGACGGCCCAAGGAGCAACGCTACGAAAAGATGGCTTCTGGCAAGGCCAGAATAAACTGTGCCTGCCTAAGACAATGTTCCGAATGATGGCCCAAATAACACATGGAGAGACACACCAGTCAAAAACGGCAATGATGGACTTGGTAAACAAGGTGTGGTATGCCCCAGGGTTTAGTGTGATGGCCAGCAGTTTTACACAAGGATGCATGATCTGTGCAACACATAATATTGGAAGAACTGTAAAAGTACCACAGAAGCACACACCCAGACCTATATATCCGTTCCAGAGACTGCAGATAGACTATATTCAACTACCCAAAGTTGGTACCTAGGAGTATGTGCTTGTTTGTATTGATCTCTTTTCAGGATGGCCAGAAGCTTTTCCAGTAACCAAAGCTACAGCCGTAGCCACAGCAAAGAAACTGATCAACGAGGTGGTGTGCAGATATGGAGTTCCAGAGATGATCGAGAGAGACAGAGGAACTCATTTTACGGGTGAAATCATGAACCATGTGTTGTCAGCTCTAGGCATAAGTCAAGCCCTACATACACCATACCATCCACAAAGCAGTGGGAAAGTTGAGAGACTAAATGGGACTCTCAAATTGAAAATCCAAAAAGCAATGGTAGAAAACGGGAAACCATGGACCGAGTGTCTACCATTAGCCTTGTTCTCAGTAAGATACACGCCCACAAAAAGAACAGGTCTCAGCCCATATGAGATCTTATTTGGGTCGGCTCCCAGATTAGGATGTTATTTTCCACAGGTGCTCCAAATGCAGTATGGTAGACTAACAGATTATGTATCAACGCTTGACAAACAATTGACCAAGGTGCATGCACAAGTCTTTGCTTCCATTCCAGGTCCTGATTCAGTTGAAGGGACGTATAAGCTAGAACCAGGAGATTGGGTCATTGTCAAAAGACACGTGAGGAAGAGCCTTGAGCCACGGTTTGATGGTCCTTTTCAAGTTTTGCTCGTTACAAGCACCTCAGTGAAGCTCGAAGGAAAGGCAAGCTGGATTCACGCCAGTCATTGTAAAAAGGTTCTTCAGCCAGAAGAATGAAGATCTTTGCGGTTGTTGCGGCGGTTGTTGCGTGTGCTCTTATACAAAAAGGCAGAACTGCTACTCCTGTACACGTAATCAGTACAGAATCACTGGAACAGTTCAGGACAGGGTGGGCGAATGCCACAGTGGATAGAAAGCAGGGTAACTACACCAGTAAGGCCAATGCCCCGTGTTATACTACAAATGTGACTACAACCGAAGGGACTTGGAAAAAAGGACCACATGGAGGGACTGTGTACCTTCACATAGACAAAACAGCCAACATTAGCATACAAGAAGAGACGCCGGGGCTGTTGCTTTGTTGTTATGAACCAGATTTACAGTATCTACAGAAATATACAACCAGTAAAAATAGAAACAAAATGATAAATAAGACTTACGAAAGATGCAACAAGGAGAGGCTCAACTCTACGATTGTAATAAAAGAGACTGATGGGATGATATTATGTATGAATAATAGCCAAATAAGAAATAGAAGATATTTTGTATTCTTGATAACAATTTTAAGAGATAGTTTTAAGCCACATATAACAGTACAAAGTCTGGAAAGAATCCCACACACTTGTAAGAGCGTTGTAACCCAACAGCAGAAAAAGAATGTACACTTCAATATTTCCTTCCCTGAATCCCCCAGCTGTCATAGACAAAAAAGAGAATGGTATGACCCGCTATTAGGAGGGGTAGGAACGGGATTAGGAGTATTGAATGGTATACAGTTAGAAACAGTTCGGCGGATAGAAGGGAACTGGAAGGGAGAATGCACCCTGGCGAAAGCGATCATGCCTTTTCATATACTCTCTGAGACCCAAGAGACCACCTCTCAAAATAGTCACATATTTACAAGGGAAAAAAGAGATCTGAAAGGAAGTTTTGACCCCCATGTGTATATAGATGCTATAGGAGTCCCAATGGGGGTCCCAGATGAATTCAAGGCCCGGGATCAGGTAGCAGCTGGATTTGAATCATTAATCCCTATGATCACAGTTAACAAAAATGTAGATTGGATAAATTATATCTATTACAACCAGCAACGGTTTGTTAACTATACTAGGGACGCTTTACAAGGTCTAGCTGACCAGTTAGGACCCACATCTACTATGACTTTCCAGAACCGTATGGCCCTTGATATGATACTAGCAGAAAAAGGAGGCGTTTGTGCCATGATAGGTACTACCTGTTGTACTTTTATTCCAGATAACACAGGACCAAACGGCAAAGTAACCATGGCAATCAAACAGATTGTTTCTTTATCCGAGGAATTAAAACGAAATTCAGGTTTCACAGACCCATGGGATCAGTATTTCTCATGGTTAACCGGATGGCAGAAAATTCTGGCCCAAATTGGGATTGTAATCTTAATTTTTCTAGTGCTTTTCGCAGTTATTGCTTGTTGTGTATTACCATGTATAAAGAAATTAATGACTAAAACTATAACTGAAGTAACTCCCACTTTTATGTTTTCTTCAGAAATTGAAGGACTTTTACCAACTCCATCCATGAGAACAACCACCCTTTATCGAGACTATTGTTCTGAAGATGAATAGATAGTGTAGGGTGTGCACCGACTCTTTAAGTCCAGCTACAAAGGGGGGTCTCCTAATAGGGGAGGCTCGTCTCAAACTGGTGAAAAAATCCTTTTACTCCCCTTTCCCAGAGCACGGACACACTTAGGTTAAGAAATGAAGAAAATAATGATAAAAGGGGGGACTGTGAAGGATGGAGTGGACAGAAGTTAATGTTTATAATAATTTTCTTTCTTTAATAAAATATAGACTATAGAGTTGTGTACATAATTGTGATGAAGCAATAGTAATAGGATTAGATAAGTATACGTGGCAAGATGGCCCCTGAACAGGGACTACGCACTAATAAAATAACAAGTCACTTCCTGGTATGAACAAACTATGAACTATGAAGACATATCTAAAGGACCAGATAAGGGTGAACCTATCCAAGGATGACACAAAGTAACAAGAGGCTTACAGTGATACGTGCTTTTATAAAAGTGTGATAACATGTACCCACCCCCAGGAGAAAGGGGATATAGAACAAATGTGTCTAATAAATCAGTGACGCCTCTCCTGATGCTGAGTGAGGAGCTTTATACCAGACTTTGTGTGGTGTGATTCCTTTCGTACGAACTCAGCGTATTATCCCTGCCGGTTGAGACTGATTAGTACCCGAACACTGAGGTCTGTCCTAACAACTGCTTGTGTACTATCAGTACACAGGCTAATGTACTGTAATATAGATATATGCCAGTACATTAAAGTTTAAAAAATAAAGTAAAAACATAAAGTAATGTCAAGTAAAAAAAAAAATACACATGCACCTTTTTTACAATAAACATTAAAATAAGTCTCAATACATAAAATATACACATACTCGATATTGGCGCGGCCGTAATAACCTGCACAACAATTTTTTTGCATCATTTATGAAGTGTACGCTGTAAAAAAATAAAATAAACACTGCTTTCTTTCACTTATTGTGGGGCACGAGGTGTGATGAATTTAACCTCCATGTGCCTCACATTAATAGTTATTAACCCCATCATATGCCTTACACATTAACCCATTATGACTGAGAAACATGATGGGGTTAATTACTATTAATGTGAGGCACGTGGAGGTTAAATTCATCATCACACCACACATCAGAAAATGGAAGAACTATTTTTTTTTTATTACTGTTGGCAAAGTATCGAATTGGTATCGAAATCGCAATGCTAAACGAAGTATCGGTATCGAAGTCCAAATTCTGGTATCGTGACATCCCTACTCAGGGTGTAAGGGTGCGTCCCTGCTCACCCCTCTGGAGGACAGCGCAGGGACACGGGCTGTCGGGCGGCTGAAGCGACGGCGAAGTAGCGTCTTGGGCGTCATGGCAACGGCCGCAATGCCGACAGCCATGACGCCTGCGGACAACGGCAAGCAGGACGAACTCTCGCGCGGCGAGACCCAGAAGGAGGAGGAAAAGCGCGGCAAGGGAGAGGGGCGGGGCAGGAGTGTGGCGCGAATGAGAAGGGGGAGGAGTGCGGAGAGAGAGGGGAAGAAGGAGGAACAGGACTGTAGGGGACCGGAGTGAGAAGAAGAGAAAGAGCAGGGAAAGTGAGAAGAGACAGAAAGGCCGCCGGGAGACAGAAGAAGCAGGAGCCTGACAGCAAGTGGCTCCCCTCTGCAGCCTTGTCCTGTGCAAATCCTGGAGAGGAGACAGAGGACCGGCCGGAGCACAAGGAGTGTGCCAACAGCCACAGGTACCGTGCTCAGAGTGTAAGACCCCTGACCCAGAGCTAGAGTCCCGCCACAAAGAACAGGCCCTTGTCCTAGTCGGTGACGTTCCTCTCTAACTACCGCCACCGTTAAGCCCAAAAGAGTACTCCCAGAAGGGACAACAACTCATCCTTAGCTAGGCCCAAAGGCAGGAGGACTTGCAATCTCATTTACCGCGCCAGTGCTTCTGTGCGTCCTTTAGAGTAAAGCACCGCATGTAACCCTTGCATGGAACTGTTATGAGTAAAGCACCGCATGTAACCCTTATATGGAACTGTTATGAGTAAAGCACTGCATGTAATACTTGCATGGAACTGTTGTTTGTGAATCTTGTTGGGACAGGAGCAGACAGAAGGAACGGTCGGGTTGACGGGACCTTGTTGGACTATTAGCTGGATTTCGTGTAAACCTTAGCGTCAACCCGCCAGTTCAGTTGGGTCCTAGGGGGTCCACCGTGCGGACTACCGACTGAGGAGAGAGAGGGTTGTCATGAAAGGTAGCGGATAGCTCCGCAAGGACCCGTGACGGTGCTAGTAAGTACGTTAGTCGCTGATTCCCACGACGCGATCCGCGGGCCGAGAGTGTGACTCTTACCCTAGGATAGGCTGTCAGTAGCGGGTAGCTCCCGCCGTGATTGACAGCGGCGTATCCTTAGCCAAGCCGGCAACGTGGGGTCAGGCACAACCTCTCTCCGGAGGACTTCCAGCGGGATCGAAGTCCTCAACCTCAGGATTCCTGTTTGCTCCATAAAGAAGAATTTATTGTTATTTCTGAAGTAAAGAAGTTCCCCAAAAGAAGGTGTGTCCTGTTTATTGTGTTCCAACCGCGGTTGTCCCTCCTACATAAATTGGCGTAGTCGGCAGGATCTGGAACCTCGCCGCGATGGAACCATCCAGCAGCGGGACCTTACCGCCGACCCGGCCGTCATGATACCCATGGGGGCCGCCCTAATGAACATTCCCAAGTTTGACGGCAAGAGTGTATCGATCGCGGACTGGACGGAACGAGTTCGTACTGCGGCCTGGTTATTCCAGGTACCGGTGACCCACCAAGCCGACCTGGCCTTCAACTGACTCGAAGGGGACGCGAGACAAGCTGTCTTAGTTTTACCGCTAGAACACCGCGACACGCTAGAGGCAATCATCAGCCGATTAGAGTCTCTATATGGAGATGTCGCTTCAGCCGCCGACCTCCGGAAGAAATTTTATACCAGGGCACAGAGGAACGGGGAATCGCTCCAGCATTCGCGGTAGGATTACAAGGAATGTGGAGTCGACTAGTACGGAAGGATCCCGCGGGGTGCGCGGCCTTAACAGAGCCGGACCAAATAGTGCGAGACCAGTTTGTATCCGGGCTGGACAGCCGAACCCTGAGGCGCGCCGCGAGAGACCTCGTCCGGGTCAACCCCGCCGCCACGATGAGTGAGGTGTTACAAGAAGCACTTGAAGTTCGCTGAGAGGAGCTGGGAGAGGCGAGTATGGCCCTGCAAAACGTGGGTACACCCGAGCCATCTTCAAGGGAGACCGGACGGCCAGAAGCGGTGTTCACAGAATTCGCCCGGGATGTCAAGGAGGCTATTCGGGAATTGAAGACCGATGTTGCTCAACTAAGAGTAATGGCCGATCGACCGGAACATCTTCCTCGTCCACCCCGATCGAGCCAGGGAGGGCATCGACGCTGTTGGCAATGTGACCAGCCGGGTCATTTCGCCAGAGATTGCAGGATGAGACGCTATCCAAGGCGAGAGCAGCCACCTGTAAACTAAGGTACCCCGCCGCTGAGGGCCAAGCTGCGGGCATTCCATTGACGGGCCCAGAAGGAAAGGTGGAACTTTTGACAGGAAAATGCCTCGTAGTGAAAGCTAAGATCGGGGGGGTTAACGTTCCTTGCCTTATTGACACTGGGTCGGAAGTAACCACCATGACTTATCAGTTGTTCCATGAACAGTTCCAAGGTGACCAGACTCTAGAAGCCCCTTGGATGGAACTTACGGTGGCTAATAGCCTGCCAATCCCCATTGCCGGTGTTACGTGGTTAGAAGTAGAAGTATTTAATCGTAATTTTCCCCGTGCTGGTATTGTGGTAGTACATAATTGTGCAAGACCAGGTATACCTGTTATAATTGGCATGAATGTGTTGCAGGAAATACATGGTATGATATTTAACGAGACGAGCGGTGCCCGGTGGGAGGAGCTGGCAACCGCCCGGCAAGCTTTGTTTCAGGTGCATCAAATCTGTCAACGACAGGCTGACTTGAAGACGCTACAGGGCCGAGTGGGGTCGGTGAGGGCCCCAGGTAAGGCGGTGCTGCAAGTACCACCTCTACAGGAAGTCACCATTCCCCTCTCCGTAGGGACTCATCACCGCTTAAAGGATGCCATGGTCATGGTGGAACCCATGCGAAGTCTCAAGAGTACGTCACCCTGGGTGATAGGAAGAACGGTGTGTCGAATAACCAAAGGAATGGCGACCGTCAGAGTGTTGAATCCGACCCAAGGGGTGATCGAGATACCGGCCGGCACGGTACTAGCTAGTGTGGAGATGGTGAGGCCCGAGGCCGTGACGGACCCGGCCATGGCCGAAACGTTAAAAGAGACATCATCAAGAGATGAAGGGAGTGAGACCGACGTGAACGAACAGACTGATCGACTGTGGCGCCAACTCGAACTGGACGGAATAGCCCCGGATACCAAGTCCGAGGAGCAACTGAGGATGCTTCTGCAACGCTTCGGCTGGGTTTTCGCTCAGCACGAAGAGGACTTTGGGTGCACCACTACCATCGAACATGGGATTCACACGGGGGCAGCACCGCCCATCAGAGAGCGATATCGCAATATACCCCCCGCGCTGTGCCGAGAGGTAAAAGAGCTTCTCCAGAAGATGTTAGACGGACAGGTGATTCGTGAGAGTCAGAGCCCATGGGCCCCCCCCCCCCCCCCGATTGTGCTGGTAAGGAAGAAGGATGGGTCGCTCCGGTTTTGCGTGGATTACCGCAAGTTGACCGCCTGTACGCATAGGGATGCCTACCCATTGCCCCGAGTGGAGGAATCATTAACCACCATGCAGGAGGCTCGGTATTACACGACGCTCGATTTAGCGAGTGGGTACTGGCAGGTACCCATGAAAGAAGCGGATAAGGAGAAGACGGCGTTCATCACTCCCTCAGGCTTGTTCGAATTCAACCGGATGCCGTTCGGGCTAACCAATGCACCCAGTACTTTCCAATGACTAATGGAGCATTGTCTGGGAGATCTAAATTATGAGTCAGTCTTGATCTATTTGGACGATATTGTCATTTTTTCAAAGACCTTCCCAGAACACCTGCAGCATCTACAGGTCGTGTTGGAACGATTGGGAAGGTATGGACTCAAACTAAAACCCAGCATATGCCGACTGGGCCGCCAGCAGATCAAATACTTGGGCCATGTTGTGAGTGCAACGGGAATTGCACCCGACCCAGAGAAGATTAAAGCCATACAGGAGTGGGCCACTCCGCAGAACACCACGGAAGTACGAGCCTACCTCGGGTTGGTCGGTTACTATCGGAGGTACATCCGAGACTTCTCCAAAATTGCAAGTCCTCTGAATCAGCTCCTCTGTGGACAACCCACCCAAAAGAAGGGGAGCCGAAGCCCCAGTGTAGTGGAACAATGGCAAGAGCCACAACAAGTGGCATTCGAAGCATTGAAGGCACGACTGGTGACCGCACCCATACTCGCTTTCGCAGACTACGCCCAGCCATTCTGGCTGTACACGGACGCCAGCCTGAAGGGACTGGGAGCGGTACTGGCCCAGCAGCAAGGGGACGTGGAACGCGTCATCGCCTATGGTAGTCATAGTCATCAACCGTCAGAACGCAATCCAACCAATTATAGTTCGTTCAGGCTCGAGTTATTGGCTATCGTGTGGGCTGTTACCGAACGGTTTGCCGAATACCTGGTCGGAAGTCGAGTGGAAATTTACACGGATAACAATCCCCTGGCGTACCTTGGAACGGCAAAATTGGGGGCGATGGAACAATGATGGATAGCCCGACTGGCTCGATTCAACTATACCATTCGTTACAAGCCCGGTAAGAACCATACCAACGCCGATGCACTCTCCCGACAGACGTGTGAGACCCTGGTCGGAGAGGTGGACGAGGAGCAAGAAGAGGTAGAGATACCCCCACTGCGCGTGGTGCATCCCCCAATGCAGCAACAGCGGGTAGTGACCGCAATACAAGGGATTGAGGATCTTACTGAGATGTATGATAGTGCCGAGTGGAAGAAGCGGCAGCAGCAAGACCAAGACCTCCAAGCCATTGACAAATGGGTGCGGCGGCAGGAAAGACCCACGGCAGAGGAGCGAAGCAGGCTGTCAGCGCCAGCTAAAGCATTGGTTCGGCAATTGGAGCGACTAGAACACCATGATGGGGTATTGTACCAAAGAGTGTGGGCACCACGGGAGTCGCGCGATATATGGCAGTTGGTATTGCCCATCGCCGACGTCAAACCCGTGTACAAGTGGATGCACGAGAACCGAGGTCATTTTGCAGTGGAAAAGACTGTACAGAGCATCAGGAATCACTTCTATGCTTCAAACCTGGAAGAAATAATGAGAGGTGTCTACAAGGAATGCACAGAGTGTGTCTTACACAAGGCGACGGAACAGGCAGAAAAGCCCATGACCATTGTGACGGGTGAACCATTAGAACTACTGATGGTAGACTTCTTAACAGTCCAAGAAGTCACCTCGGGGCACCGATATGCGTTAATATGCTTGGACCATTTTTCGAAATTTGCCGTGGTGATTCCTACGAGGGACCAGACTGCGACAACTACCGTGACTGCATTGTGGAGGTATGTCATCCGTCCGTACGGGTGCCTCAGGCGCATCTTGTCGGATCAAGGACCGAATTTTGAGTCGGATCTCTTTCAAGAGCTGTGTATCTTACACGGAATTCGGAAATCCAGAACGACCCCCTATCACCCCCAAGGGAATGGGGCTTGTGAACGATTCAATCGCACCTTACTCGGCCTATTCAAAACCATCGGGGACGAACGACAAGAACGGTGGCCCGAGTATGTGGACGACCTGGTGTGGGCCTATAACAACACTGTGCATCGAGCTACCGGGTATACCCCATATCAATTGATGTTCGGCCGACGAAGCCGAGTTCCGTTGGATCTTCTGTTAGAGACGCCGGAGGTAGGGGGCAATCGATCCCCGTCACAATGGATACAGGAACACCAACGACGAATGAGCGCAGCAATAGACGAAATGGAGAGAGCTCGGCCCACAGAGAGCCTACCCATCGTAGAAGAACGGCAGCAGGCCTTTCATACGGGGGATCGGGTGCTGGTGCGAAATCGCAGGGCAGCACGTGGCCGTAAGCTGGAGTCCCGATGGGAGAGGAAACCATATGTGGTGGTAAAACGCGTCGATCCCAGGCTTCCTGTGTATGAAGTGAGACCAGAGGGTGATCAGGGACCGAGCAGAAGGCTGCATCGCAACCTGCTGCGGCCGTGTACATTCCTGACACCAGAACCAGTCACGCCCGCAAGGCCAGAAGAACCGCAGGGTGCTCCACCGACAAATATTGACGGAGATTGGTGGTTCCATCAGACGACCCGAGTGTGTCCTGGGCGTCACCTGCAACGGAATTGAATCGTGTACTGCGTTATCCACAGAGGTGCACTCGCAACCGACAACCGGCCTATTTACAAGACTATGAAGTTTAGTGCAGAGGACTGCACTTGTTAACAAGGGGGGAAGTGTAAGGGTGCGTCCCTGCTCACCCCTCTGGAGGACAGCGCAGGGACACGGGCTGTCGGGCGGCTGAAGTGGCTGCAGCGACGGCGAAGTAGCGTCTCGGGCGTCATGGCAACAACCGCACTGCCGACAGCCATCACGCCTGCGGACAACGGCAAGCAGGACGAACCCTCGCGCGGCGAGACCCAGAAGGAGGAGGAAAAGCGCGGCAAGGGAGAGGGGCGGGGCAGGAGTGTGGCGCGAATGAGAAGGGGGAGGGGTGCGGAGAGAGAGGGGAAGAAGGAGGAACAGGACTGTAGGGGACCGGAGTGAGAAGAAGAGAAAGAGCAGAGAAAGTGAGAAGAGACAGAAAGGCCGCCGGGAGACAGAAGAAGCAGGAGCCTGACAGCAAGTGGCTCCCCTCTGCAGCCTTGTCCTGTGCAAATCCTGGAGAGGCGACAGAGGACCGGCCGGAGCACAAGGAGTGTGCCAACAGCCACAGGTACCGTGCTCAGAGCTAGAGTCCCGCCACAAAGAACAGGCCCTTGTCCTAGTCGATGACGTCCCTCTCTAACTACCGCCACCGTTAAGCCCAAAAGACTACTCCCAGAAGGGACAACAACTCATCCTGAGCTAGGCCCAAAGGCAGGAGGACTTGCAATCTCATTTACCGCGCCAGTGCTTCTGTGCGTCCTTTAGAGTAAAGCACCGCATGTAACCCTTGCATGGAACTGTTATGAGTAAAGCACTGCATGTAACCCTTGTATGGAACTGTTATGAGTAAAGCACTGCATGTATTACTTGCATGGAACTGTTGTTTATGAATCTTGTTGGGACAGGAGCAGACAGAAGGAACGGTCGGGTTGACGGGACCTTGTTGGACTATTAGCTGGATTTCGTGTAAACCTTAGCGTCAACCCGCCAGTTCAGTTGTGTCCTACGGGGTCCACCGTGCGGACTACCGACTGAGGAGAGAGAGGGTTGTCATGAAAGGTAGCGGATAGCTCCGCAAGGACCCGTGACGGTGCTAGTAGGTACGTTAGTCGCTGATTCCCACGACGCGATCCGCGGGCCGAGAGTGTGACTCTTACCCTAGGATAGGCTGTCAGTAGCGGGTAGCTCCCGCCGTGATTGACAGCGGCGTGTCCTTAGCCAAGCCGGCAACGTGGGGTCAGGCACAACCTCTCTCCGGAGGACTTCCAGCGGGATCGAAGTCCTCAACCTCAGGATTCCTGATTGCTCCATAAAGAAGAATTTATTGTTATTTCTGAAGTAAAGAAGTTGCCCAAAAGAAGGTGTGTCCTGTTTATTGTGTTCCAACCGCGGTTGTCCCTCCTACAAGGGTATAGGGTCGGCTCCCATCCCTACTTTCCTATCTCCTGCTGGAGCCATTTTAGCTTTGAACTGTGCATGCTCTGCGGCATGTACGGTTCACAGGGACCCACAGCGACCCTCGCTTCTAGGGGGAAGACGGGCGCCATTTTATCTAAGAGCGACAGCCACTGCAGTCATCGCAGGAGTTGTCTGTCAATTGAAATGAATTGCCAGGCCCTGCTGTGAATGCAGGACCGCCCGTCAATTTATTTGAATTGCCGCCTCCTCCTGCCACATACCCTTACCTAACACTTCAATGTACTGCTAGTAACCCCGGTCACGTAGCTAATACAGGGACTCCTCTGTCACTTTAGGAGTCCCTGCATTAGCATTTTCTGGTGCACGGGACCTCCCAGATGTGTCAGAATTATTAATAACGATTAACATTTCTGCCGGATCTCTAGGTCCCGGGCGCCACAATAAGAAGTACAGTTCGTTGACCTCTAGTTTCTATTGCAGTGCAGGGGAGAAGACAGAAGACAGAAGACTGCAGTAGGTGTGTATAAGTATTTTTTTTTTCATACTGGTTGTTATGTTTTGCAGGTTCCGCTGGACCATGTGGACAACGTCGTAGATTCGTTGGATTACTTTGATGATCTACATTTTTTTAAATAAAATGGTCAGAGGGTTATGTGAGGGAGTTTTTATTTCAATTAAAAAAATAGTATGTACTTTATTACCGTCTTCGTAATATCCGCTGTCTGACAGCATCCATTACTAAGGCTGGGGCTTACTATTAACCAGTAAAAATGCTAACACCAACCTCCCATTATTACCCCAGTACCCACCGCTATCAGGGGTACCAGGAAGAGCCAGGTACGATCCAGGACCCAACCATCTGAAGGGATGACGGTGCCCGGCCGTCGCTTCATATGTTCAGGTATTGGATCGTAACCGGCTCTTCCCGGTACCCCTGGCGGCGTTGGGTACCGGGATAATAATGGGAGGTTGGTGCTAGCATTTTTACTGGTTAACAGTAAGCCCCAGCCTTAGTAATGGGTGCTGTCAATCAGATAGCGGCCATTACACTGGCGGTAATAATGTATTAAAAAAACACATGGACATAAGAAACATTTTTTAATTTAAATAAAAACTCCCTCACACAACCCGCTTTCACCATTTTATTTAAAAAAAAAAAAAAAAACATAGATCATCAAAGTACTTAAAGAGACTCTGTCACCACATTATAAGTGCCCTGTCTCCTACATAAGGAGATGGGCGCTGTAATGTAGGTGACAGTAATGCTTTTTATTTAAAAAACCGATCTTTTTTCACAAAGTTAGGAGCGATTTAAGTTTATGCTAATGAGCTTTCTTAATGCCCAAGTGGGCGTACTTTTACTTTCGACCAAGTGGGCGTTGTACAGAGGAGTGCATGACGCTAACCAATCAGCATCATGCACTCCTCTCCATTCATTTACACTGCACTAGCGATATAGATATATCGCTATGTGCAGCCACATACACAAGCCCTAACATTACTACAGTGTCCTGATAATGAATACACATGAAATCCAGCCTGGACGTCATGTGTACTCAGAATCCTGACACTTCTGAATCTTTTCTGTGAGATTCCAGCAACGGATACGAAATCTGGCGAGATCTCGGAGCTAAACGAGATTTGGTTTCACTTGCCGGAATCTCACTAAAAAAAGAGTCAGAAAACAAGCAGTGCAATGTGTGCATTTACTTACTTATTTTGTGACGCTGGGCACTAGTTCCCTTCTGCCATCTGCGTGTCAAAAGCTCCTTGGCAAGCTCCTCCCACGCGGCGTCCTTTTTATAACGGTCGTGGTAGCATTCTGTGCGCGTATCCCACAGTTCTGGGTGATCCTGCACCAATGCTATCATTCTTTCCACATCCATCTTCAGAACTGACTGGCTACTGTAGACTGTGAGTCTGTGAACTTTGTCCCACCCAGCCGTTGCTATGGCAACGGATCAGTCAAAAACGGACAGCACACGGAAGCCTTCAGTGTGCCATCCGTTTTTTTCACGAACCCATTGACTTCTATGGGCCACACGGTCACTGAATCACTGAGCAAAGTAGGACATGCTCTACTTTGCACGGAACGGAACAACGGATCCGTTTAAATAACGGAAGTGTGCATGGGGCCATTGCAATGAATGGGTTCAGGGTGCTATCAGTGACAAAAACGGATAGCACCCTGAAGGAAAAAACTGCAGTGTGCATGAGGCCTCATGCACACTTCAGTTTTTTCCTTCAGGGTGCTATCCGTTTTTGTCACTTCAGTTTTTTCCTTCAGGGTGCTATCCGTTTTTGCCCAGCGTCACAAAATAAGTAAGTAAATGCACACATTGCACTGCTTGTTTTCTGAGCATGCTTTTCTTTTGTTCCATTGTATGTAATTCTCAGTAGGTAAACTTTACACACCCACAGTAATGTTATTTTCGCATTGACCTGCTGTCTTATAACATGTGCTTTGCAATCCAAAAATTCTGACCGGTATAGACTTTGCGCAGTTTCAAGTGTGTCAGAGGGTAGCGTAGACCTTGCACAGTTGTATTCTGTATTATTTCTAGTAGAGATGAGCGAACTTATGAAAAGTTCGGTTCGGCTAGTTCGCAGAATTTCACGAAAAAGTTCGATTCGGACCGAACTAGTTCTGACCGAACCTGTAATTTCCGTGCGCCGAGCATTGTACTGTCCAGGGTGCTGATAGAGTTAATGGGCTGCACTAACTCTTTCAGCAACCTTGACAGTACATGCTCGGCGGGCGGAAAATAAAATTTGAATGTAATAAAAAATATATATAAATACATTCATACTTACATTCCTCCTGTCCGGCCTCCAGCGATGACGTTTCATCCATGTCACCGCTCGCTGCAGCCAATCACAGGCTGTAGTGGCGGTCACGCTCGTCACGTGACCGCCTCTGCAGCCAATCACAGGCTGCCGCGGCCTCTGCAGCCAATCACAGGCTGCCGCGGCCTCTGCAGCCAATCTCACGCTCCTCTCCTGAAATACTCTGTACTGCCTTAAACTGCCTTAAACTCTGTGGACAGGTCAGGATCCTGTTTCTTTTAAATGCTGCACTGCAGCGCAGCCTTATATCGTGGATCGAGCTGGTTCCCCAGCAGCATTTAAAAGAAACAGGATCCTGACCTGTCCACAGAGTTTAAGGCAGCACAGAGTATTTCAGGAGATGAGCACGGCCGGCCACGGGCAGCCGGTCGTTTTTCCGAGCCGTGCTCCCATTATAAAGTATAGGAGCACGGCCCGTAAAATAAAAAAATAGAACATGTTCTAGCTTTTTAACGGCTCGGGCACTTTCCCGTGAGAAAACGGGAAGGTACCCGTGGCTAACAGAAGTCTATGGGCCCGCTATTTCGGGTCGTAATTATGACCTGTAAATCCAAAGTAAGCCAAGCAGAGTAATCTCAAACTGTTCTCTATGCTCTGAAAGCTAAGAAAACAGCACCAAAAACTTCTTGTAATCTTTCTATGGGTGTTTCCTGGGACATGTGACAGGTTCAAGTGAAGTTCACATCCGTTTTTTAAACGTAAACACGGAACGGAAACGGAGTGCACACGGAAACAAAAACGGACACACGGATCCATCAAAAACGGCCGCTAAAACGGTGATGGAAGTGTGCATGAGGCCTTAGGGGCTTTGCACATGTAACGTGGCCTCCGCAAACCATTCCTGCTAAATTTGAGCTCCAAAAGCCAAGTATCGCTCCCTACTAAGCTCTGCTGTGTGTCCAAACAGCAGTTTATGACCACATGTGGTGTATTGTTTTACTCTAAAGAAATTGCTTTACAAATTTTGTTGTGCTTTTTCTCCTTTAGTCCTTGTGGAAATGAGAAAAAAAATAGCTAAACCTATATTTTCTTTGAAAGAATGTAGATTTTCATTTTGAGCCTACTTCCAATAATTTCTGCAAATAACCTGTAGGGGCAAAATGCTCTCTATACCTCTAGATAATTTCCTTGAAGGGTGTAGTTTCCCAAATGGGGTCACTTTTGGGGGATTTCCACTGGTTTGGCACCGCAAGAACACTTCAGACCTGACATGGTGCCTAAAATATATTCTAATAAAAAGGAGGACAAAATCAACTAGGCAGAGGCGTAGCTAGGTTCTCCAGCACCCGGGGCAAAGATTCAGTTTGGCGCCCCCCACCCCCCAACCTCTTTCCCGACATCTCCTTCCCCCTCGCCGTGTTTGTTTTCTCTACCAATCGACGTGTCATTTATTTTTATGTAACGCGAGCATAAAAACATTTGTACATTTTACAAGCAATTTGGTTCTATACACAACACCAGACCCAAGCTCAGTACATATATACAGCCCCAGAAGCAAGCTCACTACATATATACAGCACCAGCACAAATACAGCTCAATTTAGTGCAACCCCTGCCGTATAGGTGTGTACGGCGTAAAACTACAGCTCCCAGCATGGCCCGAACAATGATAAGGATATTGTAACGACGGGGGTAGGGAAACGAACAAGTGAGCCCTAATCTACCCGCCACTCTGTCCCTGCCTACTTGCAACGACCCGCCCTAGGCGACGGGGTACAACTGGGCGGCGGTCCCTACGCTCTGTAAGTGCACGAGACAAACATACAAGGGAATACAAAGCAAAGGGAAAGGGGCAGTTGCCCACGGCAACACCGTGAGCAACAGAGTGGTGAACGAGCCAAGTCAAACCAGGAGAGCACGAGGTACCAAACGCAGAGCAGGAGAGTAGTCAGTAAGCCAGGGTCAGTATGGAGCAGGATCAAATAGTTAGGAGCTGTAGCTGGGCCAGGAAACCACACGGAAAGAATCACAAGCAAGGGAGGAACAGGAAAGGCAGGTATAAATAGACAGAGGGCGGGAGCTAGCTCCGTCTGGCCAGGCTGCGATAGGCTCTCCCACTCCTAAGCCTGCCATCCTGAGTGGTGGAAGATGGAGTCAGTCTCAGAGACGTAGATTCAGGTGTAGACTGATTACCTATGGGAGTTAACCCCGAAGCTGTGCCTGGCAGATCCTTTACAGTACCCCCCTTTTATGAGGGGCCACCGGACCCTTTCTAAGTGGACCTGGTTTACTGGGGAAACG
This sequence comes from Rhinoderma darwinii, assembly GCF_050947455.1. NCBI lineage: Eukaryota > Metazoa > Chordata > Amphibia > Anura > Rhinodermatidae > Rhinoderma > Rhinoderma darwinii. Next base: position 73,054,315 of record NC_134689.1, read on the forward strand.
AAGGTGGAACTTCCTGACCAATACCCCAGCGTGAACATCCCGGGCGGGTACCCAAGTCCTCTCCTCAGGCCCGTATCCTCTCCAATGGACCAGGTACTGGAGGGAGCCTTGGACCATCTTGCTGTCCACAATCTTGGCCACCTCGAATTCCACCCCCTCAGGGGTGAGAACGGGAACAGGAGGTTTCCTCGAGGGAGCCAAGGACGGGGAGCAGCGTTTAAGGAGGGAGGCATGAAACATGTCATGTATACGAAAAGATGGGGGTAACTCCAGCCGGAAGGAGACAGGATTGAGGACTTCAATGACCTTATACGGCCCAATAAACCGGGGAGCAAACTTCTTGGACGGGACCTTAAGACGCAAGTTCCTAGACGATAACCACACCAGAACGTTTTCTATCAGCCTGAGTTTTTTGTATGCTCTGGGACGCCTCTAGGTTCTTCTGAACCTGGGCCCAGACTGTGCACAGTTCCCGATGAACGACCTCTACCTCGGGATTGTTGGAACTACCAGGTGAAACGGAGGAGAACCGTGGATTAAACCCAAAATTACAGAAAAAGGGGAAGACCCCTGACGAGTTACTGACCCGGTTATTAAGGGAAAATTCAGCGAGGGGAATGAATGAGACCCAATTATATTGACAGTCAGAGATAAACCACCTTAAATATTGTTCTAGAGATTGATTAGTCCTCTCAGTTTGGCCATTGGTTTCAGGATGGAAGGCAGAGGAGAAGGACAGATCAATCTCCAACTTCTTACAGAAGGCTCTCCAAAACAAAGAAACAAATTGTACCCCTCTGTCCGAAACAATATTGACAGGGACCCCATGGAGACGCAGGATGTGTTTGACAAGCAAGGTAGCTAACGTCTTGGCGTTGGGTAGTTTCTTGAGGAGCACAAAGTGGTACATCTTACTGAAGCGGTCTACTACCACCCACACCAACGACTTGCCTTGGGATGGAGGCAAATCGGTGATAAAATCCATGGAGATATGTGTCCAAGGTCTCTGGGGAATGGGCAACGAACGTAGTAAGCCCGCTAGTCGGGACCTGGGAGTCTTGGACCTAGCACAAACCTCACAAGCGGCGACGTAGGCCTTAACGTCTTTAGGCAACCCAGGCCACCAATAGTTTCTGGCAATGAGGTGTTTGGTACCCAGGATGCCTGGATGACCAGATAGTGCGGAGTCATGATTTTCCCTAAGTACCCTTAGCCGGTATTGCAGGGGAAAAAACAGCTTGTCCTCAGGAAGGTTCCCGGGAGCTGAACCTTGATCAGCCGCAATTTCAGAGACTAAATCAGAATCAATAGAAGAAATGATTATACCGGTAGGCAAAATACAAGCAGGATCTTCCTCCGAAGGAGGGCTGGCCATGAAGCTACGCGACAGTGCATCGGCCTTAATATTTTTAGACCCAGCCCTATAGGTAACCAAAAAGTTGAATCTGGTAAAAAATAGCGCCCATCGAGCTTGTCTCGGGTTTAGCCTCCGGGCAGATTCTAAGAAAACCAGATTCTTGTGGTCGGTAAGGACCGTTACCTGGTGCCTAGCCCCCTCCAGGAAGTGGCGCCACTCTTCAAATGCCCATTTAATGGCTAAGAGTTCGCGGTTGCCAATATCATAGTTACTCTCAGTGGGCGAAAACTTCCTGGAGAAGTAGGCACAGGGGCGGAGATGGGTGAGGGACCTGGTACCCTGGGACAAGACAGCCCCCACTCCCACCTCGGATGCGTCCACTTCCACAATAAATGGCTCCATTTGGTTGGGCTGAACCAGCACCGGTGCCGAGATAAAGCACTTCTTAAGGACCTCAAAAGCCTGGACAGCCTCAGGAGGCCAGTGGAGGAGATCAGCACCTTTGCGAGTGAGGTCCGTAAGAGGCTTAGCGATGACCGAGAAGTTAGCAATAAATCTCCTGTAATAATTAGCAAACCCCAAAAACACTGTAACGCCTTCAGGGAGGCAGGTTGGACCCATTCCGCCACAGCCTGAACCTTGGCGGGGGTTCATGCGGAATTCATGAGGAGTTGACCCAAAAATGGTATCTCCTGTACCCCAAACACACATTTTTCGGATTTTGCAAACAGTTTGTTTTCCCGAAGGACCTGGAGCACCTTCCTGACATGCTCAATGTGGGAGGGCCAGTCCTTGCAAAACACCAGTATGTTATCAAGGTACACTACAAGAAATATCCCCAGGTAATCTCTCAAAATCTCATTTATGAAATTCTGGAAGACCGCCGGAGCATTACACAACCCAAAGGGCATGACGAGGTATTCTAAATAACCTTCGGGCGTGTTAAACGCAGTCTTCCACTCATCCCCCTCTTTGATGCGGATAAGGTTATACGCCCCCCGTAGATCAAACTTAGAGAACAATTGGGCCCCCTGAACCTGATTAAAGAGATCAGGAATCAAAGAAAGGGGATACTGGTTCCTTACAGTGACCTTATTCAGGTTACGGTAGTCAATGCATGGCCTAAGACCACCATCCTTCTTCCCTACGAAGAAGAAGCCAGCACCTACCGGAGAAGTAGAGGGGCGAATGTAACCCTTGGCCAGGCATTCCTGGATATACTCTCTCATGGCTTCACGTTCGGGACAAGAAAGATTAAATATCCTACCCTTAGGAAGCTTAGCTCCTGGTACCAATTCGATAGCGCAATCGTATTCTCTATGAGGAGGTAACACTTCGGAGGCCTCCTTAGAGAAAACATCAGCGAAGTCCTGAACAAACTCAGGTAGCGTGTTCACCTCCTCAGGGGGAGAAATAGAATTAACAGAAAAACATGACGTCAAACATTCATTACCCCATTTGGTAAGCTCCCCAGTATTCCAGTCAAACGTGGGATTATGCAACTGCAACCAGGGAAGGCCTAAAACCAAATCGGACGATAATCCCTGCATCAACAGTACAGAGCACTGCTCCAAATGCATGGAGCCAACAAGGAGTTCAAAAACAGGGGTATGCTGTGTAAAATAACCATTAGCAAGAGGAGTGGAGTAGATACCCACTACCGGGACAGGTTTAGGCAAATCAATCAAAGGCATAGCAAGAGACATAGCAAATTCCACAGACATGACATTAGCAGAGGACCCTGAATCCATGAAGGCACTGCCGGTAGCAGACCTACCACCAAAAGAGACCTGAAAGGGAAGCAAGATCTTATTACGTTTCATATTTACGGGAAATACCTGTGCGCCCAAGTGACCTTCCCGATGATCACTTAGGCGCGGAAGTTCTCCGGCTGCATTCTTATGCTTAGGACAGTTGTTCACTTGATGCTTGTCATCCCCACAGTAGAAGCAGAGACCATTCTTCCTGCGGAAATCTCTACGTTTTTGGGGGGACACGAAGGCCCCGAGTTGCATAGGTACCTCTTCCGGGGAGGAACGAAGCAACGGAACCTCGGGAGGCATCATGGGGGAGTCGGAGGAGAAAACACAAACGTTCACGTTGTCATTCCCTGAGACGTCGGTCAAGTCGTACCGCTAAAGCCATAACCTGGTCTAGGGAGTCAGAAGAGGGATAGCTAACTAGCAGGTCTTTCAGGGCATTCGACAGACCCAACCTAAACTGGCACCTTAAGGAAGGGTCATTCCACCGAGAAGCTACGCACCACTTCCTAAAGTCAGAACAATACTCCTCAACAGGTCTCTTACCCTGACGTAAGGTCACCAGCTGACTCTCGGCAAAGGCAGTCCTGTCAGTCTCGTCATAAATGAGTCAGAGAGCAGAAAAGAAACGATCAACGGAGGAAAGTTCAGGGGCGTCAGGAGCGAAGGAGAAGGCCCACTCTTGGGGCCCTTCCTGGAGCCGGGACATAATTATATCCACCCGCTGGTTCTGAACCTGAGGAATGAGGCTTTAAGCGAAAGTAAAGCCCACAACTCTCCCGAAAGGAGAGAAAAGCCCTCCGGTCCCCTGAGAACCGGTCGGGCAACTTGAGGTTGGGTTCAGGAGGTGAGGTGAGGGGAACTACCAAGGTAGCATCAGGCTGGTTGACCCTCTGAGCCAGGGCCTGGACCTGTAGGGAGAGACCCAGCATTTGCTGTGCCAGGGTCTGAAGGGGGTCCATAGTGGTGTCAGGGACCAGGGTCGACTAGGTATGGGCTTGTGATTATGTAACGACGGGGGTAGGGAAACGAACAAGTGAGCCCTAATCTACCCGCCACTCTGTCCCTGCCTACTTGCAACGACCCGCCCTAGGCGACGGGGTACAACTGGGCGGCGGTCCCTATGCTCAGTAAGTGCACGAGACAAACATACAAGGGAATACAAAGCAAAGGGAAAGGGGCAGTTGCCCACGGCAACACCGTGACCAACAGAGTGGTGAACGAGCCAAGTCAAACCAGGAGAGCACGAGGTACCAAACGCAGAGCAGGAGAGTAGTTAGTAAGCCAGGGTCAGTATGGAGCAGGATCAAATAGTTAGGAGCTGTAGCTGGGCCAGGAAACCACACGGAAAGAATCACAAGCAAGGGAGGAACAGGAAAGGCAGGTATAAATAGACAGAGGGCGGGAGCTAGCTCCGTCTGGCCAGGCTGCGATAGGCTCTCCCACTCCTAAGCCTGCCATCCTGAGTGGTGGAAGATGGAGTCAGTCTCAGAGACGTAGATTCAGGTGTAGACTGATTACCTATGGGAGTTAACCCCGAAGCTGTGCCTGACAGATCCTTTACAGATATGCTGGGAGATGCCGTTTCACAAAAAATAAATCCTATCATAATCATACCACCCATCATCTCACTGCAGATCATACAGTGACTACAGTGCTGATTAGAGGCAGAATGAACATTTACATTAGGTGACTCACCGGTGACAACTCAGATTCTAGTTCTTTTTCTCCATCCGGTCCAGACCTCTATGATGACTTCTCCCTGTCACAGCCCATTTCTGCAGTTTGCCGCTCACATGTCTTCAGCTTCTCACTTTTCCAACATTTCTGCACCTATAAATAAATATAAAGTTATCATTATACCACACACTACGCCCCTAAATATAATAGCGCCATACACTGCACCTCTAATTATAATAGCACCATACACCGTGTCACACACACACACTGTGCCCCCTGTAGATAGTGTCTTCCATAGAGCCCCTGTAGATAGTGCCCCCCATATAGCCCACCCCTGTATATAGTGTCCCACAAATAACTCCCCCTATAGTGCTCTACAGATAGCCCACCCCTGTATATAGCCCCCTGTAGATATAGCCCACCCCTGTATATAGTGCTCTACAGATAGCCCAACCATGTATGTAGCCCCCCTGTAGATATAGCCCACCCCTGTATATAGTGCTCCACATATAGTCCACCCCAGTATAGTGTTTCAGATAGCCCACCCCTGTATATAGCCCCCCTTGTACATATAGTCCACCCCTGTATATAGTGATCCACTAGATAGTCCACCCCTGTATATAGTGCTCCACAGATAGCCCACCCTTGTATATACTATATACAAGGGTGGGCTTTCTGTGGAGCGCTATATACAGGGGTGGACTATATGTACAAGGGGGCTATATACAGGGGTGGGCTTTCTGTGGAGCACTATAGGGGGAGCTATTTGTGGGATACTATATACAGTGGTGGGCTATATCTACAGGGGTGGGCTATATCTACAGGGGGACTATATACAGGGGTGGGCTATCTACAGGGGGACCATATCTACAGGGCTGGGCTATACACAGGGCTGGGCTATACACAGGGCTGGGCTATACACAGGGCTGGGCTATATCTACAGGGGTGGGCTATATCTACAGGGGTGGGCTATATCTACAGGCGTGGGCTATATCTACAGGCGTGGGCTATATCTACAGGGGTGGGCTATATCTACAGGGGTGGGCTATATCTACAGGGGTGGCCTATATCTACAGGGCTTGGCTATATCTACAGGGGGGGCTATATACTGGGATGGGCTATCTATGGATCACCATATACAGGGGTGGGCTATAGGTACAGGGGGCTATATACTATATAGCCCCCCTGTAGCTATAGCACACCCCTGTATATGGTGCTCCATAAATAGCCCACCCCAGTATATAGCCCCCCTGTAGATATAGTCCCCCTGTATATAGCCCACCCCCTGTAGATATAGCCCCCCTGTAGATATAGTCCCCCTGTATATAGCCCGCCCCCCTGTAGATATAGTCCCCCTGTATATAGCCCACCCCCTGTAGATATGGCCCACCCCTGTAGATATAGTCCCCCTGTAGATAAACACCTCCGTAGATAAAGGCCCCACCCGTGTAGACAAAGTCCCCCCCGCAGATACAGCCACACACTTCTATTACAATTAAAAAAAAAAAAAAAAACTATTCAAACTCACCTTATTCCAGCTCCCACGCCGTCCGGCTGCCATGTAGACCTGCTCTCTTCTGCGCAGGTCTCCAGGGGGTTGAACACAGCGTCTATGAAAGGCACTGATTGGCTGGGCAGGATGACTTTCCCGGTCAGTCAGTCAGCGTGTTTCATCGACGGAAGCTTCACTGGTACAAAAGGTACCAGTTGCTTCATTCGTGGAAAGGCGCTGAATGGTCGGGCAGGGAACGTGCCCGGTCATTCATTGCTTCTAATTGTACCTGTGTCCTTGCGACACAGGTACAATTATAGTGCAGGAGGAGGTGGCGCTGGCGCCCCCCTCTGAGCTGCACCCGGGGCACATGCCCCGCCTGCCCCCCCCCTAGCTACGCCCCTGAACTAGGTACTCCTTAGCTTTTGAGGCCTGTGCTTTAGTCCAGTAGCACACTAGGGCCACATGTGGGATATTTTCTACAACTACAGAGCCTGGGCCATAAATATTGAATTGCGTTTCTATGGTAAATCTTTGTGTTACAAAAAAAAAAGTGGATTAAAAATGAATTTCTACATTAAAAAAAAATGATATTTGTAAATTTCACCTGTATATTGGTTTAATTCCTATGAAACGTCTTTAGGGTTAAGAAGCTTTCTAAATGCTGATTTGAATACTTTGAGGGGTGAAGTTTTTAAAATGGGGTGACTTATTGGGGGTTTCTAATATATAAGGCCCTAAAAGCCACTTCTCAACTGAACTGGACCCTGAAAAAATTGCCTTTATAAATTTTCTTTAAAATGTGAGAAATTGCTGTTAACCCCTTAAAGGTAATGTGTTGCCAGAAAAACATGTTGTTTTTTTTTAATTAAACATTTAGTGTGTAGGTGATTAAACATTGTTCAAATTTATTTTTTTCACGAGTCAGGAAATATTATAAATGAATTCTAATTTATAATATTTCCCATTGCTGGTCACTAGATGGAGCTATTCCCAAAATTGCAGCATTGCAAAATTGGGTAAAAAGCTGTGTGTCGCCATTTTTGGAGCTAACACACAGTGTAGTAGGTTTACATACAGTAGTAAACACACACAAACACGAACATACATTGAAATCTCTTACCTGCTCCTGCCGCCGCGGCTCCCTCCGGCCCGTCCGCTCCGTCTGCTGCCGCTGGTCCAAGTGCACAAGTCCGGAAGCCGCGACCGGAAGTAGTAATATTACTGTCCGGCCGCGACTTCCGGTCCACAGGAAAATGGCGCCGGACGGCGCCAATTTCAAGTTGGACTGTGTGGGAGCGGCGCATGCGCAGTTCCCACACAGACGGCGTACACAGAAGTGGATGGGACGGGACCCGTTCGCAGTCTCTATGGGACTGTGGCTGCCGTATTCCATGTCTGTATGTGTCGTTAATCGACACATACAGAAATGGAACAAAAAATGGCAGCCCCCATAGAGAAGAAAAAGTGTAAAAATAAGAAAAAGTAAAACACAAACACACAAATAAATATAAACGTTTTTAATAAAGCACTAACATCTTTAACATATTAAAAAAAAAAATTGTGATGACACTGTTCCTTTAAGGACGCAGCCTTGTTTTGGCCTTAAGGCTCAGAGCCCATTTTTGAAATCGGACATATTTCACTTTATGTGGTAATAACTTCGGAATGCTTAAACCTATCCAAGCAATTCTGAGATTGTTTTCTCGTGAGATATTGGGCTTTATCTTAGTCGATATATTCAGTGTTTATTTGTAACAAGTTGCAAAAATTTAGAGAAAATTTAGAAAAAATAGCATTTTTCTGAATTTAAATGCATCTGTTTGTAAAACAGATGACTATACCACCCAAAATAGTTACTAGTTCACATTTTCCATATGTCTACTTTAGATTGGCAGTGTTTTTTGAAAATTTTTTAATTTTCTTGGACGTTACAAGGCTTAGAACATAAGCAGCAATTTCTCATATTTTTAAGAAAAAATTCAAAAGCCTTTTCAGTTCTGAAGTATTAAAAACAGCATTTAGAAAGTTGTTTTTTTAACCCTTTAGGCATTTCACAGAAATTAAAGCAAAGTGGAGGTGAAATTTGCAAATTTCATTTTTCTTGCTGAATTTCAATTTTATTAATTTTTTTTCTGTAACGCAGAATATAGAATATATTTTAGGCAGCATGCTGTGATACCCAGGAAAATTGCTGTTTATTTACTGTCATTGTACTGTTGCTTTAGTATGCAGGTTTTAATGTGCTTTATTCTGTAATCATGGTTGGTACTGAATTCACTTCCCTATATGAATCAGCAGAAACTTAAATGGGCTGCTTCACCTTTAAGATGTATTCTCCAGAGAGAGGGGAGGGGAGTAGCTAGCTGGGGACACAGGAACAAACCTCAGTGCAGTGTGTGAAGCAGAGCAGTGCAGAAGTGAGGAGAAGTGTGCAGCAGCGTGCAGGCAGAGGAGAGCAGACAAGTCAGTGTCTAAAGTTGGATTCAGTGAGATACTGCAGCAGACATGTGGAACTGAGAGGAATTCTGTGAGAGGATCAGCTACAACCATGTGGAAGTGAAAGGAGTGCAGGTCAGTGTGTGTTGCATGTGGCACAGAAGCCAGACAAGGAGCTTGGACACTACTGAGAGTGCCTAGAGCAAAGCAAGGAGTTTGCACACAGCCTAGAATCCCCAAGGGACACCATTCCTCTGTGATTGTGCAACTGGATTGGGACAGTCAGCAGCACACCTTCCAGCACAGTATAGAGAAGAAAGAGGAGCAGAACTCACAGCACACTTGGAGGAATTACAGACAGAGTCAGGGAGGTGAAGCAGGTACCCCCATTTGCAATACCCTGTGATATGTTTATACTACCTAAAGACATTGCCTCTGTAACAAAAGTAACCACCAAGCATATTGTGCCCAGTAAAACTACTGTGAAAGTTTATTGAACCCTGTCTCCTGGAACATCCTTATTCGGGGTACACCACATAACATCCCAGGGGACAGAGAACAGTGTATCCTACAAGCACCACTTATTTCACTGGTTCTGCGGCCCGAGGTGCGGGAGAGAGAAAGTGTGCCACCGTGACCAAAGGGCGCGAATACCAACTTCAGCTCAGAGAGCCCCGCCCACCGCGACTCGGCGCCCGCGTTACCACACATGCCAGGTTTGGAGAGGTGTTGAGGTGCCAAAACAGTAGGAATCCCCCAAAAGTGACCCCCATTTTGGAAACTACACCCTTCAAGGAATTCATTTATGGTTGTTGTTACCATTTTGACCACACAATTTTTTCACAGCACGTAAAAAAAAATAATGATTTTTTTTCCAATAATATGTCGTTTTGGCTCAAAATTTCTTATTTTCACAAGAAATAAAATAAACCATTTTGTTGCCCAATTTGTCCTGAGTGGGGCAATACCCTATTTGTGGTGATAAACTGCCGTTTAGGTCCATGGGAGGGTCAGCACCAAAGGAGCGCTATGTATTCTTTAGAGTCCAGATTTAGCTAGATTGGTTTTCGGGTGCCATGTCGCATTTGTAGAGCCGCAGAGGTATCAAAGCAATGGAAACCCACCAGAAGTGACCCCATTTTGGAAACGACACCCCTCAAGGAATTAATTTATGGGTGTTGTGACCATTTAGACCCCACAGGTTTTTCACAGTACTTATTTGAATTGGGATGTGAATTAAACATTTTTTTAATTTTTTCCAATAATATGTAGGTTTGGCTCAAAATTTCTTATTTTCACAAGAAATAAAACACTACATTTTGTTGACCAATTTGTCCTGAGTGTGGCAATATCCTATTTGTGGTGATAAACTGCCGTTTGGGCCCATGGGAGGGCTCAGAAGGAAAGGAGCGCTATTTGTTCTTTGGAGTCCAGATTTTGCTGGATTCGTTTTCGGGTGCCATGTTGCATTTGCGGAGTCCCATAGGTATCAAAGCAATGGAAACCCCCAATAAATTAACCCATTTTAAAATCTACACCCCTTAAGGCATTCATCTAGAGGTGTAGTGAGCATTTTGACCCCACAGGTATTGTCTGAAAGGCAATGCGCAGCAGATGGTGCCGTGTGAGATTTGAAATTTTCTATACATATATGCCATTTCAGTGTCCAATATATTGTGCCCAGCATGTGCCACCGGAGATATACACCCTATAAATTGTAATGTGGGTTCTCCTGGGTACGGCAATACCCTACATGTGGCTGTTATTAGCTGCCTGGGCACACAGCAGGGCTCAGAAGGGAAAGATGAGGGGGATAAGCTGTGTGGAGTGCATCAGGGTAGGTAAAACGGGTAGATTAAAAATCAAGGGATGTATGAAAAAATGTAAAACACTTTCATACAAAGCCCTGGTTTTTCGGGACACGTGTCACATTGATATATATAGTGTCCTTCCTTGTCCCTCTCTTATAGCCGACTTTGAACCTCTTGACTTTTCCCTTCTTGCCAGTTTGGTGAACTTCCCCTGGAAACTGTTGCCCTGGTACGATGTGTGTGGCCTCGCTTCCAGAAGTACTGGGTGCCCCCCCCTGCTTGGTCCCTAAAGATTAGGTTCTTGATAACTACCTCTTGAATTCCATCTGGCCTGCACATCGACTTATCACGTGCACATTGTACAATGCCATCTGTATGATGTGCACGGCCAGCTTCTTATACTACACCGCATGGTGCTGTAGGGCTTCAGGACTTGATCTGAAAAGTCAACCCCTCCCATGTACCTATTGTAGTCCAGGATGCAGTCTGGTTTGGGGGGTCTCTGCACTGGTACCTCGTACAGGTACATGGGTTCTGGTGTGGCCATGTATTGTTGTCAATACAAGGACATCTCTCTTGTCCTTGTACTTGACACACAATATGTTGCTGCTAGAATGTGCCCTGCTCTCACCCCTTCTGGTATAAAAATTATCCAGGTAGAGCTGGTAACCCTGGTTCAGCAGTGATTGCACCAAATCCCACACAATTTTTGCATTAACTCCCAGTAAGGGGGGGCATTTTTGGGGCCAAATACAGGTGTCCTTCCCTTCATATATCCTAAATTTGTAGGTATACCCTGATTCACTCTCGCACAGCTTATACATCTTCACGCCATACCTTGCCCTCTTACTCGGCAGGTACTGGCGGAATTGAAGCCTCCTGTAATGGCAGGAAGGAGGTGAAGGGAAAGTGAGCCCTAATCTACCCACCGCCCTGTCCCTGCCTACTTGCAACGACCCGCCCTAGGCGACGGGGTACAACTGGGCGGCGGTCCCTACGCTGTCTAAGTGCACGGGAAAACAAACAGGGAACACGCAAGGGAAGGGGCAGTAGCCCACGGAATGCCACGAGGAAACGGAGCGGTGAATGAGTAGTCAGGACCAGGATAAGGTGGAGTATACCCAAGTGAGCACGGAGGAGGAAGCAAGCCGGAGGCAAAGCAAAGCAGGTTAAGCAGAACAGCAGCAAGGCAGAAGCACGGCAGGAGCAGGCTGGAGCAAGCAGCAGTGGGGCCAGGAATCCAAAAGAATTACAAGCACTGAGGAGGAGAACACAGCAGGTAATAAAGGACAGGGGGCGGAGCTAACTCCGACTGACCAGGCCGCGATAGGCTCTCCCACTCCTGAGCCTGCCACCCTGGTTGGTGGGAGATGGTGTCAGACGAACAGGTCTGGCCTCAGGTGTGGATTGATTAATCCCAGGAGTATACCTAGACGTAGTACCTGGCAGATCCCTAACAGTACTCCCCCTTTTATGAGGGGCCACCGGACCCTTACTAAGAGGACCCGGTTTAGTAGGGAAGAGAAGGTGGAACCTCCTGATCAATACCCCAGCGTGAACATCACGGGCAGGTACCCAAGTCCTCTCCTCCGGCCCGTACCCTCTCCAATGGACCAGGTACTGGAGGGAGCCCTGGACCATCCTACTGTCCATAATCTTGGCCACCTCGAATTCCACCCCCTCAGGGGTGAGAACGGGAACAGGATGTTTCCTCGAGGGGGACCAGGACGGGGAGCAGCGTTTAAGGAGGGAGGCATGGAAGACGTCATGTATGCGAAAGGATGGGGGCAGCTCCAGACGGAAGGATACAGGGTTGAGGACTTCAATGATCTTATAAGGCCCAATAAATCGGGGAGCAAACTTCCTGGACGGGACCTTAAGGCGCAAGTTCCTGGACGACAACCAGACCAAATCCCCGATGACAAACCGGGGGTTAGCAGAACGTCTACTATCCGCCTGAATCTTTTGTGCGCTCTGGGACGCCTCTAGGTTCTTCTGAACCTGGGCCCAGACAGTGCACAGTTCCCGATGAACATCCTCTACCTCAGGATTATTGGAACAACCAGGGGAAACGGAGGAGAACCTTGGGTTAAACCCGAAATTACAGAAAAACGGGGAGACCCCTGACGAGTTACTGACCCGGTTATTCAGGGAAAATTCAGCAAGGGGAAGGAATGAGACCCAATCGAATTGACAGTCAGAGATGAAACACCTTAAATATTGTTCCAGGGACTGGTTAGTCCTCTCCGTTTGGCCATTAGTTTCGGGATGGAAGGCGGAGGAGAAGGACAGATCAATCTCCAACTTTTTACAAAAGGCTCTCCAAAATAAGGAAACAAATTGTACCCCTCTGTCAGAAACGATATTGACTGGGGCCCCATGGAGACGCAGGATGTGTTTCACAAACAAAGAAGCTAACGTCTTGGCGTTAGGTAGCTTCTTAAGGGGCACAAAGTGGCACATCTTGATGAAGCGGTCTACTACCACCCACACCACCGACTTGCCCTGAGATGGAGGCAAATCGGTGATAAAATCCATGGAGATATGGGTCCAAGGTCTCTGGGGAATGGGCAAGGAATGTAGTAGGCCCGCAGGTCGGGACCTAGGGGTTTTTGACCTAGCGCAAACCTCACAAGCGGCGACGTAAGCCCTAACGTCTTTAGGCAACCCAGGCCACCAATAGTTTCTGGTAATGAGGTGTTTGGTGCCCAAGATGCCAGGATGACCAGATAGAGCGGAGTCATGGTTTTCCCTGAGTACCCTTAGCCGGTATTGCAGGGGAACAAACAGTTTGTCCCCAGGGACGTTCCCGGGAGCTGCACCCTGATCAGCCGCGATATCAGAAGCTAAATCAGAATCCGTGGCAGAAATGATTATACCAGGGGGTAAAATACAAGCAGGATTTTTCTCGGAAGGAGGATTGGCCATGAAACTACGTGACAGGGCATCAGCCTTAATATTCTTGGACCCAGCCCTATAGGTAACCAAGAAATTAAATCTGGTAAAGAATAGTGCCCACCGAGCTTGTCTAGGATTAAGCCTCCGGGCCGATTCTAGGAAAACCAGATTCTTGTGATCCGTAAGGACCGTTACCTGGTGTCTGGCCCCCTCCAGGAAATGCCGCCACTCTTCAAAAGCCCATTTAATGGCTAAGAGTTCGCGGTTGCCAATATCATAGTTACTCTCCGTGGGCGAAAACTTCCTAGAGAAGTAAGCACAGGGGCGGAGATGGGTGAGGGAGCTGGTACCCTGGGACAAGACGGCCCCCACTCCCACCTCGGATGCGTCAACCTCCACAATAAATGGCTCCTCTTGGTTGGGCTGAATCAGCACGGGGGCCGAGATAAAGCACTTCTTGAGGGTCTCAAAGGCCTGGACGGCCTCAGGGGGCCAATGGAGGACATCAGCACCCTTGCGAGTAAGGTCCGTAAGAGGCTTAGCGACGACCGAGAAGTTGGCAATAAATCTCCTGTAATAGTTGGCGAACCCTAAAAAACACTGTAACGCCTTAAGGGAGGCAGGTTGGACCCATTCCGCCACAGCCTGAACCTTGGCAGGGTCCATGCGGAATTCATGAGGAGTGAGGATTTGCCCTAAAAATGGTATCTCCTGTACCCCAAAGACACATTTTTCAGTCTTAGCAAACAGATTATTCTCCCGAAGGACCTGGAGCACCTTCCTGACATGCTCCACGTGGGAGGACCAGTCCTTGGAAAACACCAGTATGTCATCAAGGTACACAACAAGAAAATTACCCAGGTAATCTCTCAGGATTTCATTAATAAAATTCTGGAAGACAGCAGGGGCATTACACAACCCAAAGGGCATGACCAGGTATTCGAAATGACCCTCGGGTGTGTTGAACGCAGTTTTCCACTCATCCCCCTCTTTGATGCGGATAAGGTTATATGCCCCCCGTAGATCGAACTTAGAAAACCATTGGGCTCCCTGAACCTGATTAAAAAGATCCGGAATCAAAGGAAGTGGGTACTGGTTCCTTACGGTGACCTTATTCAGGTTACGATAATCAATGCACGGCCTAAGACCACCATCATTCTTCCCCACAAAGAAGAAGCCAGCACCTACAGGAGAAGTCGAGGGGCGAATGAAACCCTTGGCCAGGCATTCTTGGATATACACCCTCATAGCTTCACGTTCAGGACATGAAAGATTAAATATCCTACCCTTAGGAAGCTTGGCACCAGGCACCAAATCGATGGCGCAATCGTAATCTCTATGGGGGGGCAACACCTCGGAGGCCTCCTTAGAAAACACATCGGCGAAGTCCTGAACAAACTCAGGAAGCGTGTTTACCTCCTCCCGGGGAGAAATAGAATTAACAGAAAGACATGACATAAGACATTCACTACCCCATTTGGTAAGCTCCCCAGTATTCCAATCAAACGTGGGATTATGCAACTGCAACCAGGGAAGACCTAATACCAGATCAGACGATAATCCCTGCATCACCAGTACAGCGCACTGCTCCAAATGCATGGAGCCAACACGGAGTTCAAAAACAGGACTATGCTGAGTAAAATAACCATTAGCAAGGGGAGTTGAGTCGATACCTACTACAGGGATAGGATAAGGTAAATTAATAAAAGGCATTTTTAGAGACATAGCAAATTCCACAGACATGATATTAGCAGATGAGCCAGAATCCACGAAGGCACTGCCAGTGGCAGACCGGCCAGCAAACGAGACCTGAAAGGGAAGCAAAATTTTATTGCGTTTCACATTAACGGGAAATACCTGTGCGCCCAAGTGACCTCCCCGATGATCACTTAGGCGCGGAAGTTTTCCGGCTTTTTATTCTTGCGCCTGGGACAGGTGTTCAGAAGATGCTTGTCGTCCCCACAGTAGAAGCAGAGACCCTTCATTCTGCGAAACTCCCTACGTTGTCGAGAGGACATGGAGGCCCCGAGTTGCATAGGTACCTCCGAGTCATCCGTGGAGGGGCGAGGAGACGGGACCTCGGGGGGGATCGCAGAAAAGTCAGAGGGGAGCACATTGAAGCGTTCAAGCTGACGTTCCCTGAGACGTCGGTCAAGTCGTACTGCTAGGGCCATAACCTGGTCAAGGGAGTCAGAAGAGGGGTAGCTAACCAGCAGATCCTTCAGGGCGTCAGATAATCCTAACCTAAACTGGCACCTTAGGGCCGGATCGTTCCACCGAGAAGCTACGCACCACTTTCTAAAATCAGAACAGTACTCCTCAACCGGTCTCCTACCCTGACGTAAGGTCACCAGCTGACTCTCGGCTAAAGCAGTCCTGTCAGTCTCGTCGTAAATGAGTCCGAGGGCAGAGAAAAAGCGATCAACAGAGGAAAGTTCAGGGGCGTCAGGAGCCAAGGAGAAGGCCCACTCTTGGGGCCCTTCCTGGAGTCGGGATATGATGATACCCACCCGCTGGTTCTCGGAACCTGAGGAGTGGGGTTTAAGGCGGAAATACAGTCTGCAACTCTCCCGGAAGGAGAGAAACGTCTTACGGTCCCCTGAGAACCGGTCAGGTAACTTGAGGTCGGGTTCTAGAGGTGAGGTGAGGGGAACTACTACGGCAGCGTCACCCTGGTTGACCCTCTGGGCCAGGGCCTGGACCTGTAGGGAGAGGCCCTGCATCTGCTGGGTCAGGGTCTCAAGGGGGTCCATGATAGCGTCAGCGTAGGGGAAATGGTAGACTAGGTAAGGGGCTTGTAATTATGTAATGGCAGGAAGGAGGTGAAGGGAAAGTGAGCCCTAATCTACCCACCGCCCTGTCCCTGCCTACTTGCAACGACCCGCCCTAGGCGACGGGGTACAACTGGGCGGCGGTCCCTACGCTGTCTAAGTGCACGGGAAAACAAACAGGGAACACGCAAGGGAAGGGGCAGTAGCCCACGGAATGCCACGAGGAAACGGAGCGGTGAATGAGTAGTCAGGACCAGGATAAGGTGGAGTATACCCAAGTGAGCACGGAGGAGGAAGCAAGCCGGAGGCAAAGCAAAGCAGGTTAAGCAGAACAGCAGCAAGGCAGAAGCACGGCAGGAGCAGGCTGGAGCAAGCAGCAGTGGGGCCAGGAATCCAAAAGAATTACAAGCACTGAGGAGGAGAACACAGCAGGTAATAAAGGACAGGGGGCGGAGCTAACTCCGACTGACCAGGCCGCGATAGGCTCTCCCACTCCTGAGCCTGCCACCCTGGTTGGTGGGAGATGGTGTCAGACGAACAGGTCTGGCCACAGGTGTGGATTGATTAATCCCAGGAGTATACCTAGACGTAGTACCTGGCAGATCCCTAACACCTCCCTTTAAAATGTACCAAGGACTCATCAATAGAAATACACTTCTCGGGGGTGTATGTTTGGGAAAACGGGCACTAAAGTGGCCTAATAGGGATCTCCGTTTATACAAACGGTCAAAACGGGTCATCTCGGGGTGGGCACTGATCATTTTCAGTATAATGTAAGATGCGAAGTATTGCCTCTTTTTTTTTTTTAGGTTCCAGTTCAATTCTTAAGTTGCTTTTGTCAGGTCCATAAATCAGGGATATTAGAAACCCCTATCAAACACCCCATTTTAAAACTAGACCCCTCAAAGTATTCACAACAGCATTTAGAAAGTTTATTAACTCTTTAGGTGTTTCACAGGAATTTAGAGCAAAGTAGAGGTGAAATTTACATTTTTTTTTTTTGTGCAGAAAATCCTTTTTATTAAAAAAAATTCTGTAAAACAGAAGGTTTTACCAGAGAAACGCAACTCAATACTTTTTGCCCAAATTCTTCCGTTTTGAGAAATATCCCACATGTGGCCCTAGTGTGGCAAAGGACTGAAGAACCGGCCACAGAAGCAAAAGAGCACCTAGAGGATTTTGAGGCCTCCTTTTTATTAGGCACCATGTCCGGTTTGAAGAGGTCTTGAGGTGCCAAAACAGTGGAAACCCCCCAAAAGTGAGCCTATTTTGGAAACTAGACCCCTTGAGGAATTAATTGTTGTTTTCATTGGGTGCATGCGACTTTTTGATCATTTTTGTTCTATTAAAAACAGCAATTCTACTATTGTTTTTATTGTTTCTATTTATTTTTTTTACAGCGTTCACCGTGCGCTATAAATTACATTCAGTTTATTCTGCGGGGTGATAAGATTACGGCGATACCATATGTTTATAGTTTTTTTATGTCTTATGGTGTTTGCACAATAAAATACTTTTTGTAAAAAAGAATTAAGTTTTTGTTTTGCCTTATTCTAAGAGCCTTAACTTTTTTATTTTTCCATCAAGAAAGGCGTGTGAGGACTTGTTTTTTTGCGTAACGAACTGTAGTTTCGATCAGTATAATTTTTAGGTACATGCGACTTTTTGACCTCTTTTTATTCCATTTTTGGGAGGTTACGTGACCAAACAATTGTGTTTCTGGTATGGTTTATTATTATTATATTCTTTTATGGCGTTCACCGCGTGGGATAAATAACAAAATAATTTTGTAGTTCAGGCCATTACGGACGCGGAGATACAAATTATGTAGAGTTTATTTATCAACTTTTTATTAATAATAAAGGATTGATAAGGGAAAAAGGGGGAGTTTGACTTTATTACTTTTAAAACTTTTATTTTCTTATTTGTACACAACTTTTTTGACTTTTTTTTACACTGTTTTACTTTGTCTCACTAGGGGACTTGAGGGCAGGAGGCCCTGATCGCAATTCCAATACACTGCACTACATGCGTAGTGCAGTGTATTAGAGCTGTCAGCTTCTCACTGACAGCAAGCATAGTAGGTCCTGACTTTGTCAGGACCCACTGGGCTTCCGTAGATGGCATAGCCGGATGCCATTTTTAGGCGTCCGGTTGCCATAGCAACCATCGCTGCCCGCTATCATGTATTGGCCCATCGATGGTGGTTTAAACCCTAAGAAGCCGCGATCGCTATTGAACGCGGCTTCTAAGGGTTTAATCAGCGGGGACACATCGATCGGTCCCTGCTATAGGAGCTGCGGCAACTGCTGTACGAGACAGCAGATGTCACAGCTCCTGTATGTGTCGGGAAGACCGCCGTAATGGCCGTTCCTCCCGTGACGTACTACTAGGTCATGGAGCGCGAACGCTACAGCTACCATGACCTAATAGTACGTCCAGGAGCAGGAAGGGGTTAAAGTCCTAAGCCTTGTAACGTCCTAGAAAAATAAAAGGATGTTCAAAAAACATATGAGGGGTATGACATATGAGGGATGTTAATTAGAAATAATTTTGTGTGGTATAACTGCCTAACTTACAAGCAGATACATCTAAATTTAGTAAAATGCAAATTTTTGCAATTTTTCACCAAATTTTGGTGTATTTCACAATTAAATTCTAAATGTATTTTGCCAGTAACATAAAGTCCAATGTGTCACGAGAAAATAATCTCAGAATCGCTTGGATAGGTAAAAGCATTCCGAAGTTATTACCACATAAAGTGAAACATGTCAAATTTGAAAAATGAGGCTCTGTCAGTCAGGTCAAAAGTGTCCAAAGCGGGAAGGGGTTAAATGCATATACCATAATTTCTGTAAAGGAATACACTAATATAATTAGTGATCATGCTAGAGTGTGGATAGGTAGTGTGGATTGTGGAGTGTGGATGTAGCTCAACATAAATGATGTTGCTGTTCACAATAAATCTTCAAACGTCAAACTGTCAGTTTTGGTAAAATGTAGAGGTTTTTTAAAAAAAAAAAAATTACCATAATAAAGGGCTTTCTGAAAGACCATTAACTCCTTAACGCCGAAGGACGGATATATCCGTCCTCAGCAGCTGCTAGTTCGCGCAGGAGGACGGATATATCCGTCCTGTGATGGCGCGGGTACTGACAGCGTACCCATGCGATCAGCGGCAAGAGCACGGCTGTTATACACAGCCTGGCTCCTGCTGCAACTGCCGGAATCGAAGCGCGCGCCGATTCCGGCAGTTTAACCCATTAAATGCCGCTGTCAATAGTGACAGCGGCATTTAATGTGTTTGACAGAGGGAGGGAGCTCCCTCTGTCACCCGATCGGTGCCCCCGCAAACAAATCGCGGGTCGCCGTCGGGTTTCCATGACAGCCGGGGGTCTAACAAAGACCCCCAGGTCTGTCTTCAGCATCTGCCTGTTAGGCGATGCCAGAGGCATGACCTAATAGGTTGCCTGTCAGTTTTACACTGACAGGCAATAATGCTTCGGTATACTAAGTGTACCAAAGCATTATATATGCGATCGGCACATCGCATAGTGAAGTGTCCTTATGGGACTTAAAAAAAAAATGACAATCAGTTAAATAAAGTTTGTGAAAAAAAAAATTTACAGTCAAAGTCAAATAAAACTACTTTTTTGGCCCAAAAAGTGGTTTTATTTAGTAAAACTGTCAAAACAAATCACACATACACATATATGGTATCCCCGCGATCGTAACAACTTGACCAATAAAATGAACATATTAATTAAACCGCCGGATGAACGGCGTCCAAAGAAAACGCAAAAAACAACGGCAAAATTCTCTCTTTTCTCCCATTCTCCCCATAAAAAATAAAATAAAAGTTAATCTATAAGTCCTATGTACCCCAAAATAGTACTAATGAAAACTACACATTGTCCCGCAAAAATCAAGCCCACATACGGCCACATCGACGGAAAAATAAAAACGTTACGGCTCTTGGAATGCGGCGATGCAAAAACAAGTAATTTTTTTCTAAAAGGGTTTTTATTGTGCAAACGCAGGAAAAACATATAAAACCTCTACATATTTGGTATCCCCGTAATCGTGCCGACCCATAGAATAAAGTTAACATGTTATTTACGCTGCGTAGTAAACGGCGTAAATTTATAAAGTTAAAATTATTGCTGGAATAGCTGCTTATTTTCAATTCTCTCCTAAAATAAAGTTAATAAAAATGAATCAATATGTTATAAGCATCTAAAAATGGTACAATTACAAAATACAACTCGTCCCGCAAAAAACAAGCCCTTATACGGCTATGTCGACGGAATAAAAAAAAAGTTACGACTCTTGGAATGCGACCGTGAAAAAACTAAAAATAATCCTTGGTCATTAACGTGCAAAATGGCCCGGTCATTAAGGGGTTAATGGATTATTTGAGGAGCCTTATGGATGCACATAGCACATGGTCTAAATGTCTGACTGAAAACGGTCATGGCAACTATATCTCTTTAGATTAAATGGTATATTGCTGTTGCTGCAGAAACTGGTTACACTTGGATTGTCTTCAAGTAGCTGCCAAGAATCTGCCAACTTACTACATCTGCCCTGAATGTTTTCAGTAAGAACATAGTGGATTTAAGTAAAATAACACAATAGACTTAAAGATGACCTATGGCCAGTTTGAAATAATCAAGTTATTTCTATAAATTTGTAGCCTCTGGGGCCCTGATTACAACAGTGTTTTTATTTATTTATCCCGCCCACCCCATTTAACCAATGCAGAATTCCAGGGAATTCAAAAGGGTTCACTTACTATTTGTGTTTCAATAGTTTTTATTAAAGTTTAAAATGGTTTAACAATACAGCTTGAGCTATGAGAGCTTAGGAAACATCGGATATCAAACTTTGTAAACAGACTGTTCCACATAATATTAACGTTGAGAAAAAGTGTCACATCTTTATGACATAAAAAAAAGATAGAAATATGTTACTAAGACAAGACTGAGTGTACCATAAGGGCTTATTCAGATGAACGGGATATACGTCCGTGCAACGCCCGTGATTTTCACACGCGTCGCACGGACCTATATTAGTCTATGGGGCAGTGCAGACAGTTTCGTGATTTTTCTGCAGCGTGAGTCCGCTGCGAAAAAGTCACGACATGTCTGTTCTTTGGGCGTTTTTCGCACATCACGCATCCATTGAAGTCAATGGGTACGTGAAAATCACGCATGCCACACGGAAGCACTTCCGTGGGACAAGCGTGATTCGCGCAACAGCTGTGAAAAGGATGAATGAAAACAGAAAAGCACCACGTGCTTTCCTGTTTACAAACATCCAAACGGAGTGTCATAATGATGGCGGCTGCGTGAAAAGCACGCAGCCGCGCATCATATGCTGATGCCACACGGAGCTGTTAAGTGCCTTTTGCGCAGGCAAAACGCCGCGTTTTTTGCATGCGCAAAAAAGCACGCGCTCGTGTGAATCCGGCGTAAGAATGGATTGTAGTTGAGAAGTATCATGTGTAATCAGGTGTAGAGTCACAGGGATATCTGATAAATTAGGGAAATGTTACAGAACATTTAACCAGTGACTGGGAACTTTAACTATAACAAGGTCCATAAGCTCGGGGTTCTGATAATGGGATTTGCGAAACAAGCATGTGTTATGGGTAGGGAAACATATTTGGAGGAAGCCGAAGATTCTCAAGCAAGTGTGAATGTATGTAGTCTATGTTGGCTACCTGCAAACATGAATTCGTACCTGTAATTGGTGTTAACTTTTCAGACTATTTCATTAATTGTGGGAATGTGTGTAGATTTCCATGCTTGTGCAATCGGTGTGGTTGCATGTATGAAAATGTTGCTATCCACAGTAAATATTTTTGGATAGATCTTGTAATCAGTATGCAAGACTTCTCTAACGAGTAGTTGGATGTTCAACTAAAATAGGGAAAGATGAGGACAGTCCCAAAAGGTGTGAAGTGTGCCCACTCGTTCATAACCCGTCCAGCACCTGAGGTGCCAGGAAACATTTTAACTAATTTGTAAGGAGCATTTACCATCTAAATTGAATCTTATGGCATACTTCATGATGGTTTGCGCTCACTGTGCTTCGAAGAGCAGTGAGGTGGGCAGATGTCCATTGATGGTGAGGGAACATACAGTTAAGGTCTCTCTCCCATTTTTGGGTGAGGTAGAGAAAACAGTGAATCTGTGGTTGCTAAAATTGTGTAAAAGGCATGAATGCCCCCGACAGTGCTAAAGTCGCCATTGAAGTAGGACAAATGTAATGGGCGTTATGTACTAAAAAGGGGGTTGAGGGTGCACAAGCGCAGATCTGATCTGTAAGGATTTGTGAAATGCAGATGTGTAGTGAGTTTTTGACAAATCTAGAAAGGATCTTAGACCTTTACCATTGTATAGATCTTTCAGGTCTATTATCCCATTGTGGCAACAGTTTGTTAAATTGAGATTTAGGTATTTTAAAGTTCAAGTGAGAGAAGGGGAATGTGGATTTGAACTAATTGAAAGATTATTTTCACATAGATTTTTAAATCTGCATTTGGCAGTGAAATGGGGCTGTAATTTGTAAATAGAGAAGGGTCTTTACCTGGATTGCAAACTTTAGAGATGGTGCCCTGCAACATCTCTAGGGGAAAGGAGCCTATGGTCATAGCAGTGTTGAAGGTGGTACAAAGATCTGGGGAGAGGATATCCTTAACCCCTTCCCTCTTTGGCCACTTTTGACCTTCCTGACAGAGCCTCAATTTTCAAATCTGACAGGTTTCAATTTATTTGGCAACTTCGGAATGCTTTTACCTATCCAAGCGATTGTGAGATTGTTTTCTCGTGACACATTGGACTTTATGTTACTGGCAAAATTTGCTGGATACATTCAGTATTTAATTGTAAAAACACCAAAATTGAGCAAAAAAATTGCAAAATTTGAATTTTTCTAAATTTGAATGTATCTGCTGGTAAGACAGGCATTTATACCACACAAAATGTTTGCTAATTAACATCCCCCATATGTTTACTTTAGATTGGCATTGTTTTTTTAAACCTCCTTTTATTTTTCTAGGACGTTTAAAGGCTTAGAACTTTAGCAACAATTTCTCACATTTTCAAGAAAATTTCAAAAGGCTATTTTTACAGGGGCCAATTAAGTTGTGAAGTGGCTTTGAGGGTCTTATATATTAGAAACCCCCAATAAGTCACCCAATTTTAAAAACTTCACACCTCAAAGTATTCAAAACAGAATTTAGAAAGTTTCTTAACCTTTTAGACGTTTCACAGGAATTAAAGCAATGTGTAGGTGAAATTTACACATTTCTTTTATTTTTTGTAGAAATTCATTTTTAATCCATTTTTCTTGTAACACAGAAAGTTTTACCAGAGAAATGCAACTCAATATTTATTGCCCATGTTCTGCAGATTTAAGAAATATCCCACATGTGGCCCTAGTGTGGTAATAGACTGAAGCACCAGCCTCAGAAGCAAAGGAGCACCTAGAGGATTTTTGGGCCTTCTTTTTATTAGAATATATTTTAGGCACCATGTCAGGTATGAAGGGCTCTTGCGGTGCCAAAACAGTGGAAATCCCCCAAAAGTGACTCCATTTGGGAAACGACACACCTCAAGGAAATTATCTAGGGGGTTTAGTAAGCATTTTAACCCCACAGGTTCACAGCAAAAATTATTGGAAGCAGGCCGTAAAAATTAAAATCTACATCTTTTCAAAGAAAATGTAGAATTAACTAATTTTATTTCATTTTCACAAGGACTAAAAGAAAAAAAAACATCACAAAATTTGTAAAGCAATTTCTCCCGAGTAAAACAGTACCCCACATGTGGTCATAAACGGCTGTTTGGACACACGGTAGGGCTCAGAAGGGAAAGAGCGCTATTTGGCTTTTGGTGCTATAAGTTTAGCAGGAATGGTTTGCGGAGGCCATGTCACATTTGCAAAGACAAAACAGTGGAAACCACCCACAAGTGACCCCATTTTGGAAACTACACCCATTGAGGAAATTATCTAGAGGTATAGTGGGCATTTTTACCCCACAGCAGTTTCATATAATTTATTAGAATTGGGCAGTGAAAATAAAAACAATCCCTTTTCTTCAATAAGACGTAGCTTTAGCTCAATATGTTGCATTTTCTCAACAAATAAAGGAAAAACAGAATCCCAACATTTGTAAAGCAACTTCTCCCGAGTATGGAAATACCCCATATGTGGTAATAAACTGCTTTTTGGGCACACAGTAGGGCTCATAAGGGAAGGAGTGCCATTTGGCTTTTGGAGTGCAGATTTTACTGGATTGGTTTTAGGTTTCAGAGCGCTATGTTGCATTTGCAAAGCCTATGTAGGAATAAAGCAGTGGAAACCCCCCAGAAGTGACTCCATTTTGGAAACTACACCCCTCAAGGTATTCACCCAGGGGTGTAGTGGGCATGTTAACCCCGCAGATGTTTTGCAGAAATTAGTGTGCACTCAATGTTGCACAGTGAAAATGGGATTTTTTCCATAGACATGCCAAGCTGTGATGCCCAGCTTGTGCCACCATAACATGGCAGCTCTCTAATTATTATTCTGTGCTTCCCGGTTTTATAAATAGCCTACATGTGGCCCTAATCTTTTGCCTGGACATTTAACAGGGCTCAGGAGTGAAAGAGTATCATGTAAAATTGAGGCCTAATTTGGCAATTTACAAAGTATTGGTTCACAATTGCAGAGGCTCTGATGTGAAATAATAATAGAAACCCCTGAGAAGTGACCCCATTTTGGAAACTAAGAGGTGTAATGAGCATCTTCACCCCACAGGTATTTTCCATAAATGATTGCGGTTCGGATGGTACAAAGTAAAAATTTAAATTTTTCCCTAGATATGCTATTTCAGTGGCAAGTATGTCGTGCCCAGCTTGTACTACTGGAGACACACACCCCAAAAATTGTTTAAATGGTTCTCCCGGGTATGGCGAAGCCATATATGTGTGTAATGTCCGTGGCTGTGGGCCCTCAGCTCCAATCCCCCCCTGACAGCCGCAGCCATGAGTCGGCAAGCGATGGCCCCAGCCTTCTCCTCAGGATACGCCAGCGCTCGCTTCCACTCATCTCAGCCGGATCCCGTAGGGGCAGCGTGCGCACCGGACTTTGGATGAACTTTCAACCCGTGAGTAGCCTGGACTATAAGAGGGGTCCAGCCCCTTGCTTCTATGCCTGAGCGTAGTTGATGTTTCCCAAGTTTGTCTATGTGATGGCCTCCTAGTGTGTTCCTGTTCCCTGCATTCCATACTATCCTGGTCGAGCACTGTGCTGTGGCAAAGTCGTGTCGTGCTGTATTCCACGTCTGATCTGCTTCACCTTGCCTGATGTCTACCTGCTGCCTAATCCCAGCCGAGCCTGCCTTACTGCTGTCCGAGCTCCCACAGGTACCTATTACGAACTTTAGACATTGACCTGCACCCTGTTGGCCAGCTGCCTTACCGCCAAGGCGGTACGGCCCAGTGGGTACACAGACCCTTTGTGACAGTACGCTCAGGCCATGGACCCCGCTAGTCGATTCAAGACTATGACAGCGTCTCAAGAAATGTGGGCGGATATGCTAGACCTCCGGTCTTGACAGGACTAAGGGTATGTGCACACGCTAACTGCATTTACGTCTGAAATTACGGAGCTGTTTTCAGGAGAAAACAGCTCCGTCATTTCAGACGTAATTGCTCGTACTCGCATTTTGCGAGGCATCTTTGACGGCCGTAATTGTGAGCTGTTCTTCATTGGAATCAATGAAAAACGTCTCAAATTACGTCCAAAGAAGTGTCCTGCACTTCTTTGACGAGGCTGTTATTTTACGCGCCGTCGCTTGACAGCCGTCAAACGACGTCGCGTAAATTACAGGTCGTCGGCACACTACGTCGGCAAACCCATTCAAATGAATGGGCAGATGTTTGCCGATGTATTGGAGCCATATTTTCAGGCGTAAATCGAGGCATAATACGCCTCGTTTACGCCTGAAAATAGGTCGTGTGAACCCAGCCTAACTCCTCCAGGCGTTGAACATTCTTGCACGTCGACAGGAGGCACAAGCTGCCGTTCCTGCTACTACTAATCCTTGCCATGTTGATCCTGAGACTACACCTCTTGGCAGTGTAGACCCTCGTGTTTCTGTGCCACTTCCTGACCGCTATGATGGAGAAGCAAGTACCTGTCGTGGATTTCTGAATCAGTGCCAGCTTCAGCCTGTATAATAGGACATTTTCGTCTGATGGCGCAAGGGTCGCTTTCATTATCTCTCTCCACACTGGCAAGGCTTTTGCATGGGCGAACCCTATCTGGGAGAGACCAGGACCAGAGACCTGTGACTTCCAAGCCTTCCTCCGGACTTTTCGTATGGTGTTTAAGGAGTCTGGTAATGTCTCATCTGCAGCGGCTTCTTTGATTAACCTACGCCAAGGAGACACCTCCCTGAGTGAGTATGCCATCCATTTCCGCACCCTGGCAGGAGAGCTGCTATGGAATAATGAGGCCCTGGTGGTTGCATTTTGGCATGGACTAGCTCCTAAAATTATGGACGAACTTGCTACTCAGGATCTGCCATCTACCCTGGATGACCTCATCCTTCTGTCCGCCGGGATTGCTATACGGATCTGAGAACGCCTCCAAGAGGTTAGACGGGAGGGAGTCCTTCCCAGTCTGGCTCCTACTTTGCAGCAACCCCTGCTGTCCTCAGATGTCGATCCTGATAAGGAGTCTGTGATAATGGACCAGTGTAAGATATCCACCCAGGAGAGACAACGCAGATGCACTTCTGTATTTATTGTGGCCTTGGTGGCCATCTTGTGCGCCTGTGTCCCCAAAGCCTAGGGTTGCTAGGAGTGACAACCTTGGGTAAGAATGGACTTCCGTCTAAATTGTCCATACCTGTGACCATAGTGTCTGGTGAGAGAACGCATCAGGTGTCTGCGTATCTGGACTCTGGATCCGCTGCTAATTTAATCCGTAGAGACCTTGTGGACATTCTGCAATTACCCACCACCCCTCTGGAGAGCCCGTTGACAGTTGCTTCCGTAAATGGACGCCTCTGCCAGACCCAGTTGTAGCTGTGATCAAGCCGCTGAGGCTCCAAGTGGGAGCTCTTCACTCTTCACTTCACTCTTCTGTCGTTCTATATCCTATCCAAAGCTGTTAACCCTGTGTTGCTGGGCCTGCCGTCGCTCCGACTGCATGCCCCAGTACTGGACTGGACTTCTGGAGCGGTACTCCAGTGGGGTCCTGAGTGTCAAAGCCGTTGCCTGGTGCAGATTTGTTTGGTTCAGCCTTCTTTGCCTCGGTCATTGGAAGGATTGCCGAGTCATTATGCTGCATTTTCGGACGTCTTCAGAAAGAGGGAGGCGGAGACATTGCCTCCACATCGGGCGTATGACTGCCCTATTGAACTGATTCCTGGTGGTAGGGTATATCCTCTCTCCTTGCCAGAGACTCTGTCCATGTCCATGATTTTTTCTAAGCTGGACCTTCGTGGGGCTTACAACCTAGTCCAGATTCGCAAGGGTGATGAATGGAAGACTGCATTTAACACCCGTGATGGACACTATGAGTATCTAGTAATGCCCTTCGGCCTGTGTAATGCTCCGGCGGTCTTCCAGGAGTTTGTTAAAGACATTTTCCGTGACCTCCTCTATGTTTGTGTAGTAGTCTACCTTTATGACATCTTGATTTTTTTTATCCAGATACTATGACGCATCAGAGACATGTCTGTCAAGTTCTGCTCGTCTGTACGCCAAGTTGGAGAAGTGCGTGTTTGACATAGATGCTCTACCCTCCCTGGGCTACATTGTATCTAATCGAGGTCTCGAGATGGATCCTGACAAAGTAAAGTCTGTCCTGGAATTGCCACACCCTCAAGGCTTGTGGGCCATACAGCACTTTTTGGGATTCGCCAATTTTTACAGTTTATTCCAAACTTCTCCTCACTGACTTCTCCCATCTCTAACCTTACTAAGAAGGGTATGAACGCCAAGGTGTGGACTCCTGAGGCAGAGTCCGCATTAAATAGTCTGAAGAGTGCCTTCACGTCAGCCCCTATCCTCCATCATCCGGATGACTCTCTGCAGTTCTCGTTGGAGGTGGACGCATCCTCTGTCGAGCTGGTGCACTCCTGTTCCAGAGTGGTCCCAAGGGCAAGTCAAGGGAATGTGGATATTTCTCTAAGCTCTTCTCTTCCGCAGAACGCAACTACTTGATTGGGGATTGGGAGTTACTGGCCATCAAATTGGCTCTGGAAGAGTGGAGACATCTACTACAGGGCGCAGCTCATCCGATCCTAATTTTTACGGACCACAAGAATCTCACCTACCTCCAAACGGCCCAACAGCTGAACCCTCGTCAGGCCAGGTGGTCACTGTTCTTTACCAGGTTCCAATTTTAGCTCCATTATCGCCCGGCCGACAAGAATCTGAGGGCCAATGCCTTGTCCAGGTCTTTTGAGACGGAAGATACCATGGGGATTCCACAGAAGATTATTGATCCGTCTTGCATTGTCTCTGTCAATCCCCTGCAAGTTGGGGACATTCCTCCAGGGAGGACTTTTGTGCGCCTGGCTGATCGTGGAAGAATCCTCCGCTGGGGACACTCCTCTAAACTGGCAGGTCACGTGGGTGTCCGCAAGACCCGGGATCTGATTGCTCGTCATTTCTGGTGGCCCACGCTGCCCAAGGACATTATGGACTTTGTTTCTTCCTGTTCTGTATGTGCAGCCAACAAGGCCGCTCACTCCAGACCTGCTGGTCTGATTCAGCCAATGTCCATGCCCAATGCTCCCTGGCAGCATATAGCTATGGAATTTATTACGGACCTGCCTCTCTCTGCCGGATGCAGTACTGTCTGGGTGGTAGTGGATCGATTTTCGAAAATGGCCCACTTCGTTCCTCTGACCGGTCTTCCTTCTGCTCCTCAGCTGGCCAAGCTGTTCATCCAACACATCTTCCACCTGCACGGCTTGCCGCAGCTTATTGTGTCTGATCGAGGGGTTCAGTTTACCTCGAAGTTCTGGAGAGCTCTCTGCGGACTCCTCGGTGTGAAGTTGGACTTTTCCTCAGCCTACCATCCTCAGTCCAATGGTCAGGTCTAGAGATGAGCGAACCGGGACAACCAGACCCGGTTTCGGTCCGAACATCGTGAAAAGTTCGGTTCGCAGCAAATCCGAAATTCACCTGGTTCGGCCGAACACGTTTTGACCGAACCCTGGCTTAATTTTGGCGCCTGCCACATGTTAGATCTAAAATGGAGGATTTCAAAATATCACCTGACATCAGGCTACCCCATAATGCCTTGCAAACGGCTCTCCCAGCCAATCAGGAGGCAGCATAGGGGCGGCTCAAGCCTGCAATAATAGTCTATGCACGGAGCTCAGCAGCCATTTTAGAGACAGGAGCTGTAGGGATAGCATCTCTGTGCAGTAAAGGAAAGCTTTAGGAATCTAAAAGCCAGGAATCCAACAATCGAAGGGGCTCATCCACTACAGCGGGAGTCTACTCTACTCTCAACATCCAAATTGCAATACAAATTCTCCATTTGCCAAGCCAGTGTGTGAATAAGCTTTTATAAGGGGCTCATCCCAGTTGCATGGGTTAACATCCAACTTGCAATCCAGGCAGGCAGCTGTAGTACTACAACGCCCAGCATTCCCTGAGTGCACCGTGGCTGATAGAAATTCTCATTCATTGCCATTTGCCAAGCCAGTGTGTGAATAAGCTTTTATAAGGGGCTCATCCCCGTTGCATGGGTTAACATCCAACTTGCAATCCAGGCAGGAGCTGTAGTACTACAACGCCCAGCATTTCCTGAGTGCACCGTGGCTGATAGAAATTCTCATTCATTGCCATTTGCCAAGCCAGTGTGTGAATAAGCTTTTATAAGGGGCTCATCCCCGTTGCATGGGTTAACATCCAACTTGCAATCCAGGCAGCCTTTGTAGTACTACAACGCCCAGCATTCCCTGAGTGCACAGTGGCTGATAGAAATTCTCATTCATTGCCATTTGCCAAGCCAGTGTGTGAACAAGCTTTTATAAGGGGCTCATCCCCGTTGCATGGGTTAACATCCAACTTGCAATACAGGCAGCCTTTGTAGTACTACAACGCCCAGCATTCCCTGAGTGCACAGTGGCTGATAGAAATTCTCATTCATTGCCATTTGCCAAGCCAGTGTGTGAATAAGCTTTTATAAGGGGTTCATCCCCGTTGCATGGGTTAACATCCAACTTGCAATCCAGGCAGGCAGCTGTAGTACTACAACGCCCAGCATTCCCTGAGTGCACCGTGGCTGATAACAGTGCGGACAGTATACAGGGAATATAGGACATACCGTGCAGACAGTATACAGAAAATATAGGACATACTGTGAGGAACGTATACTGGGAATATAGTACATGTAGTGAGGACTGTATACAGGGAATATAATACATATAGTGAGGACAGTATACAGGGAATATAGGACATACAGTGGGGGCAATATACAGAGTATATAGGACATACAGTAAGGACAGTATACAGGGAATATAGGACATACAGTGGGGGCAATATACAGAGTATATAGGACATACAGTAAGGACAGTATACTGGGAATATAGTACATATAGTGAGGACATTATACATGGAAAACAGTACATATAGTGAGGACAGTATACAGTGAATATAGGAAATACAGTGAGGACAGGATACTGGGAATTTAGTACATATAGTGAAGACAGTATACAGGGAATATAAGACATACAGTGAGGACAGTATACAGGGAATATAGGACATACAGTGAGGACAGGATAATGGGAATTTAGTACATATAGTGGGGACAGTATACAGGGAATATAGAAGGGGCTGGACGGAGCCTGCAGGGCTGAAGGGAAGCCTCCATGACCTCCCTGGTAGGGAAAGGGTTAACTTGTGAGGGAGAGTTGGAGGGAGTTGGAGGGGGTCAGGGAGGAGTCAGGGGGCCGTTGCTGCTCTTCCCGCTGTTTTCGGCATTGAGCCGGAGGCAGCGGAGGGAGTAACACAGTAAGGACAAGCTCCCCGTTGCCCGCGCTCGTACAGCATGTAAGAGGCATTTTTGTTAGAGCAGCTGCGTGCTGCTGCTGTGCACCACGGTCCCGGATGGCTGGAGGAGACCGTGGCTGCATTAGCGAGGATCCCGGACGCCGTGTTGCCTTGTCAGGCCCGGCGTTCGGGGTCTGTTGCAGGGGACAGGCTCCCCTCCCCCGGCCCCCTTCCTAGCATGGCGGCAGGGGGGGAGTCGGCAACAACTGCTCCTGTCCGGAGCAGGCAGAGAGCGTTGCCGGGGGTGACGGCGACGCAGACCGGGTCGACCCGTCCCTCCCGGCGGTCTCGACCTCCAGAGCGCCTTAGTCCTGAGACAGTCCCGCGGACACGGCGTCGCAGAGGGAGCCCGATCTCGGACGCTGCAGGCCAGGCAGCTGGGGGGACCGCCCCTTCCCAGGCCCTGCGTCCTGGCAGGAATCCCAAGCCGCGACGGGGTCCGGCGGTGAGCAGGGAGTCGCAGGCCGGGCTCCCTGTCACCCCTCCACCATCGGATGGAAGATCTGGAAGACGAGGTACGGCCGCCCCGCCTGGTGATGTTCCGGCCAGGGGGCAGGCCTCTTCAGGATCAGCGAGACGGACGCCTAGATCTGCAGCGACATTGAGGCAACAGGTCCAGTCGGAAGTCTGGGTTCCATCGGTCAGGCGGCAGGTTGCCGGCCCATCAGTCAGCGCTTCATCATCTCCGATCCGAAGATGTCGGTGGGATGGCCAGTCGTCTGCGAGAGAGGAGCTGGAGGAAGGTGAACTGGACGTGTATCGTCGAGGTCAGGATGGTCCGGCTGACGGGAACACAGCGCCTGTGCGGCCCGGTGAGTGTGTAACTCCATCATTGTCGTATCCAGCGATTTTTATGTCGGGTGTCAGCGGGGGGGCTGCTAGCGTCGCATCGGTGGCCGGTAGTGGCGCGGGCGGGCACGATGGCGCGGGTCTGGCAGATTTAGTGGGTTGCTTGAGGGAGCTGGTCGGGCGCCTGGATAGGGCGGCGGCGCCGGTAGTTTCGGAAGTGTCCCCGGCGGTAGTGTGGGAGGGCCCCAGGGACGTGGGATTGGTACAGGCGCGGCCCGTGCTGGCGGTTAGGGAGGCGGTCGCGGTGTCGGTACAGACCGAGGCACAAAAGGATGGCGATCGGGTGCATATTGATGACCGTGCTCGGGGGGAGGTGTACGTTTGTTTCGAGGGTCCGTTGGGGGCGCATTTAAAGCAAGAGGTGCGCGAGCGGATCTGGAAGGACGAATATGTGGAGATTTTTTCTCTCTTGCCACTCGCTAAATTTAATTTGGATAAGAGCAAGCGGGACGAGAGTAAAAAGGACGAGGAAGAACGGCGGCGGTATAGGCTTATCCCGCAAACGTTCGTTAATTGGTCGCAGGCGTTCGCCATATTGGCTAGTGTGATAGGGGAAAAGGCGCCGGAAAATTGTTCGGCGTTGTTTTGTTATTTTGATGCCATTGGAGAGGCTCATAGGGCGTATGGGGGTCAGGCGTGGCTGCGGTACGATGAGCAATTCCGTCAGCGAAAAGCGGTTCGGCCGGCGATTCGGTGGGACCAGAAGGATATTGCTCTCTGGTTACGGGTTACAGCTCCGGTTAGGCAGTCCTTTCCCGGGAGCGCCGGCCAGGGAGGCCAGTCTAGTCAGGTTGGACAAAGCGGCGGGGGAAAGGCGGGTTTTTGCTGGCAATTTAATGAAGGCCAGTGTAAGTTCGGGGCCACGTGCAAGTTCAAGCACGTGTGTTCCGAGTGTAATGGGGCTTCACACGGGGCGGCAAAATGTATGCGGAAAAAGAGGTCAGGAAACCAGCCCTCCGCGGCTGGTCAAGGGGGTGTCGCCGGTGAGGGTGGAAAAGATGGCCCCTTATCTAAATGAGTATCCGGATAGGGCGGCGGCTAAGTTGCTTTACGAAGGGTTTCGTGTTGGTTTTGTTATTCCTCCGCCTCCTTATGAGGTTCCGGTTACGCGGAGGAATTTAAAATCGGCTTACTTGCATGAAAAAGTCGTGTCGGAAAAGTTGTTAAAAGAAGTTTCGTTGGGCCGCATGTCGGGTCCGTTTGTTGAGTCGCCGGTAAAAGATTTAGTTGTGTCCCCGTTGGGTATTGTCCCTAAACGCGAGCCCGGAAAATTTCGTTTGATTCAACATTTATCGTATCCCAAGGGTTCGTCGGAAAATGACGGGATTGATCACGAGTTGTGCTCCGTAGTTTATACCTCATTCGATAAGGCGGTGGGGTTAGTGCGGGCTGCGGGTCCAGGTGCGCTGCTAGCAAAAACCGACATCGAGGCGGCGTTCAGGTTGTTGCCGGTTCATCCAGAAAGCCAACGGCTGTTGGGTTGTTTTTGGAATGGGGCTTTTTACGTGGATCGGTGCCTTCCGATGGGGTGTTCCCTTTCTTGTGCATACTTCGAGGCGTTTAGTAGCTTCGTGGAGTGGGTAACGAGGGGAGTATCCGGGGTCGACTCGTTGATCCATTACTTAGATGATTTTTTGTGCGTTGGCCCGGGGGGTTCGCCGGTTTGCGGTAATTTGCTTCATGCACTACAGAAGGTGGCGAGGGATTTTGGGATTCCTTTGGCGCCAGAAAAAACGGAGGGCCCGGTAGCGACGATTTGTTTTTTGGGAAT
Source organism: Rhinoderma darwinii (assembly GCF_050947455.1). Taxonomy (NCBI): domain Eukaryota; kingdom Metazoa; phylum Chordata; class Amphibia; order Anura; family Rhinodermatidae; genus Rhinoderma; species Rhinoderma darwinii. The sequence goes on from NC_134689.1 coordinate 73,088,217, forward strand.
CGAAATAGACTCGGTGGCAATGGAGTGTCGTCTCCCTGCGGATAAGTTGGGTGCTTTGAGGCTGGAGGTACGGCGGGCTTGTAGAATGAAGAAAATGACGCTGCGGGAGCTTCAGTCGCTGCTGGGGAAGTTGAATTTCGCCTGCCGGATTATGCCGATGGGGAGGGTGTTTAGTAGGAGGTTGGCGGCGGCAACGGCGGGAGTGCATGCGCCGCATCATTTTGTGCGGCTCAAGGAGGAGCACCGAGCTGATCTTCAGGTTTGGGATGACTTCTTGGGCCAGTACAATGGTCGCTCGCTATGGATGGCCCCAGCGCAGGATACGAGTGATTTGAATATTTTTACGGATGCGGCTGGGGCGGGCGGTTTTGGAGCTTACGGGGGAGGTCCGTGGTGCGCAGGTCAATGGCCGGCTAGCTGGGTGTCCAGTGGACTCACGCGGAATCTGGCCCTGCTCGAGCTGTTTCCCATCGTGGTGGCGGCTACCATTTGGGGGGACAGGCTCAGGGATAAGAAGGTCCGTTTTTACTGCGACAACATGGGGGTGGTGCTTGCCATTAATAACATCACGGCGTCCTCTCCTCCGGTAGTTCAATTGTTGCGACATTTAGTGTTGGTGTGTTTGTCGTTGAACGCGTGGGTGGTGGCGGTGCATGTCCCGGGTGTACGGAATTGTATAGCTGATGCTCTTTCTCGCTCGCAGTGGGACCGGTTTCGGCAATTGGCACCGGGAGCGGAACGTCTCGGTTTGGCATGTCCGGAGCATCTTTGGGATCTGGTATCGGTCCCGTAGAACAACTGTTACAAAGGTCTTTGGCGCGCACGACGTGGAGTGCTTATGCTGCTTGTTGAAGGCAGTGGGAGCAGTGGGTAAGAGAGTTGGGTGACGTCAATACGGATAGAGACAGGTTGGTGGCACTTTTGTACTGGTTAGGGGACGCCTGGGAGGCGGGGTTTTCAGTGGCGAAGGTGAACCGGTTCATATCTGCGGTGGCGTTTGGGTTTAAGTTGCGGGGCTTTCAGGATGTATCGAAGGAATTTCTGGTATCGCAGGCTTTGAAGGGGTTGCGCCGAGGTAGGGTGGAGGCGGATAGTAGAAGGCCTGTGTCGTATGCTTTGCTTAGCTCGTTGGGCGGTTCATTAGCATCGGTCTGTCGTTCTTCAGACGAAATGGATTTGTTTCGGTTGGCTTTTTCGTTAGCGTTCTTTGGGGCATTTAGAATAGGTGAGTTGGTGTCGCCAAGTACCAAACAGGCAGGGGGGCTGAGATCTGGGGAGGTGAGCCTATTCGCAGATCGGCTGGAGGTATGGTTGCGTCGGTCAAAAACTGACCAAGTAGGGAAGGGTAAACTGATAGTTTTGTTCACCCTCCCGGGGTCGGTTATGTGCCCAGTAGAGTGCATGCAGGGTTTTACGCCAAACAGGGGGTCTCCAGATTTGCCTTTGTTACGTCATGTGGACGGGTCGTTTTTGTCCAGGTTTCAGTTTGGAGCTGTATTTAAAAAATGTTTGACGGCGGTTGGTGTTGCGGCAGGCTCATATTCATCTCATTCCTTCAGGATTGGCGCAGCAACAGAAGCGGGGCGCTGGGGGTTGGATGATGAGAGGGTGAGGCGTATTGGTCGTTGGGAGTCCAACAGGTTTAAGTCCTATGTCCGCCCCCATATGTTATGAATTTTGTTGTTAACGCTTTAAAAATGTTATATGGTGGTGCCTAATTGTTTTTTCCGTTTCAGATTCGCCTCCGTGTTTGGTGTGGTTGATGGGTCATTCTTACGTGCACTGGGGGGCTTTGAGGGCGGACGTCCGCCCGGATGGTCGCCAGTTGCGCATTCCGCGACAGGATGCGGTTGTGCATTGGCTGGGTTTTAGAGGTATGTCGTGGAGCAGGGTGTTGGCGGAATTCCAGACATATGCTCGGCTTGATAGGGTTCCGGAGGTCTTAGTGTTGCACGTGGGTGGGAATGACTTAGGAGTCCGCCCCTTTCGTGAGTTGGTGCGGGATATCAAACATGATATGTTGTGTTTGTGGGTATCGTATCCCAAGTTGGTGATAGTGTGGTCGGACATAGTCCCAAGAAAGCATTGGCGGTTAGCTAGATCTGTGGAGAGAGTCAATAAGGCTCGCATTAAAGTTAATCGGGCGGTGTCCCGTTTTGTGGCAAAAAACGGGGGCATTTGCGTGAGGCATAGGGATTTGGAGTCAGGAGTGGGGAATTTCTGGAGGAGTGACGGGGTTCATCTGACCGAGGTTGGCATTGATCTTTGGAGCTTGGCGATAGCAGAAGGCATAGAAAGGGCGGTGGTGGTGTGGAGGAACTCACAGGCTTAAGGTGGTCAAGGCCTGTTTCGCTGTGGCGGGGGGAGTCCTTGAGGCCAGTCAGTACAAAATGGTGGGGGGGTCGCATCGGGGGTATGCGTCCCCCAAAAAAGGTACATGGTTGAAGACTTCATCGGGTGTTATCCCTTTGAAGTGGTCTTCTGGTAGAAGGTATATCACTTGAAGGCTTCATCGGGTGTTATCCCTTTGAAGTGGACTTCTAGTGGTCGGTATATCACTTGAGGGCTTCATCGGGTGTTATCCCCTTGAAGTGGACTTCTAGTGGTTGGAGCCATCTGCAGAGGTGAACGGTGCTTCCGAGCTGGTTTACGGCTGGAGGTAATTAGTGGTTTGCAGATGGCTAACTCGGTGTGTTCTTAAAAAAGGAATATCTGAAAGGGCTTCAAGGACTTCCTCTGCTCGGGTTAATGTTAACGTTAAATTGTTATTTACGTTTCTGACCCATGTTGGGTCATGTGAATTATTAGAAGGAATTCTCTGGTGGATTCCTAACTAGTTATCCGAAGGTTTCGGATTTAAATTGTTTTTATAAAACTGTAAAATTAATAAACGGCTGCTGTGGCCATTTCACATCCAACCTCGGTGTCACGTGTCTTTCCTAAAGGTGGGGGTGGGGGGATAGGATGGGGTAAAGGAAGGTTCGTTAACACACGACTCTACTTAGGCAGGTCAAGAAGGGGCTGGACGGAGCCTGCAGGGCTGAAGGGAAGCCTCCATGACCTCCCTGGTAGGGAAAGGGTTAACTTGTGAGGGAGAGTTGGAGGGAGTTGGAGGGGGTCAGGGAGGAGTCAGGGGGCCGTTGCTGCTCTTCCCGCTGTTTTCGGCATTGAGCCGGAGGCAGCGGAGGGAGTTACACAGTAAGGACAAGCTCCCACCCTCCCGCCCTTGGTTTGTTACGTGGTGGGTCTTTGCGTACGTCCATATAGGAGTGTTGTGTTTTATTTGTGTGCTTATCTAACATGTTTTTCCTTTTTTCCTGAGTAGGTTCTGGTGTCATGGCAGCTGGCGGGGGGAGTCCTTGAGGCCAGTCAGTACAAAATGGTGGGGGGGTCGCATCGGGGGTATGCGTCCCCCAAAAAAGGTACATGGTTGAAGACTTCATCGGGTGTTATCCCTTTGAAGTGGTCTTCTGGTAGAAGGTATATCACTTGAAGGCTTCATCGGGTGTTATCCCTTTGAAGTGGACTTCTAGTGGTCGGTATATCACTTGAGGGCTTCATCGGGTGTTATCCCCTTGAAGTGGACTTCTAGTGGTTGGAGCCATCTGCAGAGGTGAACGGTGCTTCCGAGCTGGTTTACGGCTGGAGGTAATTAGTGGTTTGCAGATGGCTAACTCGGTGTGTTCTTAAAAAAGGAATATCTGAAAGGGCTTCAAGGACTTCCTCTGCTCGGGTTAATGTTAACGTTAAATTGTTATTTACGTTTCTGACCCATGTTGGGTCATGTGAATTATTAGAAGGAATTCTCTGGTGGATTCCTAACTAGTTATCCGAAGGTTTCGGATTTAAATTGTTTTTATAAAACTGTAAAATTAATAAACGGCTGCTGTGGCCATTTCACATCCAACCTCGGTGTCACGTGTCTTTCCTAAAGGTGGGGGTGGGGGGATAGGATGGGGTAAAGGAAGGTTCGTTAACACACGAGTGTTAACACGAGGTCAAGGACATACAGTGAGGACAGTATACAGGGAATATAAGACATACAGTGAGGACAGTATTATGTTTTATTTTGTTTCAGCTAATTGTCAGAGAAAAGAATGTACTTAGAAACTCCTTTATCGGAGAGGAAGACGGCCTGCAGGGGACTAGATCACGAGAAGTCAAATTTTACTGTGTTTCCAACGAATAACAGTCTAGAAAAGTCTATAAGTCCCCATCACATCACGTTTTTAGCCTCCACTTAATGTATATGCCAGGAACAGCTCCCGACATATATGTTAAACATAGACAGTGACAGATACTAAACAGTGGCATCTGCCAAGCATAGACTACAATAGCGTACGTTAAATGTATGCGTCATTATCTCTCATGACCCCTTTCAAGACATATACGTTAAACGGATGCCATAATAGCCTATAGGTGAGGGATGCCACTGTTAGGCATCTGTCACAGACATCTGACTCGCATCGACGGATCAATTTAACATATACATGTTATGAAAATCTATTGTAAATCCTATGACGTATACATGAAACGGAGGCCTTTGATGTATGCTATATAGTGGTATACGTCACCCATAGTCTTCCATGCTTAAAAACATATACCACGCATTGTACATTTCTTGAGGGATTCCGTTGTATGGAATAGCATATACTAGCCTGACTTAGGCCAAAAGGACACTTTTTTTTTTTACCCATCAGGCTAGTGGAGACCTATGGACACTTTACTGTGTAGATTGGGACAGATCAACTAAACGTTGGGTTAAAAAGTGATCAATATCATGTCAAAATCTGTCAATTACAATATATGTGTAACACCCCTTTGGGCCGACCTCTGTAGGCAGGGTGTATTGTAGTTCTCACCTCACTATGGCGCAGTGCCTTCTCCTGAATCTTGCTAGGAGCTCTATACGACAGCAGGAGGGTCTTCCTCTTCTGCCAGGGGTTGACTCGGGAAACCCCCACCTGAGCTCAGTACACACTCACAAGCGGTTATGGTGAAACTACTCAACCGTTTTATTTAGGGAAAGGTAAAGTCAGTTTCACTTTTACCAGTATAGGGAACACCGCCCAGTTGTGTGCCGTCGTTTAGTTCGGGTCGTACAAGTAGGTAGGGACAGAGGTTTGGGAAGAACAGGGACCTCACTGTTTACTGTGTATTTGGGGTCCTAAAAATATGCTGGGGGACCGGCCCAGCCCAGCTCACCCCTGGCAGGCCAGAGGGGAACATTCCATTAGTTTCTTGAGGTGGTTATCAAGGTCCTAATATTTGGGAACCAGGTAGGGGAGGGCCCGACCACATCCTCCCATATTATACCAGAAGAATAATTTCCTAGCAAAGTTTTCTAAACAGTAAAGAAGGAAAGGACCTAAAAAAGGTGCAGAGCGTGTCCAAAAAGAGGGATAAGAAAGGTGTAATGGCAGGAAGGAGGTGAAGGGAAAGTGAGCCCTAATCTACCCACCGCCCTGTCCCTGCCTACTTGCAACGACCCGCCCTAGGCGACGAGGTACCACTGGGCGGCGGTCCCTACGCTGGCTAAGTGCACAGGAAGACAAACAGGGAACACGCAAGGGAAGGGGCAGTAGCCACGGAACGCCACGAGGAAACGGGGCGGCGAACGAACAGTCAGGACCAGGACGAAGTGAGTACACCCGAGCAGGCACAGAGACAGAAGCAAGCCAGGGCAAGCAAGCAGGTCAAGCAGAACTGCAGCAAGGCAGAAGCACGGCAGAAGCAGGCTGGAGCAAGCAGCAGGGGCCAGGAATCCAAAAGAATTACAAGCACTGAGGGAGAGCACAGGGCAGGTAATAAAGGGCAGGGGGCGGAGCTAACTCCGAGAGACCAGGCCGCGATAGGCTCTCCCACTCCTGAGCCTGCCACCCTGGTTGGTGGGAGATGGTGTCAGTCGAGCAGGTCTGGCCTCAGGTGTGGATTGATTAATCCCAGGAGTATAGCTAGATGAAGTACCTGGCAGATCCCTAACAGTACTCCCCCTTTTATGAGGGGCCACCGGACCCTTACTAAGGGGACCCGGTTTAGTGGGGAAGAGGAGGTGGAACCTTCTGATCAATACCCCAGCATGAACATCACGGGCAGGTACCCAAGTCCTCTCCTCCGGCCCGTATCCTCTCCAATGGACCAGGTACTGGAGGGAGCCCTGGACCATCCTACTGTCCATAATCTTGGCCACCTCGAATTCCACCCCCTCAGGGGTGAGAACGGGAACAGGAGGTATCCTCTAGGGGGACCAGGACGGGGAGCAGCGTTTAAGGAGGGAGGCATGGAAGACGTCATGTATGCGAAAGGATGGGGGGAGCTCCAGACGGAAGGATACAGGGTTGAGGACTTCAATGATCTTATAAGGTCCAATAAATCGGGGAGCAAACTTCCTGGACGGGACCTTAAGGCGCAAGTTCCTGGACGACAACCAGACCAAATCCCCGACGACAAACCGGGGGTTAGCAGAACGTCTACTATCCGCCTGAATCTTTTGTGCGCTCTGGGACGCCTCTAGGTTCTTCTGAACCTGGGCCCAGACAGTGCACAGTTCCCGATGAACCTCCTCTACCTCAGGATTATTGGAACAACCAGGGGAGACGGAGGAGAACCTTGGGTTAAACCCGAAATTACAGAAAAACGGGGAGACACCTGACGAGTTACTGACCCGGTTATTCAGGGAAAATTCAGCAAGGGGAAGGAATGAGACCCAATCGAATTGACAGTCAGAGATGAAACACCTTAAATATTGTTCCAGGGATTGGTTGGTCCTTTCTGTTTGGCCATTAGTTTCGGGATGGAAGGCGGAGGAGAAGGACAGATCAATCTCCAACCTTTTACAAAAAGCTCTCCAAAATAAGGAAACAAATTGTACCCCTCTGTCAGAAACGATATTGACTGGGGCCCCATGGAGACGCAGGATGTGTTTCACAAACAAAGAAGCTAACGTCTTGGCGTTAGGTAGCTTCTTAAGGGGCACAAAGTGGCACATCTTGCTGAAGCGGTCGACTACCACCCACACCACCGACTTGCCCTGAGATGGAGGCAAATCGGTGATAAAATCCATGGAGATATGGGTCCAAGGTCTCTGGGGAATGGGCAAGGAACGTAGTAGGCCCGCAGGTCGGGACCTAGGGGTTTTGGACCTAACGCAAACCTCACAAGCGGCGACGTAAGCCCTAACATCTTTAGGCAACCCAGGCCACCAATAGTTTCTGGTAATGAGGTGTTTGGTGCCCAAGATGCCAGGATGACCAGATAGAGCGGAGTCATGGTTTTCCCTGAGTACCCTCAGCCGGTATTGCAGGGGAACAAACAGTTTGTCCCCAGGGGCGTTCCCGGGAGCTGCACCCTGATCAGCCGCGATATCAGAAGCTAAATCAGAATCCGTGGCAGAGACGATTATACCAGGGGGTAAAATACAAGCGGGATCCTTCTCGGAAGGAGGATTGGCCATGAAACTACGTGACAGAGCGTCAGCCTTAATATTCTTGGACCCAGCCCTATAGGTAACCAAGAAATTAAATCTGGTAAAGAATAGTGCCCACCGAGCTTGTCTAGGATTAAGCCTCCGGGCCGATTCTAGGAAAACCAGATTCTTGTGATCCGTAAGGACCGTTACCTGGTGTCTGGCCCCCTCCAGGAAGTGCCGCCACTCCTCAAAAGCCCATTTAATGGCTAGAAGTTCGCGGTTACCAATATCATAGTTACTCTCCGTGGGCGAAAACTTCCTAGAGAAGTAAGCACAGGGGCGGAGATGGGTGAGGGAGCTGGTACCCTGGGACAAGACGGCCCCTACTCCCACCTCGGAAGCGTCAACCTCCACAATAAATGGCTCCTCTTGGTTGGGCTGAATCAGCACGGGGGCCGAGATAAAGCACTTCTTGAGAGTCTCAAAGGCCTGGACGGCCTCAGGGGGCCAATGGAGGACATCGGCACCCTTGCGGGTAAGGTCCGTAAGAGGCTTAGCGACGACCGAGAAGTTGGCAATAAATCTCCTGTAATAGTTGGCGAACCCTAAAAAACACTGTAACGCCTTAAGGGAGGCAGGTTGGACCCATTCCGCCACAGCTTGAACCTTGGCAGGGTCCATGCGGAATTCATGAGGAGTGAGGATTTGCCCTAAAAATGGTATCTCCTGTACCCCAAAGACACATTTTTCAGTCTTAGCAAACAGATTATTCTCCCGAAGGACCTGGAGCACCTTCCTGACATGCTCCACGTGGGAGGACCAGTCCTTGGAAAACACCAGTATGTCATCAAGGTACACAACAAGAAAATTACCCAGGTACTCTCTCAGGATTTCATTAATAAAATTCTGGAAGACAGCAGGGGCATTACACAACCCAAAGGGCATGACCAGGTATTCGAAATGACCCTCGGGTGTGTTGAACGCAGTTTTCCACTCATCCCCCTCTTTGATGCGGATAAGGTTATATGCCCCCCGTAGATCGAACTTAGAAAACCATTGGGCTCCCTGAACCTGATTAAAAAGATCCGGAATCAAAGGAAGTGGGTACTGGTTCCTTACGGTGACCTTATTCAGGTTACGATAATCAATGCACGGCCTAAGACCACCATCCTTCTTCCCCACGAAGAAGAAGCCAGCACCTACAGGAGAAGTCGAGGGGCGAATGAAACCCTTGGCCAGGCATTCTTGGATATACACCCTCATCGCTTCACGTTCAGGACATGAAAGATTAAATATCCTACCCTTAGGAAGCTTGGCACCAGGCACCAAATCGATAGCGCAATCGTAATCTCTATGGGGGGGCAACACCTCGGAGGCCTCCTTAGAAAACACATCGGCGAAGTCCTGAACAAACTCAGGAAGCGTGTTTACCTCCTCCCGGGGAGAAATAGTGTTAACAGAAAGACATGACATAAGACATTCATTACCCCATTTGGTGAGATCCCCAGTATTCCAATCAAATGTGGGATTATGCAACTGCAACCAGGGAAGACCTAATACCAGATCAGACGATAATCCCTGCATCACCAGTACAGAGCACTGCTCCAAATGCATGGAGCCAACCAGGAGTTCAAAAACAGGAGTATGCTGAGTAAAATAACCATTAGCAAGGGGGGTTGAGTCGATTCCTACTACAGGGATGGGATAAGGTAAATCAATACAAGGCATCTTTAGAGACATAGCAAAATCCACAGACATGATATTAGCAGATGAGCCAGAATCCACGAAAGCACTGCCCGTGGCAGACCGGCCAGCAAACGAGACCTGAAAGGGAAGCAAAATTTTATTGCGTTTCACATTAACGGGAAATACCTGTGCGCCCAAGTGACCTCCCCGATGATCACTTAGGCGCGGAAGTTTTCCGGCTTCTTATTCTTGCGCCTGGGGCAGGTGTTCAGTAGATGCTTGTCGTCCCCACAGTAGAAGCAGAGACCATTCATTCTGCGAAACTCTCTACGTTGTCGAGGGGACATGGAGGCCCCGAGTTGCATAGGTACCTCTGAGTCCTCCGTGGAGGGGCGAGGAGACGGGACCTCGGGGGGAATCACAGAAAAGTCAGAGGGGAGCACACTGAAGCATTCTAGCTGACGTTCCCTGAGACGTCGGTCAAGTCGTACTGCTAGGGCCATAACCTGGTCAAGGGAGTCAGGCGAGGGGTAGCTAACCAGCAGATCCTTCAGGGCGTCAGATAATCCTAACCTAAACTGGCACCTTAGGGCCGGATCGTTCCACTGAGAAGCTACGCACCACTTCCTAAAATCAGAACAGTATTCCTCAACCGGTCTCCTACCCTGACGTAAGGTCACCAGCTGACTCTCGGCTAAAGCAGTCCTGTCAGTCTCGTCGTAAATGAGTCCGAGGGCAGAGAAAAAACGATCAACAGAGGAAAGTTCAGGGGCGTCAGGAGCCAAGGAGAAGGCCCACTCTTGGGGCCCTTCCTGGAGTCGGGATATGATGATACCCACCCGCTGGTTCTCGGAACCTGAGGAGTGGGGCTTTAGGCGGAAATACAGTCTGCAACTCTCCCGGAAGGAGAGAAACGTCTTACGGTCCCCTGAAAACCGGTCAGGTAACTTGAGGTCGGGTTCTAGAGGTGAGGTGAGGGGTACTACTAAAGCAGCGTCACCCTGATTGACCCTTTGGGCCAGGGCCTGGACCTGTAGGGAGAGGCCCTGCATCTGCTGGGTCAGGGTCTCAAGGGGGTCCATGATAGCGTCAGCGTAGGAGAAATGGTAGACTAGGTAAGGGCTTGTAATTATGTAATGGCAGGAAGGAGGTGAAGGGAAAGTGAGCCCTAATCTACCCACCGCCCTGTCCCTGCCTACTTGCAACGACCCGCCCTAGGCGACGAGGTACCACTGGGCGGCGGTCCCTACGCTGGCTAAGTGCACAGGAAGACAAACAGGGAACACGCAAGGGAAGGGGCAGTAGCCACGGAACGCCACGAGGAAACGGGGCGGCGAACGAACAGTCAGGACCAGGACGAAGTGAGTACACCCGAGCAGGCACAGAGACAGAAGCAAGCCAGGGCAAGCAAGCAGGTCAAGCAGAACTGCAGCAAGGCAGAAGCACGGCAGAAGCAGGCTGGAGCAAGCAGCAGGGGCCAGGAATCCAAAAGAATTACAAGCACTGAGGGAGAGCACAGGGCAGGTAATAAAGGGCAGGGGGCGGAGCTAACTCCGAGAGACCAGGCCGCGATAGGCTCTCCCACTCCTGAGCCTGCCACCCTGGTTGGTGGGAGATGGTGTCAGTCGAGCAGGTCTGGCCTCAGGTGTGGATTGATTAATCCCAGGAGTATAGCTAGATGAAGTACCTGGCAGATCCCTAACAAAAGGACACCATCTATCAGTGAGACACCTGCCCGAAAATACCTGACCTGTCCATAAAGGATTCCGTCATAGCGTACCACACATCTATGTATTATCCTGGTGCTGATAGCGTGCCACTGCCTTCTAAAATAGACATCATGGACCGCTTGTTAAAAAGCCATTGCTTCTTCCGATAGTATCTTGTGTGTGTAAACACCGTCCGGCATCGCCGCCAAAAAGGGATCGTACAAGTAGGTAGGGACAGAGGTTTGGGAAGAACAGGGACTTCACTGTTTTCTGTCTATTTGTTCATGACAGATGGGGTGCTAAAAATCTGCTGGGGGACCGGCCCAGCCCAGCTCACCCCTGGCAGGCCAGAGGGGAATATTCCATTAGTTTCTTGAGGTGGTTATCAAGGTCCTAATATTTGGGAACCAGGTAGGGGAGGGCCCGACCACATCCTCCCATATTATACCAGAAGAATAATTTCCCATCAAAGTTTTCCAAACTGTAAAGAAGGAAAGGACCTAAAAAGGTGCAGAGCGTGTCCCAAAAGAGGGATAAGAAAGGACACCATCTATCAGTGAGACACCTGCCCGAAAATACCTAACCTGTCCATAAAGGATTCCGTCATTGCGTACCACACATCTATGTATTATCCTGGTGCTGATAGCGTGCCACTGCCTTCTAAAATAGACGTCATGGACCGCTTGTTAAAAAGCCATTGCTTCTTCCGAACACCGTCCGGCATCCCCACCAAAAAGGGATAATTTTTGGACCGTTTTATTTAAGTTTAAAAAGCATTAAATATATGACAGGACAGTGTTTTAAAACAGGCTGTTGTTACCACCGACTACCAGTAATTTACCCATAGCCATATACTGTATGTTGCTGTCACATTGATGTCACTAATGCTGTCTTGGCATTGAACAGCTCGAAAGGGGTTGGCTATGATCCTAATTGACCTTTCAGAGAAATCGTGGCACAATCGATTGGAGACAAATTTATTCTGATCTAATCGAATCTGACGGCTAGTTCGATACGGGAAATTCGCTCATTAACGCTAACAAGTTTTGACTGAATAACAATCCTCGTATGCAGACATGCAAACTATATATAAAAGATTATATATTTTATAGCAGCCAAAATCAAAACATTTTACTTTGATGTAAGACAATTTTAACATTTCGCAATTTAACAAAAAAAAAAAAGGATTTTGAAATATTATTCTGGGAAAAAAATGGACTACTGATGCCAGTTATCACAAGGCTCATATCAGCAAATTTTTAATTGATTAACCTTTTAGTCTCTTACACAAGGTGTGTTAACAATTCATTTCTGAAATGTACAGAATTTCATAAAATTTTACATAATCTAAATTTCTGCAATGAGGAAAAGCAGACGCTAGAAAGGAAATCTCTATAAAAACGGAAGAACATACAAACTCAGTGGGGGTTTAATGGGTTGTCTCAGGATTTTACGGCTCATTTTCAAATAACGGCGCGTAAAAAGACGCCCCCGTAAAAAGAAGTGTATGTCACTTCTTGAGCCGTTTTGTTTGTTTCTGTAGCATACTCACAGAAGCAGCACAGACAACATCATACAGCAGTAAAGAAGAGGCTGGACGCAGCCGCAGGGTTAAGGGAAGCCGACATGACCGTCCTGGTAGGGAAAGGGTTAATTAGGTGAGGGAGAGTTGGAAGGAGCTGGAGGAGGGACGGGGAGGAGTTAAGGGGGACGGGGGGGCCGTTACTGCGCTTCCCGCTGTTTCTCGGCATTGAGCCGGAAGCAGCGGGAGGAGTAACACAGAACAAGTAAGCTCCCCGTTGCCCGTGCTTTTAGAGATGGCAGAAGCCTTAATGTTAGAGCGGCTGCGTGCCGCTGCTGTGCACCACGGTCCCGGATGGCTAGAGGAGACCGTGGCTGCCATAACGAGGATCCCGGACGCCGTTTCGCCACGTCGGGCACGGCGTTCGGGGTCTGTTGAAAAGGACAGGCTCCCCTCCCCCGGCCCCCTTACGAGCATGGCTATGGCGGCGGGGGGGGAGTCGGCAATAACCGCTCCTGTGCTGGGCAGGCAGCGAGCGTTGCCAGGGGTGACGGCGACGCAGGCTGGGTCGACCCGTCCCTCTCGGCGGTCCCGACCTCCAGAGCGCCTCAGTCCGGAGCCAGTCCCGCGGACACGGCGTCGCAGAGGGAGCCCGATCCCGGACGCTGCAGGCCAGGCAGCTGGGAGGACCGCCCCTTCCCAGGCCCTGCGTCCTGGCAGGAATCCCAGGCCGCGGCGGGGTCCGGCGGTAAGCAGGGAGTCGCAGGCTGGGCTCCCTGTCACCCCTCCCCCATCAGATGGAAGATTTGGAGGACAAGGTACGGCCGCCCCGCATGGTGATGTTCCGGCCAGGGGGCAGGCTTCGTCAGGATCGTCTAGACGGACGCCTAGATCTGCAGCGACGTCGAGGCAACAGGTCCGGTCGGAAGTCTGGGTCCCGGCGGTCGGGCGGCAGGTTGCCGGCCCATCGGTCAGCGCGTCCTCATCCCCGTTCCGAAGATGTCGTTGGGATGGACAGTCGTCGGCGAGAGAAGAACTGGAGGAAGGTGAACTGGACGTGTATCGTCGAGGTCAGGATGGTCCGGCTGACGGGAACACAGCGCCTGTGCAGCCCGGTGAGTGTATAACTCCATCATTGTCTTATCCAGCGATTTTTATGTCGGGTGTCGGCGGGGGGGCTGCTAGCATTGCATCGGGGGCCGGTAGAGGCGCGGGCGGACGCGACGGTGCGGGTTTGGCAGACTTAGTGGGTTGCTTACGGGAGCTGGTGGGGCGCCTGGATAGGGCCGCGGCGCCGGTAGTAACGGAAATGTCCCCTGCGGTAGTTTGGGAAGGCCCCAGGGACGTGGGATCGTTACAGGCGCGTCCTGTGGTGGCGGTTAGAGAGGCGGTCGCGGTGTCGGTACAGACCGAGGCACAGAAGGACGGCGATCGAGTGCGTATGGACGATCGTGCTCGGGGGGAGGTGTATGTTTGTTTTGAGGGTCCGTTGGGGGCGCATTTAAAGCAGGAGGTGCGTGAGCGGATCTGGAAAGACGAATATGTTGAAATTTTTTCTCTCTTGCCGCTGGCTAAATTTAATTTGGATAAGAGCAAGCGGGATGAGAGTAAAAAGGACGAGGAGGAACGGCGGCGGTATAGGCTTATCCCGCAGACGTTCGTTAATTGGTCGCAGGCGTTCGCCATATTGGCTAGTGTGATAGGGGAAAAGGTGCCGGAAAATTGTTCGGCGTTGTTTTGTTATTTTGATGCCATTGGGGAGGCTCATAGGGCGTATGGGGGTCAGGCGTGGCTGCGATATGATGAGCAATTCCGTCAGAGGAAGGCGGTTCGGCCAGCGATTCGGTGGGACCAGAAGGATATTGCTCTCTGGTTACGGGTTACGGCTCCGGTTAGGCAGCCCTTTCCCGGGAGCGGTGGCCAGGGAGGCCAGTCTAGTCAGAGTGGACAAAGCGGCGGGGGAAAGGCGGGGTTTTGCTGGCAATTTAATGAAGGTCAGTGCAAGTTCGGGGCCACGTGCAAGTTCAAGCACGTGTGTTCCGAGTGTAATGGTGCATCACACGGGGCGGCAAAATGTCTGCGAAAAAAGAGGTCAGGGAACCAGCACGGGGCTGGTCAAGGGGGCGTCGCCGGTGAGGGTGGAAAGGATGGCCCCTTATCTAAATGAGTATCCGGATAGGGCGGCAGCTAAGTTGCTTTATGAAGGGTTTCGTGTTGGTTTTGTTATTCCTCCGCCTCCTTATGAGGTTCCGGTTACGCGGAGGAATTTAAAATCGGCTTACTTGCATGCGGAAGTCGTGTCGGAAAAGTTGTTAAAAGAAGTTGCGTTGGGTCGCATGGCGGGGCCATTTGTTGAGTCGCCGGTAAAAGATTTAGTTGTGTCGCCGTTGGGTATTGTCCCTAAACGCGAGCCCGGAAAGTTTCGTTTGATTCAACATTTATCGTATCCCAAAGGTTCGTCGGTAAATGACGGGATTGATCACGAGTTGTGTTCCGTAGTTTATACCTCATTCGATAAGGCGGTGGGGTTAGTGCGGGCTGCGGGTCCGGGGGCGCTGCTAGCAAAAACCGACATCGAGGCGGCGTTCAGGTTGTTGCCGGTCCATCCAGAAAGCCAACGGCTGTTGGGTTGTTTTTGGAATGGGGCCTTTTACGTGGATCGGTGCCTTCCGATGGGGTGTTCTCTTTCTTGTGCATACTTCGAGGCGTTTAGTAGCTTCGTGGAGTGGGTAACGAGGGGAGTATCCGGGGTCGATTCGTTGATCCATTACTTAGATGATTTTTTGTGCGTTGGCCCGGGGGGTTCGCCGGTTTGCGGTAATTTGCTTCATGCACTACAGAAGGTGGCGAGGGATTTTGGGATTCCTTTGGCGCCGGAAAAAACGGAGGGCCCGGTAGCGATGATTTGTTTCTTGGGAATCGAAATAGACTCGGTGGCAATGGAGTGTCGGCTCCCGGCGGATAAGTTGGGTGCTTTGAGGCTGGAGGTTCGACGGGCTTGTAGAATGAAGAAAATGACGCTGAGGGAGCTTCAGTCGCTGCTGGGGAAGTTGAATTTCGCCTGCCGGATTATGCCAATGGGGAGGGTGTTTGGTAGGAGGTTGGCGGCGGCAACGGCGGGAGTGCGCGCGCCGCATCATTTTGTGCGGCTCAAGGAGGAGCACCGAGCTGATCTTCAGGTTTGGGATGACTTCTTGGGGCAGTACAATGGTCGCTCGCTATGGATGGCCCCTGCGCAGGATACGAGTGATTTGAATATTTTTACGGATGCGGCTGGGGCGGGTGGTTTTGGAGCTTACGGGGGAGGTCCGTGGTGCGCGGGTCAATGGCCGGCTAGCTGGGTGTCCAGTGGACTCACGCGGAATCTGGCCCTGCTCGAGCTGTTTCCCATCGTGGTGGCGGCTACCATTTGGGGGGACAGGCTCAGGGATAAGAAGGTCCGTTTTTACTGCGACAACATGGGGGTGGTGCTTGCCATTAATAACATCACGGCGTCCTCTCCTCCGGTAGTTCAATTGTTGCGACATTTGGTGTTGGTGTGTTTGTCATTGAACGCGTGGGTGGTGGCGGTGCATGTCCCGGGTGTTCGGAATTGTATCGCTGATGCTCTTTCTCGCTCGCAGTGGGACCGGTTTCGGAAATTGGCACCGGGAGCGGAACGTCTCGGTTTGGCTTGTCCGGAGCATCTTTGGGAGCTGGTATCGGTCCCGTAGAGCAGCTGTTACAAAGGTCTTTGGCGCGCGCGACGTGGAGTGCGTATGCTGCTTGTTGGAGGCAGTGGGAGGAGTGGGTAAGAGAGTTGGGTGACGTCAATACGGATAGATACAGGTTGGTGGCACTTTTGTACTGGTTAGGGGACGCCTGGGAGGCGGGGTTTTCAGTAGCGAAGGTGAACCGGTTCATATCTGCAGTGACGTTTGGGTTTAAGTTGCGGGGCTTTCGGGATGTATCGAAGGAATTTCTGGTATCGCAGGCTTTGAAGGGGTTGCGCCGAGGTAGGGTGGAGGCGGATAGTAGAAGGCCGGTGTCGTTTGCTTTGCTTAGCTCGTTGGGTGGTTCATTAGCATCGGTATGTCGTTCTTCAGATGAAATGGATTTGTTTCGATTGGCTTTTTCGTTAGCGTTCTTTGGAGCATTTAGAATAGGTGAGTTGGTGTCGCCAAGTACTAAACGGGCTGGAGGGCTGAGATCTGGGGAGGTGAGCCTATTTGCAGATTGGCTAGAGGTATGGTTGCGTCGATCTAAAACTGACCAAGTAGGGAAGGGTAAACTGATAGTTTTG
The DNA here is from genome assembly GCF_050947455.1 of Rhinoderma darwinii. Lineage (NCBI taxonomy): Eukaryota > Metazoa > Chordata > Amphibia > Anura > Rhinodermatidae > Rhinoderma > Rhinoderma darwinii. The sequence continues at coordinate 73,104,824 of NC_134689.1, forward strand.
TTCGCCCTCCCGGGGTCGGTCATGTGCCCTGTAGAGTGCATGCGGGGTTTTACGGAAAACGGGGGGTCTCCAGATTTGCCTTTGTTACGTCATGTGGACGGGTCGTTTTTGTCCAGGTTTCAGTTTGGAGCTGTATTTAAAAAATGTTTGACGGCGGTTGGTGTTGCGGCAGGCTCATATTCATCTCATTCCTTCAGGATTGGCGCAGCAACGGAAGCGGGGCGCTGGGGGTTGGATGATGAAGGGGTGAGGCGTATTGGTCGGTGGGAGTCTAAAAGGTTTAAGTCCTATGTCCGCCCCCATATGTTATGATTGGGGTTGTTTACGCTTTACAAATGTCATATTGGTGGTGCCTAATTGTTTTTTCCGTTTCAGATTCGCCTCCTTGTCTGGTGTGGTTGATGGGTCATTCGTACGTGCACTGGGGGGCTTTGAGGGCGGACGTCCGTCCGGATGGTCGCCAGTTGCGCATTCCGCGACAGGATGCGGTTGTGCATTGGCTGGGTTTTAGAGGTATGTCATGGAGCAGGGTGTTGGCAGAATTCCAGACATATGCGCGGCTTGATAGGGTTCCGGAGGTTTTAGTGTTGCACGTGGGTGGGAATGATTTAGGAGTCCGCCCTTTTCGTGAGTTGGTGCGGGATATCAAACATGATATGTTGTGTTTGTGGGTATCTTATCCCAAGTTGGTGGTAGTGTGGTCGGACATAGTCCCAAGAAAGCATTGGCGGTTAGCTAGATCGGTGGAGAGAGTCAATAAGGCTCGCATAAAAGTTAATCGGGCGGTGTCCCGTTTTGTGGCAAAGAACGGGGGCATTTGCGTGAGGCATAGGGATTTGGAGTCAGGAGTGGGGAATTTCTGGAGAAGTGACGGGGTACATCTGACCGAGGTTGGCATTGATCTTTGGAGCTTGGCGATAGCAGAAGGCATAGAAAGGGCGGTGGTGGTGTGGAGGAACTCACAGGCTTAAGGTGGTCAAGGCCTGTTTCGCTGTGGCGGGGGGAGTCCTTGAGGCCAGTCAGTACAAAATGGTGGGGGGGTCGCATCGGGGGTATGCGTCCCCCAAAAAAGGTACATGGTTGAAGACTTCATCGGGTGTTATCCCTTTGAAGTGGTCTTCTGGTAGAAGGTATATCACTTGAAGGCTTCATCGGGTGTTATCCCTTTGAAGTGGACTTCTAGTGGTCGGTATATCACTTGAGGGCTTCATCGGGTGTTATCACCTTGAAGTGGACTTCTAGTGGTTGGAGCCATCTGCAGAGGTGAACGGTGCTTCTGAGCTGGTTTACGGCTGGAGGTAATTGGTGGTTTGCAGATGGCTAATTCGGTGTGTTCTTAAAGGGAACATCTGAAGGGGCTTCAAGGACTTCCTCTGCTCGGGTTAATGTTAACGTTTAATTGTTATTTATGATTCTGACCCATGTTGGGTCATGTGAATTATTAGGAGGAATTCTCTGGTGGATTCCTAACTAGTTATCCGAATGTTTCGGATTTAAATTGTTTTTATAAAACTGTGAAATTAATAAACGGCTGCTGTGGCCATTTCACATCCAACCTCGGTGTCAAGTGTCTTTACTAAGTGGGGGTGGGGGGATAGTATGGTCTAAGGTTAACACACGACTCTACCTAGGCAGGTCAAGAAGAGGCTGGACGCAGCCGCAGGGTTAAGGGAAGCCGACATGACCGTCCTGGTAGGGAAAGGGTTAATTAGGTGAGGGAGAGTTGGAAGGAGCTGGAGGAAGGACGGGGAGGAGTTAAGGGGGACGGGGGGGCCGTTACTGCGCTTCCCGCTGTTTCTCGGCATTGAGCCGGAAGCAGCGGGAGGAGTAACACAGAACAAGTAAGCTCCCACCCTCCCACCCTTGGTTTGTTACTCCTGAGGTCTTATGTACGTCCGTCTATGAGCGTTGTGTTTTATTTGTGTGCTTATTTAACATGTTTTTCTTTTTTCCGGAGTAGGTTCTGTTGTCATGGCAGCTGGCGGGGGGAGTCCTTGAGGCCAGTCAGTACAAAATGGTGGGGGGGTCGCATCGGGGGTATGCGTCCCCCAAAAAAGGTACATGGTTGAAGACTTCATCGGGTGTTATCCCTTTGAAGTGGTCTTCTGGTAGAAGGTATATCACTTGAAGGCTTCATCGGGTGTTATCCCTTTGAAGTGGACTTCTAGTGGTCGGTATATCACTTGAGGGCTTCATCGGGTGTTATCCCCTTGAAGTGGACTTCTAGTGGTTGGAGCCATCTGCAGAGGTGAACGGTGCTTCTGAGCTGGTTTACGGCTGGAGGTAATTGGTGGTTTGCAGATGGCTAATTCGGTGTGTTCTTAAAGGGAACATCTGAAGGGGCTTCAAGGACTTCCTCTGCTCGGGTTAATGTTAACGTTTAATTGTTATTTATGATTCTGACCCATGTTGGGTCATGTGAATTATTAGGAGGAATTCTCTGGTGGATTCCTAACTAGTTATCCGAATGTTTCGGATTTAAATTGTTTTTATAAAACTGTGAAATTAATAAACGGCTGCTGTGGCCATTTCACATCCAACCTCGGTGTCAAGTGTCTTTACTAAGTGGGGGTGGGGGGATAGTATGGTCTAAGGTTAACACACGACTCTACCTAGGCAGGTCATGAGCAGTGTAGCTGTGAATGAAACAGGAGGGGGGTAAAAGTGGCTCATAAGTGGAGAAAGAGGTAGTTTTCACTAATAAGACATATTACAAAGTCTCGAATATTCGCTTGTACTATTGATTTATGCAAACATTGTTCATACTACAGTGACCATCTAAATCATAATTTTACATTTTTGTAAATGAAAAAACAAGTAATTTCAACACTAAACACAATTTTTGGGAATTAAAGTGGTTTTCCTCGCATTTAAATAAATAACCCCTTAATGACATGCCACGTACATGTACATAACAGCCGTTAAAGGGAAGTATGGCGCGGGCTCACGAGCTGAAAGCGCTCTATACTTAGCAGGTGAAGGCTGTGTAATACAGCCGAAACCTCACTGCAATGGGCGGAGTCAAAGATCACTATGATTTTGTCAGTTTAACATCTTAAATGCCACGCTCAATCACGACCGCAGCATTTAAATAGATAGATTCACGGGGGCGGCTCCCTCCAACATGCCATCGCCCCACCCCCGGAATGATGCATGTTATGGCAGCCTGGGGGCCTAATGAAGGCCCCCTAGTCTGCCATCTTTTTACTCCTTTGAAGCCCTGCCTCTTGCAGGGATTTAAAGGAGACTGTCAGTATAGCGATATACTGCAATACATTAGTATTGCAGTATATCATGCAAGCGGTCCAATGATCGCTGGTTCAAGTCCTCTAGTAAAAAAAACTGTTAAAGTTTTTCCTAATGTTAAAAAAAAAAAATGTTTCAAGTTCAAACATCCCCTTTTCCCCATTTTTTTTCCATAAAGCAATGTTAAAAAAAAATAAAAAATTAACATAACTGGTGTCGCCGCGTCCATAAAAGTACAAACTATCATAATATAGCGTTATTTAACTTCCTTGGTGAAAGCCGTAAAAAAATAAAATTAAAAAAAAATACAAAATAAAAAAAATTATATATATATATATATATATATATATATATATATATATATATATATATATATATATATATATATATATATATATATATAAACGAAAGAAATCCCACAGCACTCCGATGGTTCCAAAAAGTATGTGATTTATTCAGTCAACAGCTGCAACGTTTCCGTCCTGCTATAGGACCTTTTTCAAGCATGCTTGAAAAAGGTGCTATAGCAGGACGGAAACGTTGCAGCTGTTGACTGAATAAATCACATACTTTTTGGAACCATCGGAGTGCTGTGGGATTTCTTTCATTTATGTTTTATAATCCACGGATCTGGATTACCTGCTTGCACCCATTACCGTGTTGGAATCTGACGCAGAGTGCTGCTTATCTCTACCTATATATATATATATATATATATATATATATATATATATATATATAAAAAGCTAATTGCTGTTTTTTGGTCACCTTATCGCTCCAAACAAATAGAATAAAAAGTGATCAAAAAGTCGCTTGTACCCCAAAATGGTATCGGTGAAAACTACAGCTCGCCCCGCAAAATGTAATCCCTCACACCGGTATAGTGACAGAAAAATAGAAATAAATTATGGCTCTCAGAATAAGGTGACACAAAACATTATTTTTCTTTAGCAAATAGTTTTACTTTTTCTAAAAGTGGCATACCTCCCAGCCGTCCTGGATCCGGCGGGAATAGTCACGGTTTCTTACCACTGTCCCGCTGGGCGTTTTGCAAATTGTCCTGCTGGGCGCTGCAGCTGTATCAAAACAGCTGATCGCTGCTGACAGGCGCCCTGCATGCCAGACGACTGCAGCACCGGTCAGATGACAGGTCAGGTGACTGGACTGGTCCACTCCCTGGCCGGCATCGACACAAGTGAGACACCAGTGAGAACGAGCAGGGAGTGGCAGCAGTAGCGCCGGCTACCTCTTATAAGGGGGTTGTGTTGCGCTACCTACGCGGAGCTATCTACAGGGGGGCTGTTTCTGGCACTATGTACAGGGGGGCTGTGTGGAGCAATCTACAGGGGGGCTGTATCAGGAGCTATCTACAGGGGGGCCATGTGTGGAGCTATCTACAGGGGGGCTGTATCTGGAGCTATCTACATGGGGCTGTGTCTGGCGCTATATATGGGGGGGCTGTGTGGAGCAGTCTACAGGGGGCTGTGTCTGGCGCTATGTACATGGGGCTATGTGTGGCGCTATCTACAGGGGGCTGTGTGTGAAGTTATCTACAGGGGGCTGTGTGTGGAGCTATCTACAGAGGGGCAGTGTGTGAATCTATCTACAAGGGGCTGTGTCTGGCGCTATGTACAGGGGGTCTGTGTGTGGCGCTATCTACAGGGGGGCTGTGTCTGGCGCTATGTACAGGGGGGCTGTATCTGGAGCTATCTACAGGGGGGCTGTGTCTGGCGCTATGTATAGGGCGGCTGTGTGGAGCAATCTACAGGGGGGCTGTATCTGGAGCTATCTACAGGGGGCTGTGTGTGGCGCTATCTACAGGGGGTTGTGTGTGGCGCTATCTACAGGGGGGCTGTGTGTGGCGCTATGTACAGGGGGGCTGTGTGTGGCGCTATGTACAGGGGGGCTGTGTGTGGCGCTATGTACAGGAGGACTGTGTGTGGCGCTATGTACATTGGGGCTGTGCGTGGCGCTATCTACAGGGGGGCTGTATCTGGTGCTATCTACAGGGGGGCTGTGTCTGGCGCTATCTACAGGGGGCTGTGTCTGGCGCTATCTACAGGGGGGCTGTGTCTGGCGCTATCTACAGGGGGGCTGTGTCTGGCACTATCTACAGGGGGGCTGTGTCTGGCGCTATCTACAAGGGGGCTGTGTCTGGTGCTATCTACAGGGGGGCTGTGTGGAGCTATCTACAGAGGACTGTGTCTGGCGCTATGTACAGGGGGGCTGTGTCTGGCGCTATGTACAGGGGGGCTGTGTGGCGCTATCTACAGGGGGGCTGTGTGTGGAGCTATCTACAGGGGGGCTGTGTGTGGAGCAATCTACAGGGGGCTGTGTCTGGCGCTATGTACATGGGGGCTGTGTGTGGCGCTATGTACAGGGGGCTGTGTGTGAAGTTATCTACAGGGGGGCTGTGTGTGGAGCTATCTACATGGGGGCTGTGAGTGGAGCTATCTACAGGGGGGCTGTGTGTGGAGCTATCTACAGGGGGCTGTATCTGGAGCTATCTACAGGGGGCTGTGCCTGGCGCTATGTACAGGGCGGCTGTGTGGAGCAATCTACAGGGGGACTTTATCTGGAGCTATCTACAGGGGGGCTGTGTGTGGCGCTATCTACAGGGGGCTGTCTGTGGAGCTATCTACAGGGGGCTGTGTGTGGAGCTATCTACAGGGGGGCTGTGTGTGGCGCTGTCCACAGAGGGGGCTGTGTGTGGCGCTATCTACAGGGTGCTGTGTGTGGCGCTATGTACAGGGGGGCTGTGTGTGGCGCTATGTACAGGGGGGCTGTGTCTGGCACTATCTACAGGGGGGCTGTGTCTGGCACTATCTACAGGGGGGCTGTGTCTGGCACTATCTACAGGGGGGTTGTGTCTGGCGCTATCTACAGGGGGGCTGTGTCTGGCGCTATCTACAAGGGGGCTGTGTCTGGTGCTATCTACAGAGGGGGCTGTGTGGAACGATCTACAGGGGGCTGTGTCTGGCACTATGTACAGGGGGGCTGTGTCTGGCGCTATGTACAGGGGGGCTGTGTGTGGCGCTATCTACAGGGGGTTGTGTGTGGAGCTATCTACAGGGGGGCTGTGTATGGAGCTATCTACAGGGGGGGCTGTGTGTGGAGCTATCAACAGGGGGCTGTGTGTGGCGCTTTGTACAGGGGGTCTGTGTGTGGCGCTATCTACAGGGGGGCTGTGTGTGGCGCTATCTACAGGGGGCTGTATGTGGAGCTAGCTACAGGGGGTCTGCGTCTGGCGCTATGTACAGGGGGGCTGTATCTGGAGCTATCTACAGGGGGGCTGTTTGTGACGCTATCTACAGGGGGCTGTGTGTGTGGAGCTATCTACAGGGGGCTGTGTGTGGCACTATCTACAGGGGGGGCTGTGTGTGGCTCTATCTACAGGGGGCTGTGTTTGGCTCAATGTACAGGGGGGCTGTGTGTGGCACTATGTAGAGGGGGGCTGTGTCTGGCGCTATCTACAAGGGGGCTGTGTCTGGCGTAATCTACAGGGGGCTGTTTGGAGCTATCTACAGGGGGCTGTGTCTGGCGCTATCTACAGGGGGGCTGTGTGTGGAGCTATATACAGGGGGCTGTGTTTGGAGCTATCTACAGGGGGCTGTGTGTCGAACTATCTACGGGGGGCTGTGTCTGGAGCTATCCACAGGGGGGCTGAGTGTGGAGAAACCTACAGGGGGGCTCTGGTGGATGATTTTTCCATTGACCGGTAACAGAGCTGCACAACTGGAAAAAAAAATCCCCATCATGTAACTCTGCTACCTGTCAATTAAAAAGTCATCAACCACAGGGTCTCCCTCTTGATTTTCATTGTTCTCAGCCGTTTGGTTTGTCCTGCAGCAGCTGCCGACGTGGTTAGCAAATGTTATACCAAAGATAGAAATAGTAACATAAAGGCGATATAACTGGATCCATAATGTCTGTGATATCCAGACAGTCTAGAGATCCACAGTGACAAGGTGCGCTTGTTATTTGCAGAAGGAACTGGCCGTGATTTGATGTGTTTACGTGGGATATTGGGCGTGGTTAGGGGCGTGGCTTAAACATGTCCCTCTTCCGAATTCAAAAGTTGGGAGGCATGGAAGTGGTAAAACATAAAACAAGACCTAACAATGTGGTATTGCCGTAATCATATCAACCTGTAGAATAAGGTAAACATGTAGTTTATTTACCGCCTGATGAACGCCATTAAAACAAAACCCCCGTAAAAATTGCATAATTGCTGTTTTTTTGCCTATTTCACATCACAAATAATTTTTGATTCAGCTTCCCAGTATATTATGCTGTAGAATAAATGGTGCCATGAAAAACTACAACTTGTCCCGCAAAACACAAGCCTTTATATGGCTACGTCGACGCAAAAACACAAAAAAAATTATGGCTTTTGGAAGCCGGGAAGGAAAAGGCTAAAATGAAAAAACTCAAACTGGCCGTGTGCTTAAGAGGTTAAAGTTTATTCAATATACAGTAAAAATTTCTACAACTTTCTAATATACTTTGTGTTTCATTGTTCGGTCATTTAGAGGCTAAAATTCTGTGACAGGACCCATCAGGCCGTCGTGGGAACGGGTAAGGTGAGTTTTATTTTTATTGGTGCAAAGGGGGCCTAACATATCTATGGTAAAACACAGGGGGTCTAACTTATCTATGGTAAAACACAGGGGGCCTAACTTATGTATGGTAAAACACAGGGGGCCTAACTTATCTATGGTAAAACACAGGGGGCCTAACTTATCTATGGTAAAATACAGGGGGCCTAACTTATCTATGGTAAAACACAGGGGGCCTAACTTATCTATGGTAAAACACAGGGGGCCTAACTTATCTATGGTAAAACACAGGGGGCCTAACTTATCTATGGTAAAACACAGGGGGCCTAACTTATCTATGGTAAAACACAGGGGGCCTGACTTATCTATGGTAAAACACAGGGGCCTAACTTATCTATGGTAAAACACAGGGGCCTAACTTATCTATGGTAAAACACAGGGGGCATAACTTATCTATGGTAAAACACAGGGGGCCTAACTTATCTATGGTAAAACACAGGGGCCTAACTTATCTATGGTAAAACACAGGGGGCCTAACTTATCTATGATAAAACACAGGGGGTCTAACTTATCTATGGTAAAACACAGGGGGCCTAACTTATCTATGGTAAAACAAAGCAGCCTAACTTATCTATGGTAAAACACAGGGACCTAACTTATCTATGATAAAACACAGGGGGACTAACTTATCTATGGTAAAACACAGGGGGCCTAACTTATCTATGGTAAAACACAGGGGGCCTAACTTATCTATGGTAAAACACAGGGGACCTAACTTATCTATGGTAAAACACAGGGGGCCTGACTTATCTATGGTAAAACACAGGGGCCTGACTTTTTATTTTTGGTGTCTAGTTTCTTCTATTTTACTGCCGCTGCTGCTGAGTAAGTTGCACCGCAAAGGGGTCTCTAAGACCATGTTCACACGGTGGATTTTGCTTGGTGGGGGTCCCGCTGCAAAATCGGCCGCATAATCATTCCTGCCATCAGCAAAAAGATTCCTACTCCCATTCACTTCAGATCGGGCAGGACGCTTCTTCTGTCCGTTAGTTGAAAAAATCAGCTAGCGGTAAAAAGAAGCATCCGCCTCCCACTGAAATAGAGATCTGCAGAACATTGCTCTCTCCTCTCTACCGCCTGACAGATACATAGTGATATATTCTGCAGATTATTACACCACTGACCTCTCTGGAGATCTGCAGAACATTGCTCCTCTACCTCCTGACAGATACATAGTGATATATTCTGCAGATTATTACACCACTGACCTTTCTGGAGATCTGCAGAACATTGCTCCTCTAACTCCTGACAGATACATAGTGATATATTCTGCAGATTATTACACCACTGACCTCTCTAGGAATCTGCAGAACATTGCTCCTCTACCTCCTGACAGATACACAGTGATATATTCTGCAGATTATTACACCACTGACCTCTCTAGAGATCTGCAGAACATTGCTCCTCTACCTCGTGATAAATACATAGTGATATATTCTGCAGATTATTACACAACTGACTTCTCTAGGGATCTGCAGAACATTGCTCCTCTACCTCCTGACAGATACACAGTGATATATTCTGCAGATTATTACACCACTGACCTCTCTAGAGATCTGCAGAACATTGCTCCTCTACCTCGTGATAGATACATAGTGATATATTCTGCAGATTATTACACCACTGACCTCTCTGGAGATCTGCAGAGCATTGCTCCTCTACCTCCTGACAGATACATAGTGATATATTCTGCAGATTATTACACCAGTGACCTCTCTGGAGATCTGCAGAACATTGCTCCTCTACCTCGTGACAGATACATAGTGATATATTCTACATATTATTACACCACTGACCTCTCTGGAGATCTGCAGAATGTTGCTCTGTCCTCTCTACCTGCTGATAGATACTTGTTAATATATTCTGCAGATTATTACTCCTATGACTTTTCCACACCCTTATGATCCCTGTAGATAAAAGGCTCCCTGGATAAATTCCCCAATATATATGTAACACCTGCAGAGAAAGCATTGTGTATAGAGGATGCTGCAGTTAATGCCAAGCAGGGACTCACATCAACAGACATTAGCACTTCTTCTTCTGAAGTGCAGTGGACTACATGTCCCAGCAACACTTGCTTCTCTATACCCCTACAGCCTAGGAGAGGAGCAGGAGAGGGGAGCACTGATTGGCTGAGCAGGGGCTTGTGGGACAAGGCTGGGCAGGGAGGAGAGACCGTGGCCATTTTTGGGAGAGACGCATGGTCAGGAGATAGGGAGACTGTGAGTGCAGTGCAGAGAGAAGAGAGTCCTGCACGGGGGCACACAGCACAGAGACCCAGAGACAGTCCTGACAGCCCAGCAGCTCACTGTATGAGAGGAAGAAAATCTGCAGCAGCATCCCCTCTGCAAAACAGCCTGATTCCAGGGAGGTTCCCTGCTTTGCAGCACTGGAGGATTTTGCCTGCCACTCCATTGTCGTCCACACGTCTGAACGCTGCGGCCCCGAGCTGGATCCCGGGGGAATATCATCTTTGCTGCAAGAAGTAGTGAGTACACATTGCTGGAACTGATTGTGCTGATATTGAGGACTTAGTGAGAGAACTGTTCTTGAGAGGAATTCCAGTAATTAAGTGCACCAACGGTTACAGAAAAGCGCGCCAACGTCCGCGGCAACAGGGCCCCAACGTTTGGACTGTGTTCATTGCATTACTGCATTAGTAACATTATAATGTGACAGTAACAGTATAAGTGCGTGCCGGCTATTACCAGCAGTATAAGCGCGTGCCGGCTATTACCAGCAGTATAAGCGCGTGCCGGCTATCACCAGCAGTATAAGCGCGTGCCGGCTATCACCAGCAGTATAAGCGCGTGCCGGCTATCACCAGCAGTATAAGCGCGTGCCGGCTATCACCAGCAGTATAAGCGAGTGCCGGCTATCACCAGCAGTATAAGCGCGTGCCGGCTATCACCAGCAGTATAAGCGCGTGCCGGCTATCACCAGCAGTATAAGCGCGTGCCGGCTATCACCAGCAGTTTAAGCGCATGCTGGCTATCACCAGCAGTATAAGCGCGTGCCGGCTATCACCAGCAGTATAAGCGCGTGCCGGCTATCACCAGCAGTATAAGCGCGTGCCGGCTATCACCAGCAGTATAAGCGCGTGCCGGCTATCACCAGCAGTATAAGCGCGTGCCGGCTATCACCAGCAGTATAAGCGCGTGCCGGCTATCACCAGCAGTATAAGCGCGTGCCGGCTATCACCAGCAGTATAAGCGCGTGCCGGCTATCACCAGCAGTATAAGCGCGTGCCGGCTATCACCAGCAGTATAAGCGCGTGCCGGCTATCACCAGCAGTATAAGTGCGTGCCGGCTATCACCAGCAGTATAAGGGCGTGCCGGCTATCACCAGCAGTATAAGCGCGTGCCGGCTATCACCAGCAGTATAAGCGCGTGCCGGCTATCCCCAGCAGTATAAGCGCGTGCCGGCTATCACCTGCAGTATAAGCGCGTGCCGGCTATCACCAGCAGTATAAGTGCGCGCCGACTATTACCAGCAGTATAAGCGTGGGTGAGTGATCATTATCCTGTGTGGGTCACTGATATACTGTATATGTTTGGTGAAGACAATATCCCAACCCTTTGTTATCCCCATAACATTTCTGGGAATATTGATATGTGTTGTACCAGCCAGGCCTGGCATATAGCCCATGCCCACCACTAGGGGGTCAATCACACAGAACTAACTGTTATGTCATTTGTGCTTTATTTCTTTATTTGCATCATTCTTATTCAGATCGCCCTTGTTTACCTTTCCCTAAATAAAACGGTTGAGTAGTTTCACCATAACCGCTTGTGAGTGTGTACAGAGCTCAGGTGGGGGTTTCCCGAGTCGACCCCTGGCAGAAGAGGAAGACCCTCCTGCTTTCCTATAGAGCTCCTAGCAAGATTCGGGTGGAGGCACTGTGCCATAGTGAGGTGAGAACTACAATACACCCTGCCTACAGAGGTCGGAACAAAGGGGTGTTACACATATATTGTGATTGACAGATTTTGACATGATATTGATCACTTTTTAGCCCAATGTTTAGTTGATCTGTCCCAATCTACACAGTAAAGTGTCCATAGGTCTCCACTAGCCTGACAGGGGTAACAAAAAAGTGTCCTTTTGGCCTAAGTCAGGCTGGTATACGCTATTCCATACAACGGAATCCCTCAAATGTACAATGCGTGGTATATGTTTTTAAGCATGGGAGACTATGCGTGACGTATACCACTATATAGCATACGTCACAGGCCTCCGTTTCATGTATACGTCATAGGATTTACAATAGATTTTCATGACATGTATATGTTAACTGGTTGCCGACACAGGACGAGTATGCTTGTCCTGAGCGGCGAGCACTTCGCGCATTAGGACGAGCATACTCGTCCTGTGTGACAGCCGTCCCTGCGCGCGTCTGTGCGCGCGATCGAGAGCGGGGCAACGGCTGTAATACACAGCCACGGCCCCGCTCTGACAGCGGAGAGAAGAGAAACATCTTCTCTCCGCTGTTAACCCTTTGAACGCCGCGATGACAGCTGATCGCGGCGTTCAAGGAGAGGGGAATGCACATTGATCGCGTCACAGAAAATAACTGTGACGCGATCAAAGCCCATAACTCATATGGCCAGACAGCCCAGGGTCCAGTGAAGGACCCCAGGGCTGTCTGAACATATTTCCTGTTGTTAGGGCATACTGAGGTATGCCCTAACAACTGCCTGTATACGATCAGTAACAGGCTAATGTACTGGCATATAGATCTATGCCAGTACATTACAGTTACAAAATAAAAATCAAAATGATAAATCCCTTTATGGGATTAAAAAAAAAAGTTAAATGAATGTAAAAAAAAATTTATGGTAAATAAATAAATAAAAAGTAAATAAAATACACAGAAATACAAATTTTTTATAATAAATCAACTTTTTAAAATATAAGTCCCAAAACATGAAATAATATAGACATATTTGGTATCGCCACGACCGTAACAACCTGTACTACAAAAGTATACCATTATTTATTATGATCGGTGTATGGTGTAAAAAAAATAATATTAAAACTGCTGCACAACTGCTTTTTTTCTGCATTTTAATCTGATTAAAAATTTATAGAAATTAAACGATAATGTATTTGTACCAAAAAATGGTACGTACATAAAGTACAACTCGTCCCGCAAAAAACAAAGTCTCATACAACTACGTCGTACAAAAAATAAAAGCGTTATGAGCGTCGGGATGCAAAGAGGGAAATGTAAAAAAAATTGCTCTGTCCTCAAGGCCAAAATTGGCCGTGTCCTTAAGGGGTTAAATTGATCCGTCGATGGGAGTCAGATGCCTGTGACAGATGCCCAACAGTGGCATCCCTCACCTATAGGCTATTATGGCATCCGTTTAACGTATATGTCTTGAAAGGGGTCATGAGAGATAATGACGCATACATTTAACGTACGCTATTGTAGTTTATGCTTGGCAGATGCCACTGTTTAGTATCTGTCACTGTCTATGTTTAACGTATATGTCGGGCGCTGTTCCTGGCATATACATTAAGTGGAAGCTAAAAACGTGATGTGATGGGGACTTATAGACCTTTCTAGACTGTTATTAGTTGGAAACACAGTAAAATGTGACTTCTCTTGATCTAGTCCCCTGCAGGCCGTCTTCCTCTCCGATAAAGGAGTTTCTAAGTACATTCTTTTCTCTGACAATTAGCTGAAACAAAATAAAACATAATACTGTCCTCACTATGTCTTATATTCCCTGTATACAGTCCTCACTATATGTACTATATTCCCTGTATACTGTCCTCACTATAAGTACTAAATTCCCACTATCCTGTCCCCACTGTATGTCCTATAATTCCAGTATATTGTCCTTACTGTATGTACTATATTCATTGTATATTGTCCTCACTGTATATAGTATAATCTCTGTATATTATCCTCACTGTATGTTCTATATTCCCTGTATACTGTCCTCACTATAGGTACTATATTCCCAGTAAACTGTCCTCCCTGGATGTCCCATATTCCCTGAAGACTGTCCTCACTATATGTACTATATGCCCTGTATACTGTATGTCCTATATACTCTGTATATTGCACCCACTGTATGTCCTATATTCCCTGTATACTTTCCTCACGCTATTTACTTTTTTCCCAGTATACTGTCCTCACTATATGTGCTGTATTCCCTGTATACTGTCCTCACTATATGTGTTATATTCCCAGTATACTGTCCTCACTATATGTAGTATATTCGCAGTATCCTGTCCCCTCTGTATGTTTTATATTCCCTGTATACAGTCCACACTACATGTACTATATTCCCAGTATACTTTCCTCACAATAGGTCCTATATTTTCTGTATACTGTCTGCACTGTATGTCCTATATTCCCCGTATACTGTCCGCACTGTATGTCCTATATTCCCTGTATACTGTCCACACGCTATGTACTTTTTTCCCAGTATACTGCCCTCACTGTATGTCTTATAATCTCTGTATATTTTCCTCACTGTATGTCTTATATTCCCAGAATACTTTCCGCACTGTATGTCCTATATGCCTTGTATACTGTCCTCACTGTATGTTCTATATTCCCTGTATACTAGCCTCATTGTATGTCCTATATTCCCTGTATACTGTCCTCACTATATGTACTATATTCCCTGTATACTGTCCTCACTATATGTATTATATTCCCAGTATACTGTCCTCACTATATGTAGTAAATTCACAGTATCCTGTCCCCTCTGTATGTTCTATATTCCCTGTATACAGCCCTCACTACATGTACTATATTCCCAGCATACTTTCCTCACAGTATGTCCTATATTTTCAGTATACTGTCCTCACTGTATATGCTATATTCCCAGTATACTGTCCTTACTGTATGTCCTATATTCCCAGTATACTGTCCTCACTATATGTACTATATGCCCAGTATACTGCCCTCACTGTATGTCTTATATTCTGTATATTGTCCTCAGGGCCGCCATCAGGAATTTCAGGGCCCCCTACAGCTAAATTTTCGGGGCCCCCCTACCGTGGCACCGCCTGTTAACGGTACTCCGTCCAGCACTATATCATGGTACCCAGGGCCGCCATCAGGGGGGGGTATTAGGAGTACTCATGTGAGAGGCCCGGCCAAACCTAATTGAAAGGGGGGCCCGGCAAACTGCCGCGACTTGCCTTTGGTAGAAAAAAAAACAGGCCCCTGCAATGGGGCCCGTTTTTTTCACCAAAAGAATGTCATGAGCTGCGGGCCCCCCTTTCAATTAGGTTTGGCCGGGCCTCTCACATCAGTACCCCTAATACCCCCCCTGATGGCGGCCCTGGGTAGCATGGGGGTCGTCATGGGGGCCGTCAAACACCGCCGCCCGTGCGACCGATCACGCGCACCCGCAAACTCCCGCGCATGCGCACCGGCGACCGCCTGGAACCGCGCACCGAATTTTGAGGCAGATTTTGACCTGCCCACACTATCTTGCCGCGTTTTTTGCCTGCGGCGATTGAGGACAGCAGACAGAAAACGCAGCGAAAAATGCATTTTCTGCCTCCCATTGATTTCGATGGCAGGTCAGAGGCGGAACCGCGGCAAGAAAGGACGTGCTGCTTTTTCTTTTTTCCGCGACTGGCTACCATTGATTTCAGATTAAATCAATGGGAGGCGGTTTTGGAAGTTTTTTGGTGCTGATTCTGACGCAGTGTCCGAGTCAATATCAAGGGCCAAAAACTCTGTGAACTGGGCCTTATTGTTAGGGCTTATTCAGACGAACGTGTAATACGTCCGTGCAACGTGTGTGATTTTCACGCGCCTCGCACGGACCTATGTTACTCTATGGGGCCGTGCAGACTGTCAGTGATTTTCACGCAGCGTGAGTCCGCTGCGTAAAACTCACGACATGTCCGATATTTGTGCATTGTTCGCGCATCACGCACCCATTGAAGTCAATGGGTGCGTGAAAATCACGCCCAGCACTTCCGCAGCCGTATAAACTATGAATGAAAACAGAAAAGCACCACGTGCTATAAACATACAAACAGAGTGTCATAATGATGGCGGCTGCGCGAAAATCACGCAGCCGCGCATCATACGCTGCTGACACACGGAGCTGTTATGGACCTTTTGCAAGCGCAAAACGCCACGTTTTTGCGCGTGCAAAAAGCACACGCTTGTGTAAATCCGGCCTTAGGGTAGGAACACACTAGGCATGAACACTGCAGATTTTATGCAACACATTTTATTGTGGATAATCCGCAGCGTATCACAGTCGCAGCAGAGAGGATGAGATATGAACAAATCTCATCCACACGCTGCAAAAATAATGGACCTGCAGTGTGGCTTTTGGCTTTTTAAGCCGCAGCGTGTCAATTTATTCTGTGGAATCGCTGCTCCTCTGTTGCGGAAATGCCACGGTTCTGCCGCAAAAATCACACATGAGAAGAAAAAAAAAAGGCACTTTTTAAAATTTATAAAAAAGTTTAGACTTGCCCCGGCCGTAGTCCTGGTGACGCGATCCTCTATTCTTAGCGCAGCTCGGCCTCCTGTCATGACGTTTCATCCCATGTGACTGCTGCAAGTCACATGGTCTACAGCGTCATCCCAGGAGGCGGGGCTACGTTCAGAAGATAGAGACGCGTCACCAAGACTACGGCCGGGGCAAGTCTAAACTTTTTTTTCCCTGCAGGATTATCGCAGCGGACACGCCTCACGAAACCTGCGCCACTATTTGGTGCGGTTTTGCTGGCAGAATTCCCTGCGGCTACCGGGGCGGATAAGCTGTGTAGTTTTACTCAGCATATCCGCCTAGTGTGTCCCTTATGATGTCGCTCCTGGAGCTGCTGCCGGTCTCTAAATAGGCAATTGGTCCAGTAGAATTTGGAATTATTTTTTTTTGTGAACCAGCTTAAAAAAATACAAAACTTTTGTGTTAGGGCCTGTTCACATCACCGTTCGCTTCCGTTCCGTCTGAGGTTTCTGTCGGGTGAACCCCGCAACGGAAAGTGAAAGTGACAGCACAGCTTCCGTTTCAGTCACCATTGATCTCAATGGTGACGGAAACATCGCTAATGGTTTCCGTTCGTCACCATTCCGGCTGGTTTTCGGACGGAATCAATAGCGCAGTCGACTGCGCTAATGGTGATGGAAACGGAAGCTGTGCTGTCACTTTCACTTTCCGTTGCGGGGTTCACCCGACAGAAACCTCAGTCGGAACCCCGGAACGGAAGCGAACGGTGATGTGAACAGGCCCTAACACAAAAGTTTTGTATTTTTTTAAGCTGGTTCCCAAAAAAAAATAATTCCAAATTCTACTGAACCAACTGCCTATTTAGAGACAGGCAGCAGCTCCAGGAGCGACATCATAAGGGACACACTAGGCGGATATGCTGAGTAAAACTACACAGCTTATCCGCCCCGGTAGCCGCAGGGAATTCTGCCAGCAAAACCGCACCAAATAGTGGCGCAGGTTTCGTGAGGCATGTCCGCTGCGGGAATCCTGCAGGGAAAAAAAAGTTTAGACTTGCCCCGGCCGTAGTCCTGGTGACGCGTCTCTCTCTTCTGAACGTAGCCCCGCCTCCTGGGATGACGCTGTAGACCATGTGACCGCTGCAGCAGTCACATGGGATGAAACGTCATGACAGGAGGCCGGGCTGCGCTAAGAATAGAGGATCGCGTCACCAGGACTACGGCCGGGGCAAGTCTAAACTTTTTATCAATTAAAAAAAGTACCTTTTTTTTTTCTCATTTGTGATTTTTGCGGCAGAACCGCAGCATTTCCGCAACAGAGGAGCAGCGATTCCACAGAATAAATTGACACGCTGCGGCTTAAAAAGCCAAAAGTCACACTGCAGGTCCATTATTTTTGCAGCGTGTGAATGAGATTGGTTTAAACCTCATCCACTCTGCTGCGACTGTAATACGCTGCGGATTTTCCACAATAAAATGTGTTGCATAAAATCTGCAGCGTTCATGCCTAGTGTGTTCCTACCCTAAGGCCGGATTCACACGAGCATGTGCTTTTTGCACGCGCAAAAAACGTGGCGTTTTGCGCATGCAAAAGATCCATAACAGCTCCGTGTGTCAGCAGCGTATGATGCGCGGCTGCGTGATTTTCGCGCAGCCGCCATCATTATGACACTCTGTTTGTATGTTTGTAGCACGTGGTGCTTTTCTGTTTTCATTCATAGTTTATACTGCTGCGGAAGTGCTGGGCGTGATTTTCACCCACCCATTGACTTCAATGGGTGCGTGATGCGCGAACAATGCACAAATATCGGACATGTCATGAGTTTTACGCAGCGGACACACGGACACACGCTGCGTGAAAATCACTGACAGTCCGCACGGCCCCATAGAGTAACATAGGTCCGTGCGAGGTGCGTGAAAATCACGCACGTTGCACGGATGTATTACACGTTCGTCTGAATAAGCCCTAACAATAAGGCCCAGTTCACAGAGTTTTTGGGCCTTGATATTGACTCGGACACTGCGTCAGAATCAGCACCAAAAAACTTCCAAAACCGCCTCCCATTGATTTAATCTGAAATCAATGGGAGCCAGTTGCGGAAAAAAGAAAAAGCAGCACGTCCTTTCTTGCCGCGGTTCCGCCTCTGACCTCCCATCGAAATCAATGGGAGGCAGAAAATGCATTTTTCGCTGCGTTTTTTGTCTGCTGTCCTCAATCGCCGCGAGCAAAAAACGCAGCAAAAAAACGCGGCAAGATAGTGTGGGCAGGTCAAAATCTGCCTCAAAATTCTTTAAGGAATTTTGAGGCAGATTTTTTTTGCCTGCAAAATACTGTGTGAAAAGGGCCATACATAAACAGCACTTTGAGATAATTTACTCACCGTGTCAGAAGAGCTGCTCCCACTCAAGTCCTCTTCCGGCGATGTCTTCCAGACGAGGTCTTCGGTCCAGACGTCCAGTCCTTCACCTCCAGCCAGGCTCCAGGTAAGTTTTGTCCATCTGTGTCCGCGGCTGCGCGCGCTTCGTTCGCGGGTGCGCGCGCGGCCGATCGCGGGTGCGGGCGTTTGTGGGTGCGCGCTCGCGAGTGCGCACGCGCGGGAGTTTCCTTGTGCGCGCGATCGGGTGCGCGCGCGCGGGCGGACTGTTTGACGGCCCCCCATGACGAGGGGAGGGGGCCCGCAGCAGCAGCAGCAGCAACTCACGACATTCTTTTGGTGAAAAAAACGGGCCCCATTACAGGGGCCCGTTTTTTCCTACCAAAAGAATGTTGCGGCAGTTGCCGGGCCCCCCTTTCAGTTAGGTTTGGCCGGGCCCCTCACACCACTACCCCTAATACCCCCCTGATGGCGGCCCTGATTGTCCTCACTGTATGTCTTATAGTCCCTGTATTCTGTCCTCACTATATGTACTAAATTCCCAGTATCCTGTCCTCACTGTATGTCCTATATTCTCTGTATACTGTCCTCACTACATGTATTATATTTCCAGTATACTTTCCTCACAGTATGTCCTATATTTTCTGTATACTGTCCTCACTGTCTGTCCTATATTCCCTGTATGCTGTCCTTACTGTATGTACTATATTCTCTGTATATTATATTCTCTGTATGTCCTATATTCCCTGTATACTGTCCTCATTATATGTACTATATTCCCAGTATACTGTCCTCACTATATTCTCTGTATACTGTCCTCACTATATGTACTATATTCTCTGTATACTGTCCTCACTGTATGTCCTATATTCCCAGTATACTGTCCTCACTATATGTACTATATTCTCTGTATACTGTCCTGACTATATGTACTATATTCCCAGTATACTGTCCTAACTATGTCCTATATTCTCTGTATATTATGCTCACTGTATGTCCTATATTCCATGTATATTGTCCTCACTGTATGTCCTATATTCCCTGTATACTGTCCTAACTGTATGTCCTTTATTTAATTTATACTGTCCTCACTATATGTATTATACTCCCAGTATATTGTCCTCATTTAATGTCCTATATGCCTTGTATACTGTCCTCGCTGTATGTCCTATATTCCCTGTATACTAGCCTCATCGTATGTCCTATATTCCCTCTATACTGTTCTCACTGTCTATCCTAGGGGTCTCAAACTCGGCCGGGTAAGTGGGCCGCATATAGAAAAAATTGGAAGTTGACGGGCCGCATTACTTTAAAATTTGATGCAATACAAAATTATTGTCAATCAATTAGTTATTTGAACTGCTAAGGCGGGATTCACACGACCGGGTCGTTCCCGAGCCCGAGTGTCGGCCGGTAAAATCTGCCATTTTGCCCGGCCGGTTTGCATTAAGTTTTGCATCCGTGCCGGGTCGTGCAGATCCGGACAGTGACATCAGCGGCAACTCCTGAAGGGGAATCCCCATGTGTTCGGGGATTCCGCTTCAGGAGTTTCCCCTGATGTCACTGCCCAGATATGGACAGAGACATCAAGCGCTCTGTCTAGGAGCGGAATCCCCGAAAACACGGGGATTCCGCTCCTTCAAGGAGCTAAAGTGCGGCTAGCACATAGCAGAGCGGGGAGATACCTCCCTGGTCTGCTATAGTGGCAGCCGCAGCAGCAGCAGCTGCAGCTGCTAGCGGCGCCATCGAAGGTGTCGCCGGGCCAGGGTGCTTTTAAAACAAGCAGGGGAAGGGAGCCAGCGCAGCGCTCCCTTCCACCTGCTGTACACCCCGGCCCTGCCACACAGTGTACAGCGATGCCATTCGTCCGAATGGCATCAACTCCTCCTTCTCACATGCACTCTGCGCTGTGCGGAGGAGGAGATAGAGCACAAGCGCCGGGACTTCTATGGGAGCCGGGCGGCCGGGTACCCGGGCGAAGATAGAGCATGTCCTATTTTTTGACGGCCGGTTTTCCCGGCCGTCAAAAAATCGGTCGTGTGAATAGCCCCATTAAAGGGTCTATTATTCCTAATGCAGCCGGGTGCCGGCCGATTTATGAACGGCCGGCACCCGGCCGGGAAACCCTGCCGTGTGAATGAGGCCTAAGGCTCATTCACACGACAGGGTCCGAGTGTCAGCCGGGAAAATCGGCCGTTTTTGGCTGATTTTCCCGGCCGGTTTGCATCCGATTTGCATCCGTTCCAATTCCGTTTCGGGCCGTGTTGCCGTTTTTACCGGCCGATTTGGACCCGATTTGCATCAGTTTTTTTCCCTGACCGTTTTTTAATCAGTTGAATTTCATTTCAATTTGTTGCCACACACAGCCTTGTAGATAATGCCACAGCCCCCCTGGTAGGCAATGCCACCCAGCCCCCTGTAGGTAATGCCACCCAGCCCCCTGTAGGTAATGCCACCCAGCCCCCTGTAAGTGATGCCACCAAGCCCCCTGTAGGTGATGCCACCAAGTCCCCTGTAGGTGATGCCACCAAGTCCCCTGTAGGTGATGCCACCAAGTCCCCTGTAGGTGATGCCACCAAGTCCCCTGTAGGTGATGCCACCAAGTCCCCTGTAGGTGATGCCACCAAGTCCCCTGTAGGTGATGCCACCATGTCCCCTGTAGGTGATGCCACACAGCCCCCTGTAGGTGATGCCACACAGCCCCCTGTAGGTGATGCCACACAGCCCCCTGTAGGTGATGCCACACAGCCCCCTGTAGGTGATGCCACACAGCACCCTGTAGGTGATGCCACCCAGCCCCCTGTAGGTGATGCCACCCAGCCCCCTGTAGGTGATGCCACCCAGCCCCCTGTAGGTGATGCCACCCAGCCCCCTGTAGGTGATGCCACCCAGCCCCCTGTAGGTGATGCCACCCAGCCCCCTGTAGGAGAAGTCACTGACTTCAATGTCCATATATGGACAGTGTAGTCACTGACTTCTCCTGGAGAGGAATTCCCTGCCACAGGTCGGGAATTCCGCTTCAGAAGTGAGTGACGTCAATGTGTCCATATATGGACAGTGTAGTCACTCACTTCTCCTGTAGCGGCATCCCCGGCCATAGAGTGACTTCGCTGTGTCCATACATGTCCATACATGGACAGTGTAGTCGCTCACTTCTCCTGTAGCGGCATCCCCGGCCATAGAGTCGGGGATTCCGCTGTGTCAATATATGGACAGTGTAGTCACGCACTTCTCCTGTAGCGGAATCCCCGGCCATAGAGTCGGGGATTCCGCTGCAGAAATGAGTGACTTCGCTGTGTCCATATATGGACAGTGTAGTCACGCACTTCTCCTGTAGCGGAATCCCCGGCCATAGAGTCGGGGATTCCGCTGCAGAAGTGAGTGACTTCACTGTGTCCATATATGGACAGTGTAGTCAGGGCCGCCATCAGGAATTTCAGGGCCCCCTACAGCTAAATTTTCTGGGCCCCCCTACCGTGGCACCGCCTGTTAACGGTACTCCGTCCAGCACTATATCATGGTACCCAGGGCCGCCATCAGGGGGGTATTATGTGTACTGATGTGAGAGGCCCGGCCAAACCTAATTGAAAGGGGGGCCCGGCAACTGCCGTGACTTGCCTTTGGTAGAAAAAAAACAGGCCCCTGCAATGGGGCTTGTTTTTTTCACCAAAAGAATGTCGTGAGCTGCGGGCCCCCTTTTCAATTATGTTTGGCCGGGCCTCTCACATCAGTACCCATAATACCCCCCCTGATGGCGGCCCTGGGTAGCATGGGGGTCGTCAAACACTACCGCCCGTGCGACCGATCGCGCGCACCCGCAAACTCCCGCGCATGCGCACCCGCGACCACCTGGAACCGCGCACCGAATTTTGAGGCAGATTTTGACCTGCCCACACTATCTTGCCGCGTTTTTTGCCCGCGGCGATTGAGGACAGCAGACAAAAAACGCAGGGAAAAATGCATTTTCTGCCTCCCATTGGTCTCGATGGGAGGTCAGAGGCGGAACCGCGGCAAGAAAGGACGTGCTGCTTTTTCTTTTTTCCGCGACTTACTCCCATTGATTTCAGATTAAATCAATGGGAGGCGGTTTTGGAAGTTTTTTGGTGCTGATTCTGACGCAGTGTCCGAGTCAATATCAAGGCCCAAAAACTCTGTGAATTGGGCCTTAATGTTAGGGCTTATTCAGACGAACGTGTAATATATCCGTGCAACGTGCGTGATTTTCAACGTGCTACAAACATACAAACAGAGTGTCATAATGATGGCGGCTGCGAGAAAATCACGCAGCCGCGCATCATACGCTGCTGCCACACGGAGCTGTTATGGACCTTTTGAATGCGCAAAACGCCACGTTTTTGCGCACGCAAAAAGCACACGCTTGTGTAAATCCGGCCTTAGGGTAGGAACACACTAGGCATGAACTCTGCGGATTTTATGCAACACATTTTATTGTGGAAAATCCGCAGGGTATAACAGTCGCAGCCGAGTGGATGAGATCTAAACAAATCTCATCCACACGCTGCAAAAAAAATGGACCTGCAGTGTGGCTTTTTAAGCCGCAGTATGTCAATGTATTCTGTGGGATCGCTGCTCCTCTGTTGCGGAAATGCTGCGGTTCTGCCGCAAAAATCACACATGAGAAAAAAAAAGGCACTTTTTTAAATTTATTAAAAAGTTTAGACTTGCCCCGGCTGTAGTCCTGGTGACGCGATCCTCTATTCTTAGCGCAGCCCGGCCTCCTGTCATGACGTTTCATCCCATGTGACTGCTGCAGCGGTCACATGATCTACAACGTTTAGAAGAGAGAGATGCGTCACCAGGACTACGGCCGGGGCAAGTCTAAACTTTTTTTTCCCTGCAGGATTCCCGCAGCGGACATGCCTCACCAAACCTGAGCCACTATTTGGTGCGGTTTTGCTGGCAGAATTCCCTGCGGCTACCGGGGCGGATAAGCTGTGTAGTTTTACTCAGCATATCCGCCTAGTGTGTCCCTTATGATGTCGCTCCTGGAGCTGCTGCCGGTCTCTAAATAGGCAATTGGTCCAGTAGAATTTGGAATTATTTTTTTTGTGAACCAGCTTAAAAAAATAAAAAACTTTTGTGTTAGGGCCTGTTCACATCACCGTTCGCTTCCGCTCCGGGGTTCCGTCTGAGGTTTCTGTTGGGTGAACCCCGCAACGGAAAGTGACAGCACAGCTTCCGTTTCCGTCAGCATTAGCGCAGTCGACTACACTATTGATTCCGTCCGAAAACCTGCCGGAACGGTGACGAACAGAAACCATTAGCGATGTTTCCGTCACCATTGAGATCAATGGTGACTGAAACGGAAGCTGTGCTTTCACTTTCCGTTGCGGGGTTCACCCGACAGAAACCTCAGACGGAACCCCGGAGCGGAAGCGAACGGTGATGTGAACAGGCCCTAACACAAAAGTTTTGTATTTTTTTAAGCTGGTTCACAAAAAAAAATAATTCCAAATTCTACTGGACCAACTGCCTATTTAGAGACAGGCAGCAGCTCCAGGAGCGACATCATAAGGGACACACTAGGCGGATATGCTGAGTAAAACTACACAGCTTATCCGCCCCGGTAGCCGCAGGGAATTCTGCCAGCAAAACTGCACCAAATAGTGGTGCAGGTTTCGTGAGGCTTGTCCGCTGCGGGAATCCTGTAGGGAAAAAAAAGTTTAGACTTGCCCCGGCCGTAGTCCTGGTAACACATCTCTCTCTCTTCTGAACGTAGCCCCGCCTCCTGGGATGACGCTGTAGACCATGTGACCGCTGCAGCAGTCACATGGTATGAAACGTCATGACAGGAGGCCGGGCTGCGCTAAGAATAGAGGATCGCCTCACCAGGACTACGGCCGGGGCAAGTCTAAACTTTTTTATAAATGTAAAAAAGTACCTTTTTTTTTCTCATTTGTGATTTTTGCGGCAGAACCGCAGCATTTCCGCAACAGAGGAGCAGCGATTCCACAGCATAAATTGACATGCTGCGGCTTAAAAAGCCACACTGCAGGTCCATTATTTTTGCAGCGTGTGGATGAGATTTGTTCAAATCTCATCCACTCGGCTGCGACTGTAATACGCTGCGGATTTTCCACAATAAAATGTGTTGCATAAAATCTGCAGCGTTCATGCCTAGTGTGTTCCTATCCTAAGGCCGGATTTACACAAGCGTGTGCTTTTTGCGTGCGCAAAAACGTGGCGTTTTGCGCATGCAAAAGGTCCATAACAGCTCCGTGTGGCAGCAGCGTATGGCAGCAGCGTGATTTTCGCGCAGCCGCCATCATTATGACACTCTGTTTGTATGTTTGTAGCACGTGGTGCTTTTCTGTTTCCATTCATAGTTTATACTGCTGCGGAAGTGCTGGGCGGGATTTTCACTCACCCATTGACTTCAATGGGTGCGTGATGCGCGAACAATGCACAAATATTGGACATGTCGTGAGTTTTACGCAGCGAACACACGCTGCGTGAAAATCACTGACAGTCTGCACGGCCCCGTAGAGTAACACAGGTCCATGCGAGGCACGTTGCACGGACGTATTACACGTTCGTCTGAATAAGCCCTAACAATAAGGCCCAGTACACAGAGTTTTTGGGCCTTGATATTGACTCGGACACTGCGTCAGAATCAGCACCAAACAACTTCCAAAACCGCCTCCCATTGATTTAATCTGAAATCAATGGGAGCCAGTCGCGGAAAAAAGAAAAAGCAGCACGTCCTTTCTTGCCACGGTTCCGCCTCTCACCTCCTATCGAAATCAATGGGAGGCAGAAAATGCAGCAGGCAAAAAAACGCAGCAAAAAACGCGGCAAGATAGTGTGGGCAGGTCAAAATCTGCCTCAAAATTCTTTAAGGAATTTTGAGGCTGATTTTTTCGGCCTGCAGAATACTCTGTGTGAACAGGGCCATACATAAACAGCACTTTGAGACACTTTACTCACTGTGTCAGAAGAGCTGCTCCCACTCCAGTCCTCTTCAGGCGATGTCTTCGGTCCAGACGTCCAGTCCTTCACCTCCAGGCTCCAGAAAATGGCGGGGATCGTGTAACTCCTGCCGCCGCGCAAGACTTGGACTCCTCCCCCTCTCCTTACGCAGCTACGCTCTGGAGAAGATGGTGTGTCGGGGTGCCTCAATACTCGGTGGATCACTTCACTTCTAAAAACACCTCCATGGGTAAGCCTTCAGTTTTAGTTTTGCTATCTCATCGGTTCTGTTTAGTGGACCTCGGTCCCTCTCCATACCAGGCTATATTGGGCCGACTCTTTTTCCCTTGTTCTATCTCTGGAACCATGCAAATAAGGAGTTAGACATAACTCTCTTGTTACTATTGCGTAGACGTTATTTCGTCTATTGTTGACATGCATGTGTTTGGTGGTGAGATGGCACAGGTACCGTTGCAGTGAATCAGCACTGTCTGTATGGACGGCGATGTGCTTTCTCTCCCTCATGTACTTATATATCAACAGAACCCTTTACGTTTTTGTATTTATGGCATGCCCGTGTTGAGGGTTTTTGATACCTGATTCACCTATCTACTTTCCGTTTTAAATACCTCGTTGTGTATTTGTGTTTTTATATTTTGTATTTCGGATGTAATAATAAAATTATATTTCTTTGTGTACTTATAGTTTTTGACTCCTTTTCCTCATGGTTTTCAATGTAATTGTGGAGTTTTTCGCTAGTTTATAGTGAAATTTTTGGAGGTATTATACATCGCCGTGTAGGTGATACCTAGCCAAATCACCATACCTGTGAGACATTCTGGTTGTTAATGGAGAAGAAGGAGGAGGAGGCGGAGTCGGATGAGGAGGCGGAGTCGGACGAGGAGGCGGAATCGGACGAGGAGGCGGAGTCGGACGAGGAGGCGGAGGAGCAGGACAAGGAGGCGGAGGAGCAGGACAAGGAGGCGGAGGCGGGCCAGCAGGTAAGTAAATTGTGCGCCGCTGCTGTCCTTCCGCGTAGATCGGACTTGTGTTGCGGGCGCACCGCCTCCCTCTCGGCGGCGCGCCTAGTCGTTCGCGCGCGGACATGCGCGAGCGGGTGCGCGCTTGCTGTCGTGCGCGCGCAAGCGGTGTTTTGCGGCGGTGATGAGAGGGGGGCCCGCAGCTCACGACATTGTTTTGGTGAAAAGAACAGGCCCCTTTGCAGGGGCCTGTTTTTTTCTACCAAAGGCAAGTCGCGGCAGTTGCCGGGCCCCCCTTTCAATTACGTTTGGCCAGGCCCCCTACACTAGTACCCCTAATACCCCCCTGATGGCGGCCCTGAGTGTAGTCACGCACTTCTCATGTAGAGGAATCCACAATCCCCGGCCGGGGATTGGGGATTCCGACTCCTACAGGGAAAAAAAAAAGAACCTCCTCCTCCTCCTCCTCACTTGCACTCTGCACTGTGATGAGGAGGAGGAGAGAGAGTGCGCGTGCGACGGTAGACCCGGCCATCACTCGGGACACATTCCGGTGATGGCCGTGTATTACCCGGCCCCATAGACTTCTATCGGAGCCGGGCGGCCGGATACCCGGCCGAAAATAGGGCATGTCCCATTTTTTGACGGACGGTTTTCCCGGCCCGTCAAAAAATCGGTCGTGTGAATAGCCCCCTAATGCAGCCGGGTGCCGGCCGATTTATGAACGGCCGGCACCCGGCCGGGAAATCCTTTCGTGTGAATCCCGCCTAACACTATATTACGATCATAATAATACATTACTATAATAATACTACATTACTATAATAATACATTACTATAATAATACCGCTAGGTTTAAAATTTTAGATATTTCTCCACGTGCTTATTTCAACAATTCAGTTTTCCAGTTTGTGTCGCTAAATGCAGTCCGGCGGCTCAGTTGGCAGCGTTTGGCAGACACACATGTCAAGATTGGGCAGTGCCCTCTGTAGATAATGCCACAGTGCCCTTTGTAGATAATGCCACAATGCCTTCTGTAGATAATGCCACAATGCCCTTTGTAGATACTGCCACAGTGCATTTTGTAGATAATGCCACAGTGCCCTCTGTAGATAATGCCACAGTGCCCTCTGTAGATACTGGAAAGCGATGTCAGAGGCTTCCCCAGAGTCCCGGAGCAGAGCCTATACTAGCGTTTTGCCCGGGACTCCGGCTCTGGGGAAGCCCCAGACATACTAGCGCTCTGCCCAGGACTCTGGCTCTGGGGAAGCCCCAGACATCGCTGTCCATATGTGGACATCGAAGTCAGGAAATTCCACAGAATCCCGGAACAGAGCCTGCACTAGCGGCTCTGTGTCCCACGGGCCGCAGATGACAGCGTCAGGGGCCACATGCGGGCCGCTTGCTTGAAACCCCTGCTTTAGAGGGTATTTTTATTTATTTTTACTTTGTGTACATAAACATAAAACTTTGTTTAACATTAATCCCCTTAGGGGACTTGACCCAGCAATCATTGCATCGCTTGCATGATACTATTGCACTACTAATGTACTCAAGTATATTGTGATTCTGACAGACTCCTACTAAGCCCTGCCGGAGGCAAGTCTTAATAGGAGTGCAGAGATGGCAGACCTGGGGCCCCTCATTAGGCCCCAGGTTGCCATGCCAATCATCATCATCAGCAGCCTGCAATCGCGCCGTTGGGTTGGGCGATGGACTATTAGAGGGGGTCACCCCTCTTCTTAACACCTCAGATGCCACAGTCACTATTGTGAGCCCAGAGCTAAGTAAAGCTGTGCAGAGGGCGGTCATGATGGTTCTGGGCCTGCAAGGGGTCAAGTAGAGGGGTATTGTGATTATAGATTGGTGGGTGGGTTTAAGTTAGGAATGTTACTGGGGGGATGGGGGTATTGGGGGTGGAGTTAGGGAATATATATATATATAGGTAGTAGGCAAGGAAGCCATTTTATGGCTTGAAAAAGTTTGTGAGGAGAAGGTGTGTGCAGCCAGTGTCAGGGTAGCTATCAGTTTTTGTGTCCGTTTAGGGCCTAGACTATAGATGAAAGGCTTA
This sequence comes from Rhinoderma darwinii, assembly GCF_050947455.1. Classification (NCBI taxonomy): domain Eukaryota; kingdom Metazoa; phylum Chordata; class Amphibia; order Anura; family Rhinodermatidae; genus Rhinoderma; species Rhinoderma darwinii. Next base: position 73,133,492 of record NC_134689.1, read on the forward strand.
GAGCAGTTGCAGGAGAGGATTCGGGTACAGGCAGTGGAGAAGGGGCTAGGGTGGGTGCAGGAGCAGTTAGGGGCCCTTGTGGGGTCTCGTTTAGTGTGTCCCCCCAGGGCTCTGCGTTCCAGGCCGCCTGAGCGCCTCAGCCCTACATCACCGGTTCCCCGGCGCACACGGAGTGTGACCACCCCCCCTTACCTGCTGTGGAGTTTCCCGAGGGAGGGAGCAGTGGCGTGGACGGTCCGAGGCCGGTGGGAGAGATGGCGGCAGTTTCCGGTGTGCGGGTGAGGGCAGCAGGAAGGAGCGGTCGGGCCCCTGGCATCCAGAGCAGCTTGCGGCGAGCAGTCGGCCCGTGTGACCGCAGTCGAATGAAGAGGCCGATAGAGCAACGTGGGCCCGGTCGGCAGGAAAGGCTTCCATCATTGGCAGATCAGCAGACGGAGGCGTCTTCTTCTGTCTCCAGCGCGGCAAGCTCACCTGGAGAGCCCGCCTGGAGCTCGTCCAGGGGACCGGAGGCAAGCCAGGATGGTGCGGCTCCCGGGGTGAGTGTTCTTGGCGCTCCCGCAGTGCCATCTGCTGGATGGGAGGCATGAGACAGTATTACACCAGAGGCGTAGCTAGGTTCTCCAGTACCCGGGTCAAAGATTCAGTTTGGCGCCCCCCCCCCCAACCTCTTTCCCAACATCTCCTTCCTCCTCGCAATGTTTGTTTTCTCTACCAGTCGACGTGTCCTTTCTTTTCCACATTTATTTTTATGTAACTCGAGCAAAAAAACATTTGTACATTTTACAAGCAATATAGTTCTATACACAAAACCAGAATAGTGCTCAGTACATAAATACATCCCCAGAATCAAGCTCAATACATATATACAGCACCAGCACAAATACAGCTCAATTTAGTGCAACCGCTGACGTATAGGTTCACACTTAATTGTTTCCAGCTCCCAGCATGGTCCGAACAATGGTAAGGATATGCTAGGAGATGCTGTTTCATAAAAAAAAAAATCATATCATAATCATACCACCCATCATCTTGCTGCAAATCATACAGTGACTACAGTGCTGATTAGAGGCAGAATGAACATTTACATTAAGTGACTCACCGGTGACGTCTCAGATTCTAGTTCTTTTTCTCCATCCGGTCCAGACCTCTATGATGACTACTCCCGGTCACAACCCATTTCTGCAGTTTTCTGCTCAGATGTCTTCAGCTTCTCAATTTTCCTACATAAACAAAGATAAAGTTCTCATTATACCACACACTACGCCCCTAAATATAATAGCGTCATACACTGCACCTCTAATTATAATAGCACCATACACCCTGTCCCACACACACACACACTGTGCCCCCTGTAGATAGTGCCTGCCATAGAGCACCCTGTAGATAGGGATCCCCATAGAGCCCCCTGTAGATACCCACCCCTGTATAGTGTCCCACATATAGCTCCCCCTATAGTACTCTATAGATAGCCCACCCCTGTATATAGTGATCCACGTATAGCCCAACCCTTAGCCCCCCTGTAGATTATAGCCCACCCCTGTATATAGTGCTCCACAGATCCACAGATAACGCACCCCTGTATGTAGCCCCCTGTAGATATAGCCCACCCCTGTATATAAATCTCCACAGATAGCCCACCCCAGTATATAGCCCCCCCCCTGTAGATAGAGCCCCACCATAGAAAAATCCCCCCCTGGTAGATAAAGCCCCCCCCCCCGTAGGTAAAGCCCCCCCTGTAGATAAAGCCACCCCCGTAGATAATGCCACACACTTTTTTATTACGATAAAATAACAAACTATTCAAACGCACCTTAATCCCGTTCCCACACCGTCCGGCAGCTATGGAGACCTGCTCTCTTCTGCGCAGGTCTCCTGTGGTTGAACGCTTCTCTGTCAATCAGCGCCTTTCAACGATGCAAGCGGCGCAAAGTATCGAGCCACTTCACTTGTAGAAAGGCGCTGAATGGCCGGCAGTGGCGGATTAAGTAGACTATGGGCCCTGGGCTGTTCTTGGGCCCCCCTTCCCCACCGCCGCTCTGCCGTGTCTATAGTGAACACCACCTTTTTGTGTGAGCATTGACAAATGGTTGTTACGATTCCCCTTGTTAAAGGGCTGTGTCCCTACATACTGACAGTCTCCAACCATCGCTGACAGTATCACACTGTGTAGGGACACATCCTCCGGACAATGGGAGTGATAACACGCATTTGTCTATTAGCTCTGGGTACACAGAAATATGTAGAATACAAGGATTACCTGCAACAGACATGTCAGGAGAGGAGATCCCGTATAGATCCAGTGACGTCTTCTCTGATGGGAGCCGTTTTCTTTTCTTCTCCATCTGACGCAGACCGTTATGGCGACTTCTCCTGATGAGACATCTTTGCCCATCACTTCTGCAGCCATTTCCAGCCCCTATAGAAACACACAAATTTAGACACCAAGGCCCAGGCCCAGGCCCATACATTAAAGGGGTGCTGCGGGCACAGAACGTTTTTTTTTTTTTTATACTGATGACCTATCCACGTGCCTGGACAACCCCTTTTAGTCAGACTAATAAAATTGGACCACAGACTAGATTATAGAAAACATACAGACCCAGACCTTCTAAGCTATTGCAGTACCCAGACCAGACCCCTTAAACAAATACAGACCCCCATCACAAGCAACCTGAATAAATACAGACCTCAGACCGGACCCCCTACACTAATAATGACCCCAGACCTGACTCCCTTAATACAGACCTCAGACCAGACCCCCTAAACTAATACAGACCCCTAAGTAAAGACCCCAAAACTAATACAGACCCCATAAACGAATACAGACCACACCCCCAAATACAGACCCCCTAAATACTGACACAGACCTCAAACTAAAACAGACCCCCTAAATACCGACCCCAGACCACTAAAACTAACATACCCCTAAATATACAGACCCTAAATCCCTTAAACTGATACAGACCCCAGACCAGACCCCCTAAATACAGACCCCTTAAACTAATAGACACCAAACCTCCTAAATATAGTCCCCAAACCAGGCCCCCTAAATACAGACCCCACACCAGACCCCCTAAATACAGACCCCACACCAGATTCCTAAATACAGTCCCATTAAACAAATCAATCCTCTTATACTTACATAGTCAGTCTTCTCTGTGGTGTCTTGCTGCTGCTGCTGAAGTCCTGCGGTCATGTGACCAGCAGGTCTCTAAGCAATAGTAAGAACTTCAGAGATGAGGTCATGTGACCAGCAGGTCTCTAAGCAATAGTGAGAACTTCAGAGATGAGGTCATATGACCTTATGCCTAAAGGTCCTTTTGCAGGACATACACAATGCAGTTTCATCTCGGCAAATCGCGACAAAACTACAATGTACCATGATAATCCGCCAATGATGGCCGGGCACATGCCCCCCCCCCCCCTGCCATCCCCAGCTATGCCCCTGATTACACCCTGTAGTAAAAAAAACACTTAGTGAAAAAAAAAGTACATGTCACTTCTTGAGTCGTTTTTGGAGCCGTTTTTCATTGTGTCAATAAAAAAAACAGCTAAAAAAAAAACGCATCAAAAAACGTTTGATGCTTAAAAAGCAGTTGAAAATCAGAGGCCGTTTTCCCTTAAAAACATCCGTATTTTACAGCCGATTTTACTTTAGCGTGTGAACATACCCTCAGTGTAAACACTGTTGATTTTGGAAAACTGATTTAATTGCGTATTATAGTAACAGCAGAGTGGATGAAATTTGAACAAATATGCTGAGAAACCATTTCATAAATTGACCTGCGGTGCGTTTTTTGTAATCCGCAGCCTGTCACTCTATGCTGCGGAATCGCTGCTCTTCTGTCTCTGTTTTTTTCCATTGAATTTAATGGGGGGGGGTAAAACTCGCAACAAATAGGCAAATGTTGTGATTTTTGCAATGGAAAAGCTGCGATTACGCCTGCAAAAATCACGAATCCGAAAAAAGTGTTTTTTTTTCTAGCATTATTTCCCCAGTGGAGATTCCAAACGAAAAACTGCACCACAATTCTGTGCAGTTTTTCTGGCGAAATTCCCTGCGGCTCCCATGGCGGATACGCTGTGTACTTTTACGCAGCGTATCCCCCCTGTGTGCCCTTACCCTATACGTTACATACATCCACTATTCAGGAGGGGAGGACTCGCAGCAATTCATTAATAATGTGAGAGACCAATGTGGTTACTGTTGTGATACCGCCATAAATAGGGAAACCACCACTTATCTTCTATCAATCACATTATCTCACCCGTCCAGTATGATGAAGACACTGACATAACATTAAAACGTGGATATTGGGCGAATCTTTATTTTTACAATTAACTTACCGACAGGAATAAAAAGACTAAAAGTGCGGCCGTTTCAACTAAACCAAATCAGGCCATAAATCTGTAATGTCACTATTTTTCTGTTTGAGATGGAATAAATCATTTGCTTTCCACACATATATTTATCTGAGTGTGTATGTATATATATATATATATATATATATATATATATATATATATTTATATACACAGTATATGTAAAACATATAACAGCTTGTTGCTTTATTAAAATAAACACAAAAACCGTCATTGGTTTTATCCAAGCCCACCCTTCTAGTTTACCTAGTGGTACAAACCAGTTGGCAGCTTCTGATTGGACGGATTGAATGATCCCGTCCTCAGAGCTCCTCTGCACCAGCCGTCTCCATAGAACTGCTGGTGTCAGTTGAGCGGATAATAGACAGTGAGAGACTTGAGATCTGTGTAAGAGACTATGTTTAGGGACGGCCTTAGGTGTGTGCGACCTGTACGAGTGCACAGGGCGCTGCACCTTCCCAGCATGTAGGGGGCACCACTGGGCTCTGCCCCTATTCTGTCCTCTCCTCCTCGTTACACACACACGGAGGAAACGAGCCGAGGAAGCTCCGTCACAGCCCGTCCTGCAAGAAACCTGTGATCCTGTCAGCAAGGAGAGATGTAAGTGTCTCTGTGTGTGTGTATGTGTCTCTGTGTTCGTGTGTGTATATGTTCCAGTATGTGTGTGTATATATGTGTATATATGTCTCTATGTTAGTGTGTATATATGTGTGCCTCTGATAACTATACCCAAACATATATAAACACACAGAGCGTGATATCTGTGGTGTTATATAGGACTGCAGGTGACATCTACTACATTATCTGCACAGTGTATATATGTGGTTCATTTTTGGTTTGTGGAGGGCGGCAATAGAGAATCCCGCACAGGGCGCCATCCAACCTAAGGCCGGCCCTGACGGTGTTTATATATAAGTGAGCGCAAATATGGCAGCTAAGAGCTTTTATAATATGAGATCTAGTCATGAAATCCATGAAATATGGACAGAACCAGAGGAAAGTCTCTCAGCTTATGTGACTACAACTTGTAATGTTTATACAAGGTCCTTCCCAAGAAACTTTCCTCAACCTCTGTTGTAATATTATACAATGAGCGGACCTGACATTATATCTGGTAATGATTGTTACTTCACGGTCCAGTCACTAGTTCAGCTGTAAGGAAGGCGAGGACTACAGGCAGGAGAAGAACACAGAGACATAAGACACTAAAGGGGGGGGGTCATTTATGAAGTCTTCTAAGCCAGGCGTAGAAAGGTCGCAAAAGGGATTAAAAGTCGCAAATTGCAATTTTGCCCTTTTTTTGTGCCACTTTCCACACTTTTGTAAAAATGGTCGTGGTCGAGGGGAAAGGGGCGTGGTGACAGAGCCAACAAATTTATTATGATTATCCCAGAAAAGTGGCATAAATTTTAGTGGAAATCTACGCTAGCTCCTCGCTAACGTATATTTCACTCCATGGGGCATAGCAAGGTTGAGGCCCGCGCTGGACCTCACAGATCTGGCACAGTTTAGAATTTTCTGTAAAAGCAGAATGAGCCATTACAGAAGAGAGAAAGCAGAATACATTGGGACCCTAAAGCGGTCGGGAGCTTTAAATTGTTTGGGGTTTCCGGAAAAAAGAATCTTCTGTGCAAGAATATAACCTTAAAGAACCAGTTCCTGTTGTTTAACCCCTTAACTGCTTCCCGCAAAATGACGTGTCAGATATGTCATAGTGCGGGGGGGGGTGATGTATGGTGCGCTCATAGTGACATGTCAGAAGTTTTGATTGGTGGGGGTCCAAGCACTGAGACCCCCACCAATCTCTAGAATGAAGCAGCTGAAGTTCTCGTGTGAGCGCTCAGCCGCTTCGTGTCTGTTCGGCTTTTTCCGGAAACCAGTGTATCGGAGAAAGTCTAAGAGCCCGTACCGAGCGCTTCAGCTCCGTACTTTTAGCGATAGGTGGGGTATCAGTGCTTGGACCCCCACCAATCAAAATTTCTGACATGTCACTATGACATGTCAGAAGTTTGTTAAACGTTTAGCTGCACTTTAACAGAAGCCTGTGGAAATGACAATATACTGCAATACATTAGTATTGCAGTGTATTGTACCAGCGATCTAACAATCGCTGGTTCATGTCCCCTAGCAAAAAAAAGTGAAATAAAGTTAAAAGTTTAAAAAAAAACTTTTCCTAGTTTTCCTATAAAGTAATGTAAAAAATAAAAAGAAAGGTAACAAAATTGGTATAGCTGCTTCTGAACTATTAAAATATAGCGTTATTGAACGCGCATGGTGAACCCAAAAATATTTAAAACCCCAAAATTGCTGTTTTTTGGTCAACTTAGCTTTTTAAAAAAATGTAATAAAAAGTGATAAAAAAATTGCATGTACCAAAAAATGGTACCTATAAAAACTAGAGCTCGTCCCGCAAAATATACGCATCACACCGCTCAATCGATGAAAAAATAAAAAACTTATGTCTCTTAGAATGTGGCTACACAAAAAAAATTTTTTAACACAAACTTTTTTTTTCTTTGAAAGTAGCATCATTTAAGACAATCTATATAAATTTGGTATCACCGCAATCGTATTGAGCCACAGCATGTAGTTAAGTTTTCATTTTTACCGCACGGTCAAATCTGTAAAAACGAAACCCAAAAAGCCATGAAGGGATCGCAGTTTTTTCCAATTTCAGCACGCAAATAAAAAAAATTTCAGTTTACCAGTGCATTGTATGGTACTTTAGATGCTACCAATAGAAACTACAACTCCTCCCGTAAAAAATAAGCCCTCACACCACTCTATTGAAATGGCTTCGGCCTGAAGAGGTTATAGTCCAAGCCATTTTTCATTTGTCACTCACCTTCCTAGAGTCATAACTTTTTTATTTTTACGTCAATGGAGTGGTGTGTGAAGGATTATTTTTTTTGCGAGAGGAGTTGTAGTTTTTTAGGCACCATTTAAAGTACAATGTAATGGTTGAATTGTAAAAAACTGAGCTTCCTCCATGTTTTTTTGGGTTTCATTTTTACTGTACACATTTACCTTCTCTTAAGGTAAAAGTAGATTTAACATCTACTTTTACCTTAAGATAAGTTAAATATATACAGCCCCAGAACCACACTCACTACATATATACATCACCAGAACCAAGCTCAGTACAAATATATACAGCCACAGAACCAAGCTCCGTACATAAATACAGCTCCAGAACCAAGCTCAGTACATACGTACAAAACCTAAACCAAGATTTAACATCTACTTTTACCTTAAGATAAGGTAAATATATACAGCCCCAAAACCACGCTCACTACATATATACAGCACCAGAACCAAGCTCAGTACAAATATATACAGCCGCAGAACCAAGCTCCGTACATAAATACAGCTCCAGAACCAAGCTCAGTACATACGTACAAAACCTTAACCAAGCTCAGTACATAAATACAGCAGCAGAACCAAGCTCAATACAAATATACAGCACCAGAACAAGCCTCATTACATATGTACAGCATCAGAACCAAGCTCAATACATAAATACAGCACCAGCAAAAATACAGCTCCGTACAGAGATCATTTAAATATAAATACAACACCAGAACCAAGCTCAGTACAAATATACAGCCCCAGATCCAAGCTCAGTACATATATACAGCACCAGAACAAAGCTCAGTAAATATATACAGCAGAGCCAAGCTCAGTACATAAATACAGCACCAGAACCAAGCTCAGTACATCAACACAACACCAGAACCAAGCTCATTACATAAATACAAAATTAGAACCAAGCTCAGTACATATATACCCTGCCAGAAACAAGCTCAGTACATATATACAGTGCCACAACCAAGCTCATTAAATAAATACAACACCAGAACCAAACTCAGTACATATACACAGTGCCAGAACCAAACTCAGTACATATATACAGTGCCAGAACCAAACTTAGTACATATATACAGCGCCAGAACAAGATTCAGTACATAAGTACAGCACCAGAACCAAGCTCAATACATAAATATAGCACCAGCACAAATACAGCTCGGTACAGAGATAATTTGCAAATTCAGTTTAACCCTTGCCATATAAGTTTGTTCGACCTAAAACGATAGCTCCCAATATAGCCAGAACAATGGTTAGGATATGCTGGGATTTGCTGTTTCACAAAAGAGAACGATACACCCAATATCTCGCTGCAGATCATACAGTGACTACAGTACTGATCAGTCACAGGGAGAATAAACATTTACATTGAGTGACTCACATGTGACGCCTCAGATTCTTTTTCGTTGTTCTTTTCTTTTCTTCTCCATCGGGACCAGACATCTATGATGACTTCTCCCAGCCACAGCCCATTTCTGCAGAGTTTGCCGGTCAGATGTCTTCGGCTCCTCGCTTTTCCAACATTTCCGCACCTATAAACAAAGATAAAATTCTCATGATACCACACTCTATGCCCCTGACTATAATAGTACTATACTCCGTGCCTCTGAATATAATAGCTCCATACTCTGTCTCCATTAATTAAATTGTGTCAAACACTGTAAAGTAAAACACCACACACACTAACAATGCCCCCTGTAGATAGCGCCAATGACAATGCCCCCTGTAGATATTTCCAGTCACAATAACCTCTGTAAATAGCGCCAGTCACACTACCCCCTGTAGATCGCGCAGTCACAATGCCCCCTGTAGATATTGCCCAGTGTAAATAGCGTGCCCTGTAGATATTGCCCCAATGCTGGCCACAGAAAAAAAGCCAGTGCAATAGTAATCAGTTGTATCTGCATCCTAAGGACACGGATACAATTGGGTAAGAAGTCCTGTTTCACCCCGGTTCTCTGAACCAGCTGTAATTTTAACAACCAGTTTGGGAAAACCGGGGTGAACTGGTCCCCCTTCAGCCTCGGGACCTGGGCAAGTGCCCACATTGCCCTAATTGTAATCCGCTCCTGCATATATGGCTCTGACACTTCTCGGCATCGACTATGTTTGAGCGGCGCTGAAATGATCACGAGATGGAGGGAAGAAGAAGAGCGGTGAGGTGAGTATGTGTTTTTTTATGTTATGGGAGACGTGGGAGGGATGCTATGGTGCATGGTGTGGTCATTGCTGCACAATTTTACCGCACGGTTTAGCAGAAGAATGCAACACATTTATTAAAATGCTTTTGCCTCTTAATAAATGTGTCACACTTTACGATCAATTTTTTTTCTTTTAAGACTGGCGTATAAAACACCAGTGTTAATAAATTGCCCCCTTTATGATTAGTATCAGCGACTGGTAAGTATCTGGATAGATTGTAGTTGTAGGATCACACGCTGCAGTAACATCTTATTTCATGGATTTCTTACAGACATCGGCGTTATATAGAAATCGATAGCATTTACCAGGAATGTATTCTCACACCTCCTTCTTTTTTTTTTTCAGGTGTCTATTTCCAAGTTCAGAGAATCAAGATGGTGAATGCTCCACAGCTCAGTTCACACGGAAACCGCAACGGCATCAGCGCCAAAAAAATGCCCCAAATCACTTTCCTGGAGCGGTTTCCGCCTCTGACCCCTCATTGAAATCAATGGGTGGCAGAAAAAAACACGGAACTGATTAATTTGATTAATTTATAGGACTTTGTGGCTGGTGTTGGAGCCGTTTAGGTATCGTGATTGTCATGAGGCAGTTGGGTAAAGGTATGTTTTTAGTCTTGTGTGAGGCTGATAAAGTGTAACTAAACTTTTAACATATCAAAGTGACATAGCAGAAGTTTTGATCAGTGGGGGTCTCAGCACTGAGACCCCCATCGACTGCTACAGCGAAGCGGCAGAAGCGATTGGGTGAGTGCTGTGCCGCATGGTTTCTGATTGGCTTTCCACGGAAAACTGAGCGAGCGTCGTACGGACTAAATGGAAACTCTGAGTCTGTACACCGTTTGCTCAACTTTCCGAGGGAAGACGATCAGAAACAAAGCAGTACATCGCTCACACTGCCGCTTCTGCTGCTTCATTTTAGCAATAAGTGGGGGTCTCAGTGCTAGGACTCCCACTGATCAAAACTTCTGACATGTCACTATATTTAGTAACAATTTAAGGCCTCATACACACGACTGTAAAAAAAAAATCATAATTGTGGACCGTAACACGATCGTAACACGATCCACAATTACGAAACCGCCTGGTTCCGTATCGCTACGGATAGCTGTCTGTGCCGTAGAACCGTGCCGTGAATTATGGAGCATGTCCTACTTTGTATGGGAGCACGGCCCGAAAATGCGGCCATCGGCAGCTGGCCGTGCCCACAATCACGGGCCGTGATTATGGGCACGGCCGCGTGCATGAGGCTGAAATGCTGATAAAATTCCTATAGAAAGTATTATGACTAAGTAAAGTAGGTGTGATAGAAATAATTCATAGAGTTCTGGTAATAAAGTGATTTTGAGTTGGATTTCCACGGTCAGATGCGGTTTGGTTGCTGTTTGCAGAAGAGTTTTCTTCTGGAGTTCTTGTTCTTGGAGGATATGGATATTCTTGAGGACATTTGGACATTCTAACAGTCAGTTGTCTACCTCTGGCCATAGAGTAGTGTTTCATCTATTAAAGACGAGTGTGCAGCTTAAAGGGGTTTATCCATCTTAGACATTTATGGCATGTCCACAGGATGCGGGTCCAGCTCTGATGTATACCATAAATGTCAAAATAGGAAAAACTCCTATAAAATGCCCCATTTGTGGCAGGGTGAGGAAGGACACTCTACTTGCCATCAGATCCACCAAATTAAAGGTAGCGATGAATGGGGTGATAAATGTTGCAGCCAGATGTCCCTTACATCCCGGCTAGTAACAAGATATCATCATTATTTTAGGTGTTCCTGATGTAGAAATCCCTATGTGTAATGACAATGACGTAATCGAGCCCAGTATATTTTGTTCGTCAGTATGTTACACAATCTTTCTGGTTATCAGCAGTGTCCATGAAAGTCTCCCCTGAAATAAGGTTCATTTTTGTAGTGTTTGTGTGGGCAGGGTTTTAATATTTTTGCAGTGAGTGGCGCAGTTTAGTTGACGTGTCTCCTTTTCTTTTCCTCTCTAGTGATTTGGCCAGAAGTCACAAGTCAGTGTCCGACTATTTTCACTACTAGTGATATCACTTTGTGTCATAACTTGGCGCATGTGAGGTCTCTATTGAATGTGTAATATTTTTCCTGATGGATGATATCAGATATACGGTGTCCTCTCTAGGCCACATTTAGGCCCATGTTATAAATGAGATGTAAATGGTCCACTGAATAGATTGTAGAATGGTTTTCTGTTATACAGATGTGAAGGAGAGCGCTATTTCTTCTAGACATCTGATCTTTGGTGTGATTGGTGAATAATTTAGGGGCTGTGGTCAGAGACCATTCTATGATACTTGTGGCTTCTAGTCAGGGTGGAGTGGTCGGTGCGATAGTAAGGCTTGAGGCTCTAGTTTGGCTCCGCAGAATGTACCCCAGAATGGATTTAATTGCCCCTTAAAAATGATTTAAGCTTTATGAGAAACCAGGCACACTAACATCTCTTTACTGATCCAGTATATCTATAGCATATACCAGGAACTTATTATAGCACCTCTTTCTTTTCTAGGAGTCTATAAGTGACGAGAAGCAAGATATAGAATCCTCCAGTCGGCGGCAATGGAGGAATCAGAGGAATTGTAATTAATATTATTATTAATTACTGATAATTAACAGGCTAGTTTCTAGCTCTGGATTACTCAGAGGTGTAATTCCCAAGTGCAGGCTAAGATTTGAACAGCGATGCTACTGCAGTCCTAGTACTTGTAGCAGACGCTGAAATAGTAAATTAGAATCACTCGGAAACAACCGCCGGTTCCCGGGTGCATACAGTCCTCTACAGCGATGTGACTGCGCATGAGCAGTAGCGCACGCTGAAATACAGGTTTAGAATAAGCACTTGGGAACAGTCGCCGGTTCCCGGGTACATACCGTCTTCTACAGCGATGTGACTGCGCATGAGCAGCAGCACACACTGAATTACAGGTTTAGAATAAGCACTTGGGAACAGTCGCCGGTTCCCGGGTGCATACAGTCCTTTACAGCGATGTGACTGCGCATGAGCAGTAGCGCACGCTGAAATACAGGTTTAGAATAAGCACTTGGGAACAGTCGCCGGTTCCCGGGTACATACCGTCTTCTACAGCGATGTGACTGCGCATGAGCAGTAGCGCACGCTGAAATACAGGTTTAGAATAAGCACTTGAGAACAGTCGCCGGTTCCCGGGTACATACAGTCTTCTACAGCGATGTGACTGCGCATGAGCAGTAGCGCACACTGAAATACAGGTTTAGAATAAGCACTTGGGAACAGTCGCCGGTTCCCGGGTACATACCATCTTGTACAGCGATGTGACTGCGCATGAGCAGTAGCGCACGCTGAAATACAGCTTTAGAATAAGCACTTGAGAACAGTCGCCGGTTCCCGGGTACATACAGTCTTCTACAGCGATGCGACTGCGCATGAGCAGTAGCGCACGCTAAAATACAGGTTTAGAATAAGCACTTGGTAACAGTCGCCGGTTCCCGGGTACATACCATCTTGTACAGCGATGTGACTGCGCATGAGCAGTAGCGCACGCTGAAATACAGCTTTAGAATAAGCACTTGAGAACAGTCGCCGGTTCCCGGGTACATACCGTCTTCTACAGCGATGTGACTGTGCATGAGCAGTAGCGCACGCTGAAATACAGGTTTAGAATAAGCACTTGAGAACAGTCGCCGGTTCCCGGGTACATACAGTCTTCTACAGCGATGTGACTGCGCATGAGCAGTAGCGCACACTGAAATACAGGTTTAGAATAAGCACTTGGGAACAGTCGCCGGTTCCCGGGTACATACAGTCTTCTACAGCGATGCGACTGCGCATGAGCAGTAGCGCACGCTGAAATACAGGTTTAGAATAAGCACTTGGTAACAGTCGCCAGTTCTCGGGTACATACAGTCTTCTACAGCGATGTGACTGCGCATGATCAGTAGCGCACGCTGAAATACAGGTTTAGAATAAGCACTTGAGAACAGTCGCCGGTTCCCGGGTGCATACAGTCCTCTACAGCGATGTGACTGCGCATGAGCAGTAGTGCACGCTGAAATACAGGTTTAGAATAAGCACTTGGGAACAATCGCCGGTTCCCGGGTACATACAGTCCTCTACAGCCATGTGACTGCGCATGCGCAATAGCGCACGCTGAAATACAGGTTTAGAATAAGCACTTGGGAACAGTCGCCGGTTCCTGGGTACATACAGTCATCTACAGCCATGTGACTGCGCATGCGCAATAGCGCACGCTGAAATACAGGTTTAGAATAAGCACTTGGGAACAGTCGCCGGTTCCTGGGTACATACAGTCATCTACAGCCATGTGACTGCGCATGCGCAATAGCGCACTCTGAAATACAGGTTTAGAATAAGCACTTGGGAACAGTCGCCGGTTCCCGGGTACATACAGTCCTCTACAGCGATGTGACTGCGCATGAGCAGTAGCGCACGCTGAAATACAGGTTTAGAATAAGCACTTGGGAACAGTCGCCGGTTCCCGGGTACATACAGTCCTCTACAGCCATGTGACCGCGCATGCGCAATAGCGCACGCTGAAATACAGGTTTAGAATAAGCACTTGGGAACAGTCACCGGTTCCCGGATACATACAGTCTTGCTGAAATGCAAGTTTCGTAGAAGCACTCGGGAACAGTTGCTAGTTCCCGAGTGCAGGCGGGGACTTGGGCAGCGCTACTGCTGCGCATGCGCAGTTGCAGCTACAGGCTGGTAGTCACACCAAGCACTCTGGAATAATTGGATGTTCCGGAGTGCAAACGAAATAAAGCGCGTTCATGAGAACATTGAAAGCGACCACAAAGCCATACTATGGTCGGGATGTGTCTTTTCCCGACCATAGCCAGAGGAATGGGTTATGGTCGGATCCAAGGGCAGCCAGTAACACAATAAAACTTCTGCAACAAAGGCGTTGAGTACATAATGGCATGGCTTTATAAGCATTCACACATGGCAGACCTGGGAGCCTTGTTTAGGCCCCCAGTTGCCATGGCACCTATCAGAAACCTGCGATTGCACTGATGGTGACAGAGGAAGCCCCTGCCATCTGTTTACCTACGTAGATGCCCCACTATTGACCGCAGCAACTGAGGAGTAACGTGCCGGGATCTACGCTATTTCCCGCACCATCCAAGTTCTGTACATTTACGGTACTTTGTGCTAACTGCATGGCACTGTAAATGTATGTCACCCAGTGGTTAAATGACAGAAAGCTGACATCAGTACCGTGAATTTCTAGGTTTATAGGATTTGCGTCTGTAAGCAAATAAACCGTATGCAACCCCAATGGCAACCTCTATCTGTGGTGCACGGTTGGGTAGACGTTCTTTTGGCACTTGCCCTCTCCCCACCTAGTGCTGCACATGGAATAATACAAGACGTTTTGGGCATGTGCAGTAGCCTGGGGCTGCTCTGCTTGTATGTATGTACCAAGATGATGAAGCAAGCAGACCTGGGACATTTCACCCATCTGCCCTTAACAACAACCCACCCCCAAATCTGGAACTTCTACGGAGCAGAGAGTAAGCCAGCGGGCATGAATAGCAGAAACAGTGAGGAAAATCCTGACCTAGAATGGATCCAATTGAAGCAAATTATCAGCTGCGAGAAATATCAGGCATGTTCCTGGATGTAAACAAGAATATTCCCATTCACTGATCCTAAACAGATATCTTAAAAATGCTGAGGAATTAGAAAGTTGCCGAACTTTTCATTATACGAACTTTAAGCATCTAGTTACATGAAACCGGAAAATACCTATTATATTGCCATTTTATAGAGATCAGTGGTAAAATAGTGGCCACTCGGGGGAACAAATATGGATAACCAGGCCTGTACCTCTAGTTGTGCCTGTGGCAATGCATCACCCCCATCTTATTCTTAAGGACCATGAAGTGTTTGAGCTTCTACATGGACCTAACAAGCGATCTTCTGGGGTCACTTATCTACACATATTCTGGGCGGAGTGGTTGTAAAACGGTGGTGCCTTGCTGGGGGCTTCACTACATAAATATCCTGCAGACTGTCCGGAAACAAAATGTACTTCTCAGTTGTATGTATATATGTATGGAGCATGTCCTCACTGTATATACTGTACTCCCTCTTCACTGTCCTCATATATACTGTATATAATGTACTGTTCAATTATATGTATATATGGAGCATGTCCTCATTGTATATACTGTACTCCCTCTTTACTGTGCTCATATATACTGTATATAATGTACTGTTCAGTTATATGTATATATGGAGCATTTCCTCTGTATATACTGTACTCCCTCTTTACTGTCCTCATACTGTATATAATGTACTGTTCAGTTATATGTATATATGGAGCATGTCCTCATTGTATATACTGCACTCCCTCTTTACTGTCCTCATATATACTGTATATAATGTACTGTTCAGTTATCTGTATATATGG
Source organism: Rhinoderma darwinii (assembly GCF_050947455.1). NCBI lineage: Eukaryota > Metazoa > Chordata > Amphibia > Anura > Rhinodermatidae > Rhinoderma > Rhinoderma darwinii. Next base: position 73,149,379 of record NC_134689.1, read on the forward strand.
GATGTGTCCTCACTGTATATACTGTACTCCCTCTTTACTGTCCTCATATATACTGTAAATAATGTACGGTTCAGTTATATGTATATGTGGGGCGTGTCCTCACTGTATATACTGTACTCCCTCTTTACTGTCCTCATACTGTATATAATGTACTGTTCAGTTATATGTATATATGGAACGTGTCCTCACTGTATATACTGTACTCCCTCTTTACTGTCCTCATATATACAGTATATAATGTACTGTTCAGTTATAAGTATATATGTATGGCGCATGTCCTCACTGTATATACTGTACTCCCTTTTTACGGTCATCATATATACTGTAAATAATGTACTGCTCAGTTATATGTATATATGGGACGTGTCCTCACTGTATATACTGTACTCCCTCTTTACGGTCCTCATATATACTGTATACAATGTACTGTTCAGTTATATGTATATATGGAGCATGTCCCCATTGTATATACTGTACGCCCTCTTTACTGTGCTCATATATACTGTATATAATGTACTGTTCAGTAATATGTATATATGGGATGTGTCCTCACTGTATATACTGTACTCCCTCTATAATGTCCTCATATATATTGTATATAATGTAGTGTTCAGTTCTATGTATATATGGAGCATGTCCTCTCTGTATATACTTTACTCCCTCTTTACTGTCCTCATACTGTATATAATGTACTGTTCAGGTATATGTGGGACGTGTCCTGACTGTATATACCGTACTCCCTCTTTACGGTCCTCATACTGTATATAAAGTACTGTTCAGTAATATGTATAGATGTGACGTGTCCTCACTGTATATACTGTACTTCCTCTTTACTGTCCTTATATATACTGTATATAATGTACTGTTCAGTTATATGTATATATGGGACAGGGTCCGCTCTCTAATCAGGATTTTTAAGGTGGTATGGATAAAACATTATCCCCTATTATACCTTTTCCTGTAATATTATAATAAATATAGTACTTTTCTCTTTCTAAACAGACTCCGCTCTTACTGGACCACATGCAGGGCTCCAATGTTACGTCATCGCCATAGAAACTGTTCGGTTTCAAACCATCATAGAACGGACAACTAACCGGCAACTGAAAGCTCCTCCCAATGTATTAATGTCACTTCTGTATTTACAGGTAAGATTTGTCTATCCCCTTCAAGGGATTTTCCCATGAAGTACATTTATGACATCTCCACAGGATGTTATAAATGTCAGATAGATACGAGTCCCACCTCTGTGACCGGCGCCTATCTCCAGAACGAGGCCCCCTAAACAGTGGCGGATTAAGTAGGCCATAGGCCCTGGGCTGTTACCCAAACTTGGGCCCCCCTACTCCACTACTATTGTTAACACTACCTTTTTGTGCAAGCATTAACAGATGGGTGTTACGATTCCCCTTGTCAAAGGGCTGCGTCCCTACATACTGACAGTATTACACTGTGCAGGGACAAATCCTCCTGACAAGAGGAATGGTAACACACATTTGTCTATCAGTCCTGGACTGCACAAAGACATTTTGTGAAAGACAAGGATTTCCTTTAAAAAACATGTCAGGAGAGGTAACAGATTCTCTATAAATCTAGAGACTCACAGAATGTAAAGTAAAGCACCACATACACAGTTCCCCCTTTAGATAACACCACACACAGCCCACTCTAGATTGCGCCACACACACAGCCCCTGTAGATAGCACCACACACACAGCCCCTGTAGATAGCGTCTCACACACACAGCCCCTGTAGATAGCATCACACACACAGTGCCCCCTTTAGATTGCGCCACACAAACAGCCCCTGTAGATAGCATCACACACAGCGCCATTAGATAGCATCACACACACAGCGCCATTAGATAGCATCACACACACAGCCCCTGTAGATGGCATCACACACACAGCCCCTGTAGATAGCATCACACACACAGCCCCTGTAGTTAGCATCACACACACAGCCCCTGTAGATAGCATCACACACACAGCCCCTGTAGATAGCATCACACACAGCCCCTGTAGATAGCACCACACACAGCCCCTGTAGATAGCACCACACACAGCCCCTGTAGATAGCATCACACACAGCCCCTGTAGATAGCATCACACACAGCCCCTGTAGATAGCGCCACACACACATCCCCTGTAGATAGCACCAAACACACAACCCCTGTAGATAGCATCACACACGCAGCCCCTGTAGATAGCATCACACACAGAGCCCCTGTAGATAACGTCACACACACAGCCCCTGTAGATAGCGCCACACACACAGCCCCTTTAGATAGCATCACACACACAGCCCCTGTAGATAGCGCCCCACACACAGCCTCTGTAGATAGCGCCACACACACAGCCCCTGTAGATAGTCACACACACCGCCCCTGTACTTAGCATCACACACAGCCCCTGTAGTTAACATCACACACACAGCCCCTGTAGATAACATCACACACACAGCCCCTGTAGATAACGACACACACTCAGCATCACACACACAGCCCCTGTAGATAGCACCAAACACACAGCCCCTGTAGATAGCATCACACACACAGTGCCCCCCTTAGATTGCGCCACACACACAGCCCTGTAGATAGCATCACACACACAGCGCCATTAGATAGCATCACACACACAGCCCCTGTAGATAGCATCACACACACAGTGCCCCCTCTAGATTGCGCCACACACACAGACCCTGTAGATAGCATCACACACACAGCCCCTGTAGATAGTCACACACAGCCCCTGTACTTAGCATCACACACAGCCCCTGTAGATAACATCACACACACAGCCCCTGTAGATAACATCACACACACAGCCCCTGTAGATAGCATCTCACACACACAGCCCCTGTAGATAGCACCAAACACACAGCCCCTGTAGATAGCATCACACACACACACAGTGCCCCCTTTAGATTGCGCCACACACACAGCCCCTGTAGATAGCATCACACACACAGCGCCATTAGATAGCATCACACACACAGCCCCTGTAGATAGCATCACACACACAGTGCCCCCTCTAGATTGCGCCACACACACAGACCCTGTAGATGGCATTACACACACAGCGCCATTAGATAGCATCACACACACAGCCCCTGTAGATAGCATCACACACAGCCCCTGTAGATAGCATCACACACACAGCCCCTGTAGATAGCATCACACACACAGCCCCTGTATATAGCATTGCACACTCACAGCCCCTGTAGATAGCATCACACTCACAGCCCCTGTAGATAGCATCACACACACAGCCCCTGTAGATAGCATCACACACACAGCCCTTGTCGATAGCGCCACACACACACACAGCCCCTGTAGATAGCATCACACACACAGCCCCTGTAGATAGCATCACACACGCAGCCCCTGTAGATAGCATCACACATGCAGCCCCTGTAGATAGCATTACACACGCAGCCCCTGTAGATAGCATCACACACACATCCACTGTAGATAGCACCAAACACACAGCCCCTGTAGATAGCATCACACACACAGCCCCTGTAGATCACATCACACACACAGCCCCTGTAGATAGCACCACACACAGCCCCTGTAGATAGCCTCACACACAGCCCCTGTAGATAGCCTCACACACAGCCCCTGTAGATAGCCCCACACACAGCCCCTGTAGATAGCACCACACAGAGCCCCTGTAGATAGCATCACACACACAGTGCCCCCTCTAGATTGCGCCACACACACACAGACCCTGTAGATGGCATCACACACACAGCGCCATTAGATAGCATCACACACACAGCCCCTGTAGATAGTCACACACACAGCCCCTATACTTAGCATCACACACAGCCCCTGTAGTTAACATCACACACACAGCCCCTGTAGATAACATCACACACACAGCCCCTGTAGATAGCGTCTCACACACACAGCCCCTGTAGATAACGCCACACACTCAGCATCACACACACAGCCCCTGTAGATAGCACCAAACATACAGCCCCTGTAGATAGCATCACACACACAGTGCCCCTTTAGATTGCACCACACACACAGCCCCTGTAGATAGCATCACACACACAGCCCCTGTAGATAGCATCCCCCACACAGTGCCCCCTCTAGATTGCGCCACACACACAGACCCTGTAGATGGCATCACACACACAGCGCCATTAGATAGCATCACACACAGCCCCTGTAGATAGCATCACACACACAGCCCCTGTAAATAGCATCACACACACAGCCCCTGTAGATAGCACCGCACACAGCCCCTGTAGATCGCATCGCACACTCACAGCCCCTGTAGATAGCATTGCACACTCACAGCCCCTGTAGATAGCATCACACTCACAGCCCCTGTAGATAGCATCACACACACAGCCCCTGTAGATCGCGCCACACACACAGCCCCTGTAGATAGCGCCACACACGCATCCCCTGTAGATAGCACCAAACACGCAGCCCCTGTAGATGGCATCACACACACAGCCCCTATAGATAGCATCACACACACAGCCCCTGTAGATAGCATCACACACACAGCCCCTGTAGATAGCATCACACACACAGCCCCTGTAGATAGCATCACACACACAGCCCCATGTAGATAGCGCCACACACAGCCCCTGTAGATAGCACCACACACAGCCCCTGTAGATAGCACCACACACAGCCCCTGTAGATAGCATTACACTCACAGCCCCTGTAGATAGCGTCACACACAGCCCCTGTAGATAGCATCTCACACAGCCCCTGTAGATAGCGCCACACACACAGCCCCTTTAGATAGCATCACACACAGCCCCTGTAGATAGCATCACACACAGCCCCTGTAGATAGCATCACACACAGCCCCTGTAGATAGCATCACACAGCCCCTGTAGATAGCATCACACACAGCCCCTGTAGATAGCATCACACACACAGTCCCTTTAGATAGTGTCACACACACACACACAGCGCCATTAGATAGCATCGCACACACAGCCCCTGTAGATAGCATCACACACACACAGCCCCTGTAGATAGCATCACACACAGCCCCCTGTAGATAGCATCACACACACAGCCCCTGTAGATAGCATCACACACACAGCCCCTGTAGATAGCGCCACACACACAGCCCCTTTAGATAGCGCCACACACACAGCCCCTGTAGATAGCACCAAACACAGCCCCTGTAGATAGCATCACACACATCCCCCCTCCCCTTGTATATTGTGCCACACAGCCCCCTCTCCCCTTGTATATAGTGCTACACAGCAATCCACCCCTCCCCTTGTATATAGTGCTACACAGCAATCACCCCCCTGTATATTGCCACATAGCCCTCCAAAACAAAACATTGTACTTACCTTGCCCCATTCCCGCGACGGATGGTGCACTGTCTCCAGGCAGAACGCATGAGCATACCAGCATTATGCAGTTAAGTCATCACGGCGGCCTGCCCAGGGATTCTTCCCAGCACCTTATAGGCTGCAGTCCTAACTTGGCCTGCAGCCTATAGTATTAATTCATATCTGCGTCTTGAGGATGCAGATACAAGTGAATGTGGCTATCGCTAGCATCGGGGCCCCCTCCAGTGCTAGGCACCAACGGGCTTGAGGGGGCCCATGCAGCCTAGCCAATAAATGTTATGGGCTTGGCAGCCATGGGCCCCCTGGGAGCCTTGAACCCTGGGCGGCTGCCCGAGCCTTCCTAATGATGATCCACCGCTGCCCCCAAACCCAGTTCTAGCTTTTTGTGCTCACGCTGCTTCCCGGTCACTTCTTGATGACCTGGTCGGGAGTTACAGAAACAGCGGTAAGTGCCTCGAATTTCTACCTTCTATACATATATATATATATATATATATATATATATATATATTTTTTATTTTTTTTTTGATGTGCTCAGGACTTCAACCTAGTATCTCCTCTCACTAGTAATAAATGCCGTGCCCCTGCATTTGGGATTTCAGATCCTTGCTGTGTTTTGGATTATTTATCAGTTTGTTTTCTGTACTTTTACAGATAGTGCCAGAAACCCAACTATGGATTTTAGAGCCAGAGAACAGTCATGGCTGGTTAAAGATGACTCCACAGCCACAGGTGTTGGCAGTCAGAGAAATATTATGGAGCCACAGAACTCCTTCAAAACCCTTGTAAATAAAAGAATGAAAGTTTGGTGGAACCGAGCATTCCCAGCAAATTATCTCCAACGGAACCATATACGGAGGGGGTTACGCATACAAGTTTTCCCATCATTTCCAATTGAAGATGTGAATTTTCCATCTAAATGGGAGGAGAACTGCAGTGTGTGTTCATTTAAAATGATGGAGCTTCTTATTGGACTCAATAACACATCATTAGAAAACAGGGATAACGAGCTGGAAAAGATCCAGCAAAAATTAAAAGCAGAGATGTCCAAAGAGGACTTAGAAACATTTAAAACGCGATTGGATCAACAATGCCTCGTGTGGGAAAAAGAAATTGAGAGCACAAAAACAAAGAAATTGATATGTGATAATAATGATTTTCAACAGAAGAAAATATATTGATGGAATCGGAGACAAAATGGTGAATCACTGAGTCTTTCCTCTCCTATGTGATCTTTGTCATCACAGAGCGGTCACCATGATATGACATTATGTAGTAGCGTGAGTTCTACACGTGACTTACCAAAACACAAAAGAAAACGGAACTACAATCAGTCGTCCAACGGTAGGAGAAAAATGAATAAGGGATTGGAACAAAATCCAAGACATCACAAGAAGGTAATTAACATTTCTATGCATCAATTATCTATAAGTGACATCACACTGTTGGACAAAGTCTTGACCTTTTCTCCCACCTCCTGTTTTGATCTTTTCTCGGCAGTAGAACATCTGCAATTTTTTGCACAATCTTTGATCTTTAACCTCTTGCCGCGCTGCTCCGCAATAGTACGTCCTGCAGAGGGGTTAGTTCCCGCATCCAGACGTACTATTGCGGAGTAGTTCCCGGCACACAATATCCTAACGGACAGTGTCCGGGAACCGGGAGGTCAGCTGTCCCTGACAGCTGACACTCCAGCCTTGCCGGTCAGCGGACCATCGCCGCTGATTTCGGCAATTAACCCCATAAATGCGGCGACGGATTGCCGTCGCTGCATTTAAGTGGTTTGAAGCACATCGGTAGCCCCCACGAAGTGATCGTGGGGGCTACCGATGCTTGACGTGGCAATCGGAGGTCAGACAATGACCTCCGGGTTGCCATGTACGGAAGCCTCGGAGGAGCAGTTTCCGGCCGGTCCTCCGAGGCTTCCTGTCAGTATGACTGTCACGTCACAATGACAGTTGGAGTGCATTACACTACATGTGTAGTGTAATGTACTCTAGCAGCGATCAAAGCTGCAAGTCTCGTAGTCCCCTAGTGGGACAAGTAAAAAAAAGCTAATAAAAATGTTTTAAAAAAGTGTAAAAATAAAAGTTATAAATTATATAAACAAACACTTCATTTTTTTCCTATAATAAGACTTTCATTATAGGAAAAAAATGAACACGTTAAAAAAAGTACATATATCTGGTATTACCGCGTTCGTAACGACCCCAACTATAAAACTATAATGCTATTTTTCCCGCACGATGAACACCCCAAAAAAAATCAATAAAAACGTCACCAGAATCTCTATTTTTTGGTCACCACCCCTCCCAAAATAGAGAATAAAAAGTGATCAAAAAGTCGCATGTACCCGAAAATAATACCGATAAAAACTACAACCCGTCCCACAAAAACAAGCCCTTACACCGCTTTTTTGACTGAAAAATAAAAAACTTACGGCTCTCAGAATATGGTGACAGAAAATAAATTATTTTATAAAAATGAGATTTTATTGCGCAAACGCTGCAAAACATAAAAAAAACCTATTTACATATGGTATCGCCGTAATCGTACCGACCCGCAGAATAAAATATAATGGTCATTCATAGTGCACGGTGAACCCCGCAAAAAATTAACTAAAAAACATTGTCAGAATTGCTTGTTTTTGGTCAATCGGCTTGCAAAAAACTTTAATAAAAAGTGATCAAAAAAATTGCATGTATCCCAAAATGGTACCAATGAAAAGTACAGATTGTCCCACAACAAATAAGCCCTCACGCAGCTCCGGTGGTGAAAAAGTAAAGGAGTTCCGGTTTTCAGAATATGGCGATGCAAAATGTGCAGTGTTTCCTAAAAGCGGGTAACATCCGACACCATTTATCAGTGCGACACCGGCCACACATCTATGAATTATTATTTATTTACCGCATTATTTTATACCCTCTTATTATGCCCTGATGTTCTCCGCACAGATTACACATGCCCCCCACATTATAAACTGAAATACCAGCAAAACCCAAAACAGAAAAACTACCAAGCAAAATCTGCGCTCCAAAAGCAAAATGGCGCTCCTTCCCTTCTGAGCCTAGCAGCGTCCCCAAACAGCAGTTTGCGCCCACATATATGGCATCGCCATACCCGGGAGAACCCGCTTAACGTTTTATGAGGTATTTGTCTTCAGTGGCACAAACTGGGCACAACATATTATGCACTAAAATGGCACATCAGTGCAAAATTGCAATATTCACACCATTTGCTGTGCATTAACCCCTTTGAGCACTATGACTTAATAGCACGTCATGGTGTGGGGGTGATGTATGGAGCGGGCTCACGTGCTGAGCCCGCTCCATACGCTGCAGGCATCGGCTGTGTATTAGAGCTGACACCCAGGACTCACGGACAGGAACAGCGATCGTGCGGTAAGAGAAGCCTGTAAGAATAACATAGTTTGTACGGTTGAAAAAAGACACATGTCCATCAAGTTCAACCAAGGGATGGGAAAGGGGAAGTAAAAAATTTCTACACATAGCAGTTAATATTTTTTTGTTCTAGGAAATTATCTAAGCCTTTTTTAAAGCCATCTACTGTCCCTGCTGCGACCAGCTCCTGCGGTAGGCTATTCCATAGATTCACAGTTCTCACAGTAAAGAAGCCTTGTCACCTCTGCAGGTTGAACCTTTTTTTCTCCAGACGGAGGGAGTGCCCCCTTGTTTTTTGAGGGGGTTTTACTTGGAACAGGATTTCACCATATTTTTTGTATGTGCCATTAATATATTTATATAAGTTAATCATGTCCCCCCTTAGTCATCTTTTTTCAAGGCTAAATAGGTTTAGTTCTTTTAATCTTTCCTCATAACTTAGATTCTCCATACCCCTTATTAGCTTCGTTGCTCTTCTTTGTATTTTAGTGCAATATACTGCAATACATTAGTATCACGGCATATTGTACCCGCGATCCAATGATCGCTGGTACAAGTCCCCTAAGGGGACTAATAAAATGTGTAGAAGAATTAAAGTTATTAGAAGTGAGAAAGAAAAAAAAAAAGTAAAAAAAAAAAACCTTTTCCCATTTTTCTTCAAAAGTAATGTCTAAAAATAAACAGAATTGATATCGCTACATCGCGTAAAAGGCTGAACTATTACAATATACCATTATTTAACTCGCACGGTAAACACCATAAAAAACTTAAATAATTTAAACCGCCAAAATCGCTGTAGTTTTCGTTTTTACCGCACGGCGAAAGCTGTAAAAACGAAAACCCCAAAAAATGGAATCAGATTTTTTTCCTATATTTTCCGATTTATTTTTTTTTCAGTTTCCCAGTACTTTTTATGGCTCTTTAAATGGTATCAATAGAAACTACAATTCCTCCCGCAAGAAATAAGCTCTCACATCACTCTACTGACAGAAAAAGTAAAAAGTAATGGCTCTTGGAAGGCGGGTAGTGAAAAACGAAAATAAGAAAGCAAAAAATGGATCAGTCCTGAAAGGGTTAATTCATTTCTAATGAAAAAAATGTATGACCCCATGTGGGGTATTTCCGTACTCGGGAGAAATTGCTTTATAAAAATTGGTTGTTTATTTCTCCTTTATCCCTTGTGAAAATGAGAAAATTCAACATTTTAGTGGAAAAAAATTGTGTATTAATTTTCTCCGCCTAATTCTAATAAATTCTGCAAAAGACCAGTGGAGTCTAAATGCCCACTATACCCCTAGAAAAATTCCTTGAGGGGGGTTTCCAAAATGGGGTAACTTGGGGGGGCTTCCTCTGTTTTGGTCTCAAAAGGCGAAGGCGGCATGGCACCGAAAAACAATCCATCAAAATCCGTGCTCCAAAATCCAAATGGCGCTACTTCCCTTCTGAACACTGCTATGGGTCCAATCAGCAGTTTATTACCACATATGGGGTATTGCCATAATCAGGAGAAAATGTTTTACAAATTTGGTTCTTGTTTCCTTTATTCCTTGTAAAAATTTAAAATTTCTATGCTTTTTCAGAAAAAAAGTAGATTTAAATTTTCACTGCCTAATTCCACTAAATTCTGCAAAAAACCTGTGTGGTCAAAATGCTAACTATACCCCTAGATAAATTCCTTGAGAGGTGTCGTTTCCAAAATGGGGTCACTTTTGGGGGGTTTCCCCTGTTTTGGTCTCTCCAGGGCGTTGCAAACGCGACATGGCACCGAAAACCAATCCAGCAAAATCCATGCTCCAAAATCCAAATGGCGCTCCTTCCCTTCTGAGCCTTGCTGTAGGTCCAATCAGCAGTTTATTACCACATATGGGATATTGCTGTAATCAGGAGACATTGCTTTACAAATGTTGGGGTGATTTTCTTCATTATTCCTCGTAAATATTAAAAATTTCTATATTTTTTCAGAAAAAAAGTAGATTTAAATTTTTACAGACTAATTCTAATAAATTTAGCGAAAAACCTGTGTGGTCAAAATGCTAACAATAGACCTAGATAAATTCCTTGAGGGGTGTAGTTTCCAAAATGGGGTAACTTTTGGGGTGTTTCCACTGTTTTAGCACCACAAGACCTCTTCAAACCTGACAAGGTGCCTAAAATATATTCTAAAATAAAGGAGGCCCAAAATCCACTAGGTGCTCCTTTGCTTCTGAGGCCGATGCTTCAGTCCATTATCACACTAGGGCCACATGTGGGATATTTCTAAAAACTGCAGAATCTGGGCCATAAATATTGAGTTGCATTTCTCTGGTAAAACCTTCTGTGTTACAAAAAAAAAAGTATTCGAAATTAATTTCTGCAAAAAAAATAAAATTTGTAAATTTCACCTCTACTTTGCTTTAATTCCTGTGAAACGCCTAAAGGGTTAAAACACTTTGTGAATGCTGATTCGAATACCTTGAGGGGTGCAGTTTTCAAAATGGGGCGACTTCTGGGGATTTTCTAATATATAAGGCCCTCAAAGCCACCTCAGACTGAACTGGTCCCTGAAAAAATAGCCTTTTGAAATTTTCTTTAAAATAAGAGAAATTGCTGCTAAAGTTCTAAGCCTTGTAACGTCCTAGAAAAATAAAAGGACGTTCAAAAAACGATGCAAACATAAAGTAGACATATGGGAAATGTTAACTAGTAACTATTTTGTGTGGTATTACTATCTGTTTTACAAGCAGATACGTTTAAATTTAGAAAAATGCTAATTTTTGCTAATTTTTTCTAAATTTTGGTGTTTTTCAGAAATAAATACCAAAATTATCGACAAAAGTTTTTTCACTAACATAAAGTACAACATGTCACGAGAAAACAATCTCAGAATTGCTTGGATAGGTAAAAGCATTCCAACGTTATTACCACATAAAGTAACACATGTCAGATTTGAAAAAATCGGCTAGGTCCTGAAGGCCAAAACAGGCTGGGTCCTGAAGGGGTTAAGAAATTGTATTTTAAAGAGGAAGACGATTTATTTGTGACAGTTGAGGAACAAGAAACATTGCGAATATTTGAGAAACTCTTTCACCAAGAAGAGGGAATATCAGAAGGTAAGATTCATATCTGTATTAGAACCAAATCTACAAAATTCCCCCGTTGTCTATTTGCCCCGCAGTAGATCTTTTTGTCAAATTAGTCTTTGAAGATTAGCATCATTCAAAAGAAAATTAAGAATGACAATCTGACGAGTTTAGAGAGAGAGCTTGGAGAGGATTAAATCATGGCATGATGTGGTAGTAAAACCTGCCGATAAAGGCAGAAAAGTGGTATTTTGGCCACGCCAGATGTATATTTATGAAATACATCCACTGGCGTAGCTATAGGGGTCGCAGCGGTCGCAATTGCGACCGGGCCCCGAAGCCAGGGGGGCCCACGGTCCCCCGCACCACATCAATAAACAGTTACTATAGTAACTCGGGCCGCGGGCCCCTGTTACTATAGTAACATACTTTACTTACCTTCCTGGTTCCGGATCGCAGCGGAGGTCCTGACGTCAAGCGCTATGCGCCTCGCACAGCATCGAGACGACAGAACTCCCGCCGCGGCCGAAGAGGAAGGTAAAATAGCCCTGACTGGCGGGGTCCGACTCCCGGGACCCGCCAATCAGCTGTTTTGAAGGGGCCGCAGCACTTGTACGAGAGCTGCTCCCCTTCATTCCTGTCACTTCATACCGGCACACTGTGAATCCGTGTCGGCGATTCACAGTGTGAGCGAGTAGTGAAATGTAGGGGAAGCAGCTCTCGTACGAGTGCTGCGGCCCCTTCAAAACAGCTGATTTGCGGGTCCCGAGAGACACATCAGCTATTGATGGCCTATCCTGAGGATAGGCCATCAATGTTTAGGGACTGTACAACCCCTAAGCCTACGATGTAGCAGGCTTAGGGGGCCCATGAGACAGGATCACAGATTGTGTGATCCTGTCTGTTGGGCCCTGTATCTAAACCAATCACATTGTAGGCTTAGATACATGGCCCATGCGTAATCCTGTCTGCTGAGCCCTGTATCTAAGCCAATCACATGGTAGGCTTAGATACATGGCCCATGCGTGATCCTGTCTGCTGGGCCCTGTATCTAAGCCAATCACATGGTAGGCTTAGATATATGGCCCATGTGTGATCCTGTCTGATGGGCCCTGTATATAAGCCTACCACACTGTAGGTTTAGATACATGGCCCATGCGTGATCCTGTCTGCTGGGCCCTGTATCTAAGCCAATCACATGGTAGGCTTAGATACATGGCCCATGTGTGATCCTGTCTGATGGACCCTGTATATAAGCCTACCACACTGTAGGTTTAGATACAGGGCCTCAGCACACAGTAATCTTATACTGTATAAGATTACTGTCTGCTGGACCCTGTATCTAAGCCTACGTTGTGGTAGGCTTAGATACAGGATCCCACAGACAGTATCACACATGGGCCCTGTATCTAAGCTTAACACACGTGTTACTAATTGTTTTTCTTTTGTGTTTTCTTACAGGTTCGGTCGTTGGACTACGTCGGATTCCAGGACTACTTCGATGACAGCTTTTTTTTTATTATCAATAAAATGGTTAATGAGGGCTGTGTGTTTTTTTTTTTTATTTCAATAAAATATTTTTTCTATTTCTTTGTGTTTTTTTTAAACTATATTACTACCGCCTTAGTAATGGCCGCCGGCTGATTGACAGCATCCATTGCTAAGGCGGGGCTTAGTGTTAGTCGGTGCAGAGGCTAACACTAATCCCCTTTATTACCCCGATACCCACCGCCACCAGGGGTGCTGGGAAGAGCCGGGTATGATCCAGTACCTGACCATCTGTAGTGATGGTCGGCCACTGGGGTGGCCGCAGGCTGGTATTATCAGGAGGGGAAAGGCCAAAAACAGTGGCCCTTCCTACCCTGGTGATGCTAGGCTGCTGCTGCTTTATTGTATCGGGCTGGTTATGAAAAATGGGGGGGACCCCACGTCATTTAAAAAAAAATAATAATAATTGGAAAGAACGATGTGGGGTCCCCCCCAATTTTCATAACCAGCCAGATACAACACAGCAGCAGCAGGCAGCATTACAAGGGTGGGAAGGGCCACTGTTTTTGGCCTTCCCCAGCCTAATACTACCAGCCTGCGGCCACCCCGGTGCCTGCCCGTCACTACAGATGGTCGGGTACTGGTTCGTACCCGGCTCTTCCCAGTACCCCTGGTGGCGGTGGGTACCGGGATAATAATGGGGGTTAGTGTAGCCTCTGCACCTGCTAACATTAAGCCTCGCCTTAGTAATGGAGGTTGTCAATCAGCCAGCGGCCATTACTAAGGCGGTGATAATAAAGTTTAAAAAAGTACAAGCACATAGAAAAAATATTTTATTGAAATAAAAAACACAACCCTCATTAACCATTTTATTGAGAATAAAAAAAACGCCATCATTGAAGTCCTCGTATCCGAAGTCCAACAACCGAACCTGTAAAAAAAATAAACACACAAAAATAATCAGTAACACAAAGAAGCAAAATTATTATTCTTACCTATCCTGGGTCCAGCGCTGGAGACGCAATGTCAGTGAGCTGGGCCCTGTATCTAATCTGATCATGTGTGATACTGTCTGCTGGGCCCTATATCTAATCCGATCATGTGTAATACTGTCTGCTGAGCCACTGTATCTAATCCTTTTATGTATGAAACTGCCTTCTGAGCCACTGTATCTAATCCTATCATGTGTGGTACTGTCTGCTGAGCCACTGTATCTAATCCTATCATGTGTGGTACTGTCTGCTGAGCCACTGTATCTAATCCTATCATGTGTGGTACTGTCTGCTGAGCCACTGTATCTAATCCTATCATGTGTGATACTGTCTGCTGGGCCACTGTATCTAATCCTATCATGTGTGATACTGCCTTCTGAGCCACTGTATCTAATCCTATCATGTGTGATACTGTCTGCTGAGCCGCTGTATCTAATCCTATCCATAGTTTATAGGGTCGTAGTGCTATAGATATGCTATGCTGTCTCCTATACACACTTTTTTTTGGGCGGACACATATGTATTGGGGCTATTTCCCTGACATTTTAAGCCCTGAGGGTATGTTCACACGGCAGCGTCCGTTACGGCTGAAATTACGGTGCTGTTTTCAGGAGAAAACAGCACCGTGATTTCAGCCGTAATGGCATGTGCAGGCGTCTTTCGCTGCTTCCATTACGGACATAATTGGAGCTGTTTTTCTATGGAGTCCATGGAAAACGGCTCCATTTACATCTGAAGAAGTGACAGGCACTTCTTTGACGCGGGCGTCTTTTTTACGCGCCGCCTTTTGACAGCGGCGCGTAAAAAAAATGACCGTCGGCACAGAACATCGTAAAACCCATTCAAATGAATGGGCAGATGTTTGCCAACGCTTTTGAGCCGCATTTTCGGACGTAATTCAATGCTAAAACGCCTGAATTACGTCCGTAAATAGGGTGTGTGAACCCAGCCTTAGTGACGCCCCGGCTGCTAGTGCTGCATTGTTGGGTCACATAGGAGACCCAGCGATGCAGCTGAAAGCTGCGGACCGTCGGCCATGAGATGTTTGCGGGGGGGGGGGCCAGTAAGAATTTTTGCATCGGGGCCCATGAGCCTTTAGCTACGCCCCTGAGCACATCGCCAATTAAAAAATTCCACTTTTTAAATAATGATATCGCGGAGGTTGCTTTAGTAATCTCTAAGCTACTCAATCATAAAACGCCGGGTCCTGACGGCCTATCGGCTGAATACTATAAACTTTTGCCAGATATTGTACCGACATTGACGAGGACCTTACAAGCCATATTTAGTGAAGAGATTGACCTGCCTAACTTTCATGAGTACAGGACCATATTGCTTCCCAAACCTGACAGGGATCCAACCCTCCTTTCCTCATATCGCCCGATTTCCCTTTTAAACCAAGACTATAAGCTCCTAACAAAGATATTGGCCGACCGCCTCCAAACCATGCTTGGACCGATCATTGCTTTAACCCAACTGGTTTTCTTAAGGAATAGACATTCCACTAAAGGTATCAGTCTGGCTGTAGCAGCCACGGTGTCTGCACTAGACCCCTCCTCCCCAGTGACCATGCTGCTGGGACTTGACGCGGAAAAGGCCTTTGACTCTTTATCATGGCCATTTCTCACAGCAGTGTTGCAGTCCCGGGCCTTCGGGGACTTCTTTCTAACATTCCTTTCACACTTACAGGCCTGCTCTACCACATCCCTTACCATCAATGGGCTTAACTCACCTCCTATCTCAATTTTCAGGGGTACGCGTCAGGGATGCCCTCTCTCACCGTTACTATTTAATTTGTCCATAGATCCACTTCTCCGTCATTTCCAGTCCCTAGCATGTTTTTAAGGCATACAAATTGGAGATTTTCAAATTAAACTATCGGCATTTGCAGATGATATTTTGTTGTTCATATCTATCCCTGCCTCTACTTTACAACCAATCCTCCAGGATATCTCAATTTATGGTGTCCTGTCATGTTTCAAGATCAATCTACAAAAATCAGAAGCCCTAATTCTTAAGGGTCCCTCCAGGCCACTCTGGTCTTCAAAGCATGCATTTAAATGGAGCTCTGATTACATTCCCTATTTGGGGGTACGCATCACGAGACAACCATCACGTTTATATCAACGAAACTTAATCCCTTTATTGCATATTTGGAATCCCAACTCATGGCTTGGAGGCACTTTACTCTATCATTTTTAGGTAGGGCTAATCTATTAAAAATGGTTGTCTTCCCTATATTGTTATACTTACTACAATCCATGCCTATATACTTGAGACCAGTGGACGTTAGGCGGCTGAATACTCTCTTTCGAGGCTACATTTGGAACCAAAAGAGACCAAGAGTGAGCCTATGCATATTGCAGCAACATCGTGAAAATGCAGGGATTAATTTTCCACAGATTCACTTATACAATATGGCAGCTCAACTACGAGTGATTGGAGATTGGATAACTGGTAGCTCCTGCTTTACTGATTCTACATTGGACCAAAACCCATTTCCTTAACATGCCTCTTACACACTCCCTACTCGGCTCTATCACCTAGTCAACGGGCTAACCCCCTAGTCATGTCCTCCTGGAAGACATGGACCAAGGTCAGGCAACACTTAGGTTTAAACCCTAGATTTTTCCTACTTCTTCCTTGAGTCCATAACTTTTACTTCCAAAATGCCAACCCCCATGTGGTTTTTCATGGATGGGCTAGGGGGGGTTTGACGTGTATTAATCAGATACCTAACATGCTCACTCGTCGTCCATACTCATTTAATGAACTACGTATACAATATGATTTTTTGGGCCAACACCCATTTTATTACATGCAGGCCTGTAGGTATGCTCACAAGGTCATTAGACACTTACAAGATAAAGACTGGGATGACTTCTTCTGTTACTTAACTCCATCTCATCAATGCCGAAAAAGACTAATCACTACCTATTATAACGTTTTAAGACAACCACTGGACTACACTAAATCGAGATCAGGCGCATCTTACTGAGTGGACCACTTAGATCAAATAACTCATGACGATGTCCTATCATCTGTAATTATGGCTGCCAAATACCTCCCATCAGCCATGTCCTGGGAGATGTCTTTTAAAATAGCCCATAGGACTTACGTGTCCCCTTATAGGGGCTTTCTCATGGGTAACTCCTCTGACCATTCGTGTTTAAAGTGTGGAGCACCGTATGCAGACTTATTACATTGTCTCTGGTTATGCCCAACTATTGTTGACTTTTGGCAAAAGATACAATATTTTGTATCGAACACACTGTCCATACAATGCCCCTCAACCCAAAAGTGGGGTCTCTTTGGGATACTGCCACCTTCCATGATCTTTATCCCGAAACATCACAAAGAACTGTTATACTATGTCTCTGTGGCTGCTAGGAAGGGTGATTCTCCCGGTTTGGATAAATAATATGTCACGAAGCGGGTTAGTGGACCCACTAGGCCGTATTGCCGTAGCGGGGAGGCAGCTGGCCAAACAGGACACCCCAGAAATACAAAGTCCCGCACAAGGGTACCTGAATAGTCCAGATGGTGACCGCAGCTCTGGCACAGATGAAGATGGGTGCAGCAGATGACGCCAAACGTGGCGGATGACACAGGGGCCGCAAGTTGTGCCAGACGTGGCGGATCCCTCTGGACGTGGCAGATGACACAGAACGTGGTGGATTCCTCCGGACGTGGCAGATGACACCGGACGTAGCGGATTCCTCCGGACGTGGCAGATGACACAGGACATGGCACGACTAGATACTAAGGCACAGCACGGGGAACGAGGCACGGGTAACAAGGCACAGGTAACAACTGGAACGGGAAACACTAAGGGACCATTTGCAAGACAAACTGGGAAAACTAACAACGCTCAGGCAAGGATTAGAAGGCCAGGGGCCTTCTTATAGAACAGGAAATCGTGGCAGTTGATGATGATGACGACTTCCTATTTGCGCGCGCTGGCCCTTTAAGGCCGGGCGCGAGCATCCTACGGGACACAGCCGAGCGGAAGGGAGTGCTGGCGTCTCCTAGGAGGGAGATGGGGACCAGCGCTCACGGATCCATGGCTGCGGGTGTCGGGAGGTGAGTGAACCCGACGGCCCGCGGCCATGGACGCTACATAATACACACCCCACACATCGTATTTCCCTAGAAAATACATCTTACCTCTTCCGAATGGATTGGGTGGAAACCTCCCTTTGAAAAGAGCACAAAACTGAAGCCTTTTTTAAGTTGTGGGAGAACTTTATACCTCCCTTACCACTCCATATAAAACAAAAACTAATTGCATGCTTTGGCTCCACAACTTGGTATCTGGAACATCAGCTGTCTGGTGTGACACCAATCATGATATGATTCCTTAACCCCTTAATGACCAGCCTATTTTAAACCTTAATGACCAAGCCATTTTTTACGTTTTTCTATCGTCGCATTCCAAGAGCTATAACCTTTTTATTTTTGCGTCGATATAGCTGTAGAAGGTCTTGTTTTTTGTGGGACAAGTTGTATTTTTTAATAGCACCATTTTGGGGGACATATTATTTATTGATTAACTTTTATAAACTTTTTTTTGGGGGGGGGGGAATAGAAAAAAACCTGAAATTTCGCCACTTTTTCACGTCTTAAATCTACGCCGTTTACCGTGTGATATAAATAACACTAACTTTATTCAGCGGGTTGTTACGATTGCAACGATACCAAATTTGTATAGTTTTTGTATGTTTTACTACTTTTACACAGTAAAAAATGCTTTTTTTTCAAAATTATTTGTCTTTGTGTGTCCATATTTGAAGAGCCGTAACGTTTTTATTTTTTCGCCAATGCGGTTGTATGAGGGTTTTTTTTTTGCGGGAAGACTTGTAGTTTTTATTGGTACCATTTTGGAGTAGATGCGACTTTTTGATCACTTTTTATCACATTTTTTTTAAGTCAGGATTCACAGAAAACAGCAATTTTTCCATAGTTTTTTATTACATTTTTTTACGGCGTTCACCGTGCGGGTTAAATAATGTAATAGATTTATAGTCGGGGTTGTTACGGACGCGACGATACCAAATGTGTGTACGTTTTTTACTTTATTTTATTTTTTTAATAGTAAAGCATTTTGTACGGGGAAAAGCTGGGTTTTTCATTTTTTTTTTTTTTTTTTTTTAAATTAACTTTATTAAACTTTTTTTTTACTTTTTTACTAGTCCCACTAGGGGACTTTAACCCCTTCCCGCTATTGGGCGTAACTGTACGTCCGAAAACCAAGTGACTTCCCGCAGACGGGCGTACAGTTACGCCCTGCAGATAAAGCGAGCACAGGAGCTGTGCGCGCTTTATCTTCAGCAGCTGTCAGCTGATATACACAGCTGACATGCCGCTGCAATGGCTGCGATGGCTGTTACCGCCGATCGCAGCCAGTTAACCCCTTCAATGCGGCTGTCAATGACGTCCGCCACATTGAAGTGGTTGACAGAGGGAGGGAGCTCCCTCTGTAACACCCGGGCCCCCCGCGATGGATCGCGGGTGGCGATTGTTGCTATGGCAACCAGGAAGCCGTTACTAGGCTACCTGGTTTCCAAGGTACGGTAGACTATTAGGTCCTGCCCGAGGCAGGACCTAATACGCTAACTGTCAAATGAAGAATGACAGTTGCGATGCACTGTGCACTACATAAGTAGTGCAGTGCATCGTACCGGGGATCAGAAGACCAGATCTTCAAGTCCCCAGGTTAGTGTAAAAGAAAAAGTAAAAAATGTAAAAAAAAATGTGAAAGAAAAATAAATAAATAAAAGTTAATAAATAATAAATAAATAATAAAAATAACACTTGCCCTGTTTCCCTGATCAACTCCTTTATTATTAGAAAAAAAATGAAAATATGAAAAAACACTATACATAATGGGTATCACCTCGTTCGGAACGGCCTGATCTATAAAAATATCACATTATTTTGACCGCACGGCGAACACCGTAACATTTTTTAATAAAAAACAATGACAGCATTTTAGTTTTTGGTCATCTTGTCTCAAAAAAAATGTAATAAAAAGTGATCAAAAAGTTGCAAGTAACGCAAAATGGTACCAATAGAAACTACAGTTCGTCACGCATAAAACAAGCCGCCCCGCAGCGATATCAACGAAAAAATAAAAAAGGTATGGCTGTCAGAAAATGGCGACACTAAAACATGTTTTTTTTTAGAAAAGAGTATTTTTATTGTGGGAACGCAGTGAAACGTAAAAAAAACGATATAAATTTGGTGTTTCTGTAATCGTATCGCCCCGCAGAATAAAGTTAACATGTTGTTTATACTGCACGGTGAACACTGTAAAAATAAAAAAATAAAAAGAAACGTGCTGGAATGGCTGTTTTTTGGTTTCCTCATCTCTCAAAAAATTGAATAAATAGTGATAAAAAAAAATCGCATGTACCCCAAAATGGAAACAATAAAAATTACAGCTCGTTCCACTAAAAACGCGCCCTCACACAGCTCCGTCAAATAAAATAACACGTTATGACTCTCAAAACGCAGTGATGCAAAATTATTCTAAATGACGGCCCAGACTCATTTTTAGGTCCAGTAGAATTTCACTAAATATCCCACATCGTCATTTGCTGGACCCCACAGGTGGACCTTGTAGATGCAGCGGAGATGAGGAAACTTTAGGGCCTTGTGCGGCTTATAGGGCTAGTGAAGAAGTCAAAGATTAGGCAATACTGGAGCGCAGATATTCTGTATAATACCCAATAAACCCGGCCTGTGCATAAAGGATTGGTTCAAAGCGACCACACCAATCCATGCATTCAGGGGCGTAACTAGGAAAGACTGGGCCCCATAGCAAAATTTTGACTGGGGCCCCTCCTCCCCTGGGTGTCACACAACCCCCCCCCCCCCCTTGTAGATAGTGCCTTTTTTACAGGCCCCCCCCCCCCTGTAGATAACGCCATACAGCCCCCCCTCTGTAGATAGCGCCATACATCCCCCTGTAGAGAACGCCATACAGCCCCCCTGTAGAGAACGCCATACAGCGTCCCCCCTCCCAAAAAAATGCGACCTACAGTGTGTCCTACAAAATACATGTATCCCCTATCCACCGGATCTCCACAGGATAGGGGATACATGAGTGATCGCTGGCAGCGATAGGGAGAACGGGGGACTGAAAGTCCCCTGAACTTCTCCATGACAAACCTCTGACTTCCGGCGTCTGCGCAGCTCAATAAAAATGAAAGGAGCGCTAGTCGCGCATGCGCACAAGCACGACCGGCGCTCCATTCATTTCTACGGAGCTGCCGACACAGACCCCGGAAGTCCGAGGTTTGTGATGGAGAACTTCAGGGGACTTTCAGTCCCCCGTTCTCCCTATCGCTGCCAGCGATCACACATGTATCCCCTATCCTGTGTATATCCTGTGGAGAGGGGATACATGTCTTTTGCTCTATTTTGCGCCTTCAGGACCAGACACCGTTTAGCCATTTTTAGCACGTGTTAGTTAAATGGCTATAACTTTTTTATTTGTTGGGCTAACGAAGTGATTTTTGCGACGTTTTTTCCGTAGACAATGCAGGTTTCATTTTTTATCGTTTTTATACACACCTTTTTTGCGATTTTAGAATTTTTATTCATAAAGTTTAAAAATAATAGTAAAAAAATAAGCTTTTTTACATTTCAGCTATTTTTTTTGTTGGTAATAACATAGTTTTACCCTAAAATAGACCTTTTATTTGTGATTGTCATTGTCTACCGTAAATGTTAATATATTACATGTCTATATTAGGGAAATTGGGTCAGCGCTGGCGTTACAACAATGATTGGCGGGGGGGGGACGTTTTTTTTTTTGGGTGGGTATTTTATGTGTATTTATTATTTTCATTTTTTTTGCACTTTACTTTATTATTTTTTTATTACTATGGTCTGTCCCCCAAAGGTCAAAGAAGACCTTTGGGGAACTTTATATATATTTTTTCTTTCTTTTACACCATGTTTTTCCACTGTAACTGGAGCTGCACAGCAGCCCCAGTTACAGGGGAAATCAGCCCTCTCATAGTGACGATTATCACTAATAGGGCTGTGCTTGGTCTAGTAAGACCCAGCAGCAGTCTGTCAGTAACGGCACCCGGCGATCATGTGACCAGTCACATGATCACCGGGAGGAATAGAGACAGCGCCGCTGCTGCTGTCTTTATTCCTGTACACAGCGCGCATTCAGCGCTGTGTACAAGTGATCAGAGAAGACAGAAGCAGCGAAAGCTGCTTCTATCCTCTCCTCAGGGTCCCCGGCAGTCACTGACAGCCGGAGACCCGACATTCAGCTGCCCGATCGCGCGGGCAGCAAGTTAAAACCCGAGCCGTAGAAAGTCTATGGCTCGGGTTTTAAGGACCCTGACCGCTGGCCGTAAAAATACAGCCAGCGGTCGGGAACCAGTTAATGGCAGAGCGGGGAGATACCTTCCTGCTCTGCCGTAGTGTTCAGTGGCGTCCCGCTGTAGCAGCCATAGCGGCTGCTAGCGGAGCCTCCGGCCATGGTGGGGGCCCGTGCCGGCGGGCGACACGGGCCCCCTCATGCCGCGGTAGTTACGCCACAGCATGCATTATTCATTCTCCCCATTATTACATCATCCTATTATGACCTGTTGCACTCCGCACAGATTACATATACCCTGATGTACTCCGCCCAGCTTACATATACCCTGATGTACTCCGCACAGCTTACATATACCCTGTTGCACTCCGCCCTGCTTACATATAGCCTGATGTACTCCTCACAGATTACATATAGCCTGATGTACCCATACATATTACATATATCCTGATGTACTCCGCACATATTACATATAGCCTGATGTACCCGCGCATATTACATATACCCTGATGTACTCCACAGTTTACATATATCCTGATGTACTCCGCCCAGCTTACATATACCCTGATGTACTCCGCCCAGCAAACATATGCCCCCACATTATAAGCTGAAATACCACTAATACACCAAGCAAAATCTGCGCTTCAAAAGCCAAATGATGGTCCAACTGAGCCTGGCAGTGTGCCCAAACGGCAATTTATGACCACATATGGGGTATTCTGGAGAACCGGCTTAACAATTTATGGGATGTGTGTCTACGGTGGTACAAGCTGGGCACAACACATTGGGCACTGAAATGGCATATTTGTTGAAAACAGCCATTTTCAATTTGCAACATCTATTGTTTACTCATTTTTGCAAAACACTTGTGCGGTCAAAATGCTCACTACACCCCTAGATCAATTCTTTGAGGGATCTAGTTTCCAAAATGGGGTAATTTTTAGGGGGGTACCACTGTACTGGTACTATAGCTCAATGCAACATGGTGTCAAAAAACAAATCTTATAAAATCTCCACTCCAAATACTAAATTGCGCTCCTTCCCTTTAGAGCCTTGCTGTGTATTCATACAGTACTTTATTACCACATATGGGGTATTTCCGTACTCTGGAGAAGTTGCTTTACAAAAGTTACTGTGATTTTTCTCCTTTATTTGATGAGAAAATGAAACATTTTTACCTAAAGCTACGTCTTAGTGGAAAAAAATTACATTTTTCAATTTCACTGCCCAATTCTAATGAAATCTATGAAACACCTGTGGGGTCAAACTGCTCACTACACCCCTAGTTGAATTCCTCAAGGGGTGTAGTTTCCTAAATGGAGTCACTTTTGGGGGGTTTCCACTGTTCTGGTACTTTAGGAGCTTTACAAATGCAACATGGTGCCGAGAAATCAATCCAGCAAAATCAGCGCTCCAAAAGCTAAATGGCATGCCTTCCCTTCGGAGTCCTGCCGCTTCCTCAAACAGCCGTTTATGACCACATGTTGAGTATTTCCGTACTCTGGAGAAGTTGCTTTACAAATGTTGGGGTGCTTTTCATCATTTATTTGTTGAAAAAATGAAACATTTTGAGGTAAAGCTACATGGTATTAGAAAATAATGTAATTTTTCATTTTCACTGCCCAATTCTAATGAAATCTATGAAACACCTGTGGGGTCAAAATGCTCACTACACCCCTAGATGAATTCCTCAAGGCGTGTAGTTTCCAAAATGGGGTATTTTTTGGGGTGTTTCCTTTGGCACCACAAGACCTCTTCTAAGCTGACATGGTGCCTGAAATATAATCTAAGAAAAGGAAGGCCCTAAAATCCTCTATGTGCTCCTTTGCTCCTGAGGCTGGTATTTCAGTCCAGTAGCGCACTAGGGCCACATGTGGAATATTTCTAAAAACTGCAGAATCAGGGCAATAAATATTCAGTTGTGCTTCTCCGGTAAAAACCTTCAGTATTACAGGAAAAGTGGATTAAAATGGAATTTCTGCAAAAAAAATTTGTAAATTTCCCCGCTACTTTGCTTTAATTCCTGTGAAACGCCTAAAGGGTTAAAAAAAAACTTTCTGAATGCTGTTTTGAATACTTTGAGGGGTGCAGTTTTTAAAGTGGGGTGATTTGTGGGGGTTTCTAATATATAAGGCCCTCAAAGCCACTTGACAACTGAACTGTTCCCTAAAAAAATGGGTTTTTGAAATTTTCTTGAAAATGTGAGAAATTGCTGCTAAACTTCTAAGCCTTGTAACATCCTAGAAAGATAAATGCATGTTCAAAAAATGATGCCAATCTAAAGTAGACATATTGGAAAAGTTAGCTAGTAACTATTTTGTGTGGTATAACTATCTGTCTTACAAGCAGATACATTTGAATTTAGAAAATGCTATTTTTTAGCAAATTTTCTCTAAATTTTGGGGTTTTTCACACAAAAATATTGAATATATTGACAAAATTTTTTCACTAACATAAAGTACAATATGTCACGAGAAAACAATCTCAGAATCGCTTGGATAGGTAAAAGCATTCCCGAGTTATTACCACATAAAGTAACACACGTCAGATTTAAAAAATGAGGCTCTGTCATTTGGTCCAAAAGTGGCTCAGTCCTGAAGAGGTTAATATGCGATTCTCCGATCGCTATTATAATACACTGCAATACTTTTGTATTGCAGTGTATTACTGCCTGTCCGTTTAAAACGGACAGGCATCTGCTAGGTCATGCCTCCGGCATGATCTAGCAGGCATTTACTCCAGGCAGACCTGGGGGCCTTTATTAGGCCCCCGGCTGCCATTGGAGACCCAGACACTCGGCGATCGTATCGCCGGGTGTCGGTGGGAGAGTGGGGGAGCTCCCTCCCTCTCTCCAAAACCACTCAGATGCGGTGCTCGCTATTGTGCACCGCATCTGAGGGGTTAAACGGGTGAGATCGATACTTATATCGATCTCACACGGCAGAGCAGGGACGCCCCCAGCTGCCTCTGGCAGCTGAGAGCAAGGAGATTTGATGGCTCCCTCCTTGTTTACTTTACCCTGATGCAGTGCCGTAAAAAGGCATTTTCATCAGAATAAAGCCCGTTAGTGGCCGCCGTGAAAAGGCGTATTGGCGGTCACTAACGGGTTAAATATCTGTATTGAATCGCGGTAACGATGGGAATACACGTGTCCATCCTCTCCCCCCCCCCTCCCCCTCTATCCTTCCCTTCCCCCTTCTTTATGGTTTAATTAGTGTGTTTCATTTCCTATGAATATTGACACTTTTGCTATTTGTCTTTGGGGTAAGATCTCTAATTCTGTCCTCGCTCCAACTAGGATCATTTGACGTAATTTATACAAATTGTAGATTATATAATATACCAAAATAATGATATAAGTGTTCAGAGATGCTATTGCCATGGGACATATTGTTGAATTGTTGTTCGCTTGTTTGTAATGTTTGGAAAAATAAAAAATACATCAATTAAAAAAAACTAAATAAAAAAAACTCCACTTGTAGAAGGTTAACATACAATTCTTTATTATCCTTTAGAGCAAAGATGATCCACATTCTACAAGATGGTATGGAGCCTGGAGTCCTCTCCAAATACCTAATGGAGGCACTGATTGTGACTGAGCCAACGATACAGACGCCTTTTCTACTACCAAAAATTCATAAGGACCCTCCAGGTAGGCCAATTATATTGGGTACCGGGGGGTTAACTCAGAAGGTGTGCAAATGGGTCGACCACCATTTAAAACCATTAGTGGAATGTCTACCTTTTGTATCTGTGCGACTCTGTAGATTTGTTGTTGAAAATTGAAGAGATTCATTTAGATGACAGACATATTTTGGTAACTTGTGACATTGAGTCACTATATACCGGCATCCAGCATTCGGATGGGTTGCATGCAGTGGCCACCTTTTTGCATATCAGCAATATGGGAAAAACTTTTTAGAGTTGTTGCTAACCCTTTCGGACTTTGTTCTCAAACACAATTTTTTCACGTTCAATGGGTCCTTCTACCTGCAACTCCAGGGCACGGCAATTGGGGCAGCATGTGAAGCCTCATACGCCAACCTGTTCCTGGCGCTGTGGGAGAGGGAGCTATTCCTGCCAGATCATGAGATCTCAATGAACCAGCTCCTTTTCTGGGCCCGTTCATTGATGACATCTTCTTGATCTGGCAGGGGACTTCGGATGAATTAATGGAATTCATCAGTGTATTTAACTATAATACACAACATTAAATTAACATGCAAGTGGAATCATGTTGAGATAGATTTTTTGGACATACTAACTAAAAGGAACCATAATGTTTGTCTCCTGACAGATTTGCATCGTAAAGAGACATCAACAAACTCATTTCTTCACGCCACGTCTTCACATCCTCGTGACACCATCGAAGCTATACCAGCTGGACGATTACTGCGTGTTAAGAAAACTTGTTCAACTCATGAAGATTTCAAATACCGCACGACTGAGTTAAGAAAGAGACTTGCTCAACAGGGCTGCAACCGCCACAATGTTAATAAGGCCCATTGACGACCACGTGCACATCTCCCCCTCGTGCACAGCTATTACAAACTGTAACTAAAAATAAGGAATTTCTCCTAAGGTAAGATTTACGAACACGTATAATTTGGTCAGAAATGAGGGACACCTCAAACAAATTTTGTCCGGTGCTCCTCATTGATCCAATTCTACAGAAAGTACTGTCAGGGATCATTGCTATGTATATTGTTTGAGAAATATTATCCTCACACATATGTATATACATTTCAGTTCCTTGTGTAATATACTGATATATATATAACAAGTTCTTTGTTCATGTCGGACACACCTATGGAAGACACCGCCCCCTGGAATGCACTCCCACATCTCTGGGGAGGAGACATGTGTCTCTTTCTGTGTTTCTTTGTTCTGAATAAAAAGTTTTCAGTCTTCTTCCTCCTGGTGGACGGAGGGGATGTCTACCAACATTACTCTGTGTGGTGTACTTCTCTCCAGGCATGCCTTCAGCTTTCAATTTACAGAGGTGGTTATTCGGTGTGAAATACGGACCTGACATACTACCAAAT
Organism: Rhinoderma darwinii; assembly: GCF_050947455.1. NCBI lineage: Eukaryota > Metazoa > Chordata > Amphibia > Anura > Rhinodermatidae > Rhinoderma > Rhinoderma darwinii. Next base: position 73,177,051 of record NC_134689.1, read on the forward strand.
TATCTTGCTATTGCACCATGTAGAGCGCGTTCTTTACGTAACGCAATAGTTCACAGTTACCTAACAGTGGAAAAACCGGGTAAATGTTTTGGAAAGATTGCTCCTAAGTGGGGTTGTAACCCTTGCGGCGACTGTATTAGTTGCCCTAATATTGAACGCTCAAGGTTTTGTTGACTCAAGTGGGTTGAAAAATGTTAAGATCACATGGCCAATTACATGCGGCACTACAGGTGTGATCTATCATGCAACTTACCCTTGCCCTAAAATGTATATTAGCATGATAACCCGAGAATTGCGCTTTCGCGTAAGAGAACATATTAGAGACATTGAAAATGCCAAAACAGTAGAGTATATGGAACAGCTGAAGACGATTCCACAACATTTTCACCTACATCATGCGTGTAACTCTAGACTTCTGAGAGTTTAGGGAATAGATCACATCAATACTGATATGCGAGGAGGAGATGTAAAAAGAAGCTTTTGCAATCACAATGCAAGTGGATATGGAGGCTTAAGACAACACAACCAAGGGGTCTCAATGAGAACATTGGTGTTGCTGCATTTCTCTGACTGTTACGAAAGCTTTTAGTTGGGTATTTTTGAATTTATCTTATTTTGATTTTAATCTATATTTCTTTATTTATGTATACAGATTAGATATATGGCTTACGCTGCCTGTGTTGACTATGTCAACTGTGCAATTTTCGGGTTGTCCTGATCTTCATCCTCAACAATGATGCCCTACTGATAATCTTCACAAAAAATAGAAAAGAGGGCTCTGTCTGCAGATCACTGCATATTATATTCTGCACCTTTGAGGCTTGTTGTATTAGATATATCGACATGTAACTAAAATCTGCTTTGTGCATGCCACTTGTTGTCCATTTTATTTTTTTATGCATAATACACACGTTGTTTTTTTCTTCTTTTTTCATCGCACACACCTATTCACACTATTTTATTTTTTCGTTTTTTATTTCAATTATTTTTTATTTTGTCACCATACATTTATTACTTTTTCACTCTTTTACTTACACATGTTCTATATTAACAACACTTTATTGTGTTTAATATCATTTCTTACCTGTCACTTACCTACTATGTTCAGGTTGTGTGCACTGGATTATTCCTTTTGGCACGTATATATTGGTCTTTTTTCACACATTATAATTGATGATAATGTTCCACACTTGATTACTCCCTACAAGTTGACACTATTCATCACACTTCCCTTTGTGTCCATATATTTATATGTATTTGTATGATACATGTGCAATATATCTGTATAACTATCTTGTCTCTCTGTATTTTGGGTTTAGCCTTGCAGACATGAAGTGTATCGCTATTGGACTGCCCGTACAGGGTTAATATCCTTCTGAATGCTTTTCATGCCTTCAGTCACTGGTTGCATTCTGATTGGTTGTGACTGTCCAGCCTCCGATTCGTCTCCCATGACGCGCTGGGTTGCTGACACACGTGACCGCGTCAGGTGACGCGCTGATGTGTTTCCGCCCCAGTGTCTCGTTGTTGCCATTTCTGGAGTCCGGCCATGTACTCGACCACATATTGACACCAATAATAAAAAGTGAGTGTATTGATTTTTTGCACTGTATAGTTGTTTATTCCAAACCATTTGGTATTTACACTACCGTTCAAAAGTTTGGGGTCACCCAGACAATTTTGTGTTTTCCATGAAAACTCACACTTCTATTTATCAAATGTGTTGCAAAATACTAAAAAATATAGTCAAGACATTGACAAGGTTAGAAATAATGATTTTTATTTGAAATAATAATTTTCTCCTTCAAACTTTGCTTTCGTCAGAGAATGCTCCATTTGCAGCAATTACAGACAGAATACCAGCTGCCTGCTTCTTCCCTAAATAGTTCTTGCATAATTTGGAGGTGTGCTTTGGGTCATTGTCCTGTTGTAGGATGAAATTGGCTCCAATCAAGTGCTGTCCACAGGTTATGGCATGGCGTTGCAAAATGGAGTGATAGCCTTCCTTATTCAAAATCCCTTTTACCTTGTACAAATCTCCCACTTTACCAGCACCAAAGCAACCCCAGACCATCACATTACCTCCACCATGCTTGACAGATGGCGTCAGGCACTCTTCCAGCATCTTTTCAGTTGTTCTGCGTCTCACAAATGTTCTTCTGTGTGATCCAAACACCTCAAACTTCGATTCGTCTGTCCATAACACTTTTTTCCAATCTTCCTTTGTCCAATGTCTGTGTGCTTTTGCCCATATTAATCTTTTCCTTTTATTAGCGAGTCTCAGAAATGGCTTTTTCTTTGCCACTCTGCCCTGAAGGCCAGCATCCCGAAGTCGCCTTTTCACTGTAGACGTAGACACTGGCGTTTTGCAGGTACTATTTAATGAAGCTGCCAGTTGAGTACCTGTGAGGCGTCTATTTCTCAAACTAGAGACTCTAATGTACTTGTTGTGTTGCTCAGTTGTGCAGAGGGGCCTCCCACTTCTCTTTCTACTCTGGTTAGAGCCTGTGTGTGCTGTCCTCTGAAGGGAGTAGTACACACCGTTGTAGGAAATCTTCTTGGCAATTTCTCGCATGGAATAGCCTTCATTTCTAAGAACAAGAATAGACTGTCGAGTTTCACATGAAAGCTCTCTTTTTCTAGCCATTTTGAGAGTTTAATCGAACCCACAAATGTAATGCTCCAGATTCTCAACTAGCTCAAAGGAAGGTCAGTTTTATAGCTCCTCTAAACAGCAAAACTGTTTACAGCGGTGCTAACATAATTGCACAAGGGTTTTCAAGTGTTTTCTAATCATCCATTAGCCTTCTAACACAGTTAGCAAACACAATGTACCATTAGAACACTGGAGTGATGGTTGCTGGAAATGGGCCTCTATACACCTATGTAGATATTGCATTAAAAACCAGACGTTTGCAGCTAGAATAGTCATTTAGCACATTAACAATGTATAGAGTGTATTTCTAATTAATTTAATATTATCTTCATTGAAAAAAACTGTGCTTTTCTTTCAAAAATAAGGAAATTTCTAAGTGACCCTAAACTTTTGAACGGTAGTGTATACATTACGCAGGTCTGTGCAGCCATGGGGTCTTATCTAATTATTATTTTCTTTGTGAGTCACACAGTGAGCTTGTCCTTTTCTTCTGTAGAATCTTGTGGAATCTTTTTAATTGTATTGACATGTAGCTTTTTATTGTTATTCCAATAAAGATTTTTTCCATTTTCTACACTTTTTTTGGTAGCATCAATTTCTTTGTAGGTTATATATTTGTAGTTTTTTTGTCTCAAAATATTTTTCTTGTTTGTTTTTCAGGAGATCTTTATCCCAGTCTTTGAGATTTTAAGGAGTCCTGACCAACACCTAGACCCCAGTTAGCAGCTAGAAGATTCCTGCATATACCTAGAAGAAGACCACCTTCAACATCTAGAAGACACCAACTAGCACAGAGAAGGAGATCCTGGCTACAAGAAGATTCCTACAAACATCTAGAAGAAGAGACACATTGTAAATATTGGTGTGTCCATCCTAGCAGAAAACCCATGACGACTGAACAGTGAGGAGAGAACTTATATGTTACTTCTGACTATATGATCCCAGGGTAAAGGAGCAGTAGTGGTGGCACCAGAAAATGCTGAAAAATATGGAGAGGCTTAGTAATTGTCAGTGCGCAGTATGCTCCATATGTTGTGATAGTCATGAGATGTTCACAGCTAGAGAAATACTCAATTCATTATTCATTTATCAATGATATCATATTAAAACGTACTGAGACTACTATAGAAAAGAGGCAGGGATATTATCATCATCATCATCATCGGTATTGTTGTTAAGTTGAACGTAAAAAAAAAGTATTCACCAGCCGACCCCCAGATCTATTGTAATGTAGAAGGAGTCCTGTTGAGACACTATCATGTAATGGAAGTTGGCACTTGAGTTGTACGCTACTAAAGAAGGAGTAAACATTAGGGTATAATGGTTCCAGTACGCATGTGATATATCCTTTCTAGATTTGTTTTCCGCCTCAAAAACCCCCATTGAAATCAATGAGAGACGGAAAAATGCTGTGAACGGCCGCGATAATAATGCTTTAAAATACGCATAAAGAACTACGTAGGAAAACGCATCAAAAACCGCACGTGGTAAAAACGACTTAAAAAAAGGCGGAGCTGATTTTCCCAGGCAGAATTTTTTGCCTGCAAAAAAATCCACGTGAACAGGACCTTAAAAGCAAGCAGGCTGGGAGGGTAAAACACTGCATTTTAAAAAGGCCAATTTCTCGCTGTTGAGGGCTGCACAACAGTAAATAGACTGGGAGCAACTATTGTCAAATAAATACACAGACACTACATGGGAATGCTTTACATAAACTTTAAGTAATTATACTGTAAAATATAATCCTCTAAGTAACAAGTATTAAAAAACCCTAAAATGAAACTAGAAAAAGCTTGCTTCTAATGTTAAAAAGACAATAAATGACAAAATAAGAGGATTTATAAAAAATACAAATCTGAAGGGTCAGCATTAGTCTTTAAAGAACACACACGCGCACACGCCCAAATTAAACACATACATATATCCACACTATACTAACACATATATCCACACTATACTAACACATATATCCACACTATACTAACACATATATCCACATTACACACAAACATATATCCACATTATGCACACATGCACATTACACAGATACATTTACATATATATTCACACTATACACACAAATATACATATATACACACATTACACATGAGGAAACATTATTCACCTGGTATATCCCTGCCTCTCCGGTGGTCTCGCCACTCATTTTAGCTGTCCTGCAGTGATAAAATTTCAGCTTCACGCATATGACCGCTGCATTAATGCTGAGGCCAGTGGCTGGCTATAGCAATCATGTGTAGGTAGTTATCATGTCATCACTGCATGACAGCAGACACAGGCCTGCTAATCCTCTGAAGCAGAGGTGGATATATTAAGCGAGAGCGCTTTCTGTAAAGAACTTGGTTAGAGTTGGGGTTAAGGTAAGGGAGTAAGAGGGTTAGGAGTTTAGAGGGTTAGGGTTGGAGTTAGGGTGTTAGAGTGTAAGAGTTTAGGGCGTAAGAGATTTAGGGGTTTAGAGGTTAGGGGGTTAGGGTGTTATAGGGTTAGGGGTTAGGTTTAGGGTTACAACTTTTCCAGAAGCGGAATCCCCAGCCAGAGCATTTCCGATGCTCTGGCTGAGATTTCCGGCATCTTAAAGTCCCCAACATCACTGTTTATATATGGACAGTGACGTCAGGGGCTTGCATTACAAGGCACTTACCGTCACTCTCCATATATATGAACAGTGACATCAAGGTCTTTCTCAAGAGAGGAGTCCTCGACCTGACCATTTGCTGCAAAGCGCTTGGTTAGGGGGTTAGGCATTAGGGTTAGGGGGTTGGGATTTAGGGGATAGGGCTTTTTCAAGAGCGGAATCCCCTGCCAGAGCATTGCCTTGGTTTCTCGCATTACAAAGCCCTTGACGGCACTCTCCATATATGAATACTGACGTCAAGTTCTTTCTCAAGCCAGGAGTCCACCGCCAGAGTGCTTGCTGTAAAGCTCTCGATTAGGGGATAGAGGGTTAGAGTTGGGGTTAGGGTGAGGGGGTTTGAGTTAGGGTTGGGGTTATAGTTAGGGGGTTAGGAATAGGGTTGGGGTTAGGAATAGGGTTAAGGTTAGGGGCTTAAGGTGCTAGGGTTAAGGGGTTTGGGTTCTAGGTTTAGGGGATAGGGTTAGGGGTTAGGGTTTAGTGGTTAGGGTCAGGAATAGGGTTGGGGTTAGAGTTAGAAGGTTAGGGTAAGAGGGCTAGGTTTAAGGTTAGGAGCAGAATCCCCAGCCTTAGTGTTTCCGACGCTCTGGCTGAGGAATCCGGCATCTTATAGCCCCTGCCGTCACTGTCCATTTATGGACATTGACTTCAGGGGCCCACTCTAGGAGTGGAATCCCCGGCCAGAGTTTTGCCGACGCTCTGTCAAGGGATTCTCGCATTACAGAGCCCTTAACGTTATTCTCCATATATCAACAGGGATGACAAAGGCTTTCTCAAAACAGGAGTCCCCGACCAGAGTACTTGCTGTAAAGTTCTTGGTTAGGGGCTACATTTAAGGATAGCGTTTTAGGGGTTAGGTTAGAGCTTTTCCAGGAGCGAAATCCCCGGCCAGAGCATTGCTGACTCCAGCATCTTAAAGCCCCTAATGTTACTGTACATGTATGGACAGTGAAGTCAGGGGCTTCCTCTAGAAGCGTAATCCACAGCCAGAGTGTTAGTGGGTTAGGAAGTTAGTGTGTTAGGGGTTGGGGTTAGGATTAGAGTCAGGGTTAAGGGGTTAGGGTGCTAGGTTTAAGGGGTTAGGTTTTGGGGATTAGGGTTTGTGTTAGGGTTTAGAGGATAGTGTTAGAAATAGGGTTAGGGGGTTAGGGCAAGGGTTGGGCTTGGGTTAGGTGTTGGTGTTAGATTTTGGGTTAGCGGGTTAGGAAATTACAATGTTAGGCGTTGGGGTTAGGGAGTTAGGAACAGGGTTAGAATGAGGGTGTAGGGTTGGGGTTAGGGTTTAGAGGTTAGGGGTTAAGGTTCAAAAAGGGTTAGGAATAGGGTGAGGGTAGTGGGTTGGGGTTAGGAATAGGTTTGGGGTTAAGGGATAGGGTTTAGAGGTTAGGGGATATGGTTGCGGGTTAGGAATATGGTTAAGATTAAATGGGTAGGGTGTTAGGGTTAAGGGGTGGGGGTTAGGGAGTTGGAGTTAGGGTGCTAGTGTTATAGGGTTTAGAGGTTAGTTGTTAGCGTTAGGAATAGGGTTGGTGTTAGTATTTAGAGGTTAGGGGCTAGGGTTGGGGATTAGGAATATGGTTAGGTAGTTAGGGGTTAGGGTTACAGTGTTAGGGGGTTGGGGTGCAATTTTAAAGTGGTTAGGGTTTGAGTTAGGGGGTTAGGATAAGGGTTAGGGTTTAGAGGTTAGCAGTTACGGTTGGGGATTAGGGGTAGGAATAGGGTTAGTGGTTAAGGTTAGAAGATCAGGGTTAGGGTAAGAGTTGGGGTAAGAATTATGGGGTTAGGGTGCTTGGGTTAAGTGGTAAGTTTTAGTGGGTTAGGGGATAGGGTTAGTTATTAGTGTTTAGAGGTTTGTATGGTTACGGTTGGGATGTTAGAGTTTGGGTTATGGGGTTAGGGGCTATGGTTAGAGTTAAGGGATAGGATTAGGGCTTTTCCTGACGCTCTGGTTAGGGATTCCGGCATCTTAAAGCCCCTAATGTTACTGTTTATATATGGACTGTGACATCAAGGGCTCCCTCTTGGAGAGCAATCCCTGGCCAGAGTGTTGACTATGCCCTGGCCGGTGATGCTCGCATTACAAATCCCTTAATGTCACTCTCCATCTCTCCATATATGAACAGGGATGTCAAGGTCTTCCTCAAGACAGTCCCAGGAGTCCCTGGACAGAGCCCTTGCTGTAAATCACTTAGTGAGGGGGTTAGTGTTGGGGTTAAGAATAGAGTAAGGGGGTAGGGTTTGGATTAGGGGGTTAGGAAAAGGGTTGGCGTTAGCAGATAGGGTTTAGAGTTTAAGGTCGGGGTTAGGAGTTTAGGGTTAGAGATTGGTTTAGAATTATGGTTACGGTTAGTGGGTTAGGGAATTAGGGGTTAGGGGTTTTCCAGGAGTGAAATCCCTGGCCAGAGCCATAATGGTTTAGGAATAGGGTTAAGGTGTTAGGGGTTGGAGTTAGGATTCGGGGGTTCTAATACGGTTAGGTTGATGGGGTAGGGTTGGGATAAGTGTTGTGGTTAGGGAGTTAGGGGCTAGGGTTTAGAGGTTAGGTTGAGGGGTTAGGAATAGGGTTGGGGTTACGAATGGGGTCAGGGGGGTTAGAGTGTTAGGGGTTAGTAATAGGTTAGGGGGTAAGGGCTAGGGGTTATTAATAGGGTTAAGGTGAGGGTGATGTTGTAGGGTTGGGGTTAGGCGGTTAGGGAGTTAGAGTTAGGGTTTTGTGGTTAGAGTTGGGTTTAGGAATAGGGTTAGGGTTTAGAGGTTAGGGGGTAGAGTTAGGAATAGGGTTAAGGTTAAAGGTTTAGGGGGTTGAGGGTTAGGGGGTTGGGTTTAGGGTGCTACGTTTAAGGGGTTTGGAGATTAGGGGATAGGGTTTGGGGTTTGTGTTAGGGTTTAGAGGTTAGTGGTTAGACATAGTGTTAGGGTTGGATTTAGGTGTCAGGGGGTTGGTGTTAGGGGGTTAAGAATAGGGGTAGGGGGTAGGGTTGGGGTTAGGATTTAAATATCAAGGGTTAAGGTTGGGGGTTAGGAATTGGGTTAGGAATAGTTTGAGTGTAGGGGGTGGGGGTTAGGAATGGGGTTGTGGTTAAGGGATAGGGTTTAGAGGATATGTGCTAGTGTTGGGGGTTAGGAATAGGGTTAGGGAGTTAGAGGTTGGGGCTAGGGTTAGAATGGTAGGGGGTTGGGGTGCTATTTTAAAGGGGTTTGGGTTAGGCGATTAGGGGTTAGAAGTTAGTTAGGGTTGGGGTTAAGGGTAGGAATAGGGTTAGGCTGGGGGTTAGGGTTAGTTGTTAAGGGGCCATATATGAGGTTGGAGTTAGGGGATAGGGATTAGAGTAAGGGGATACGGTTAGGAATAAGTTTAGAGGCTAGTGGTTAGGGTTGGGCTGTTAGGGTTGGAGTTAGGAGTTTACGGTTAGAGATTAGTTTAGAATTAGGGATACGGTCAGTGGGTTAGGGAATTAGGGGTTAAGGCTTTTACAGGAGTTAAATCCATAGCCATAATGGTTTAGGAATAGGGTTAGGGTGTTAGGGGTTTGGGTTAGGATTAATGAGTTCAGAATAGGGTTAGGTTGATGGGGTAGTGTTGTGTTAAGTGTTGTGGTTAGGGAGTTAGGGGCTAGGGTTTAGAAGTTAGGTTGAGGGGTTAGGAATAGTGCTAGGGTTGGAGTTAGGAATGGAGTGAGGGGGTTAGTGTGTTAGGGGTTAGTAATAGGTTAAGAACTAGGGGTTATGAATAGGGTTAAGCTGATGGTGTAGGGTTGGGGTAAGGGTTGGAGTTAGGCGGTTAGGTTTAGGGAGTTAGAGTTTTGAGCTTAGGGTTGGGGGTTAGAAATAGGGGTAGGGTTGGGGGTTAGGATTTAGATATCGGGTTAAGGTTGGGGGTTAGGAATTGTGTTAGGCGGTTAGGAATAGTGTGAGTGTAGGGGGTGGGGGTTAGGAATGGGGTTGTGGTTAAGATATGGTTTAGAGGATAGGGGCTAGTGTTGGTGGTTAGGGAGTTGGGTTGGGGCTAGGGATAGAATGGTAGGGGTTTGGGGTTAGGTTGCTTTTTTAAAGGGGTTAGAAGTTAGTGGTTATGGTTGGGGTTAAGGGTATGAATAGGGTTAGGGTAAGTTGTTAGGGGGCCATATATGTAAGGGGGTTAGGAGATAGGGATTAGAGTGAGGGGATAGGTTAGGCTTAAGTTTAGAGGTTAGGGTTGGGTTGTTAGGGTTAGGAGTTTAGGGTTAGAGATTGGGTTAGAATTAGGGATAAGGGGTTAGGGCTATTCCAGGAGTGAAATCCTTGGTCATAGCCATAATGGTTTAGGAATAGGGTTAGGGTGTTAATGGTTGGGCTTAGGATTAGGGGGTTCAGAATAGGGTTAGGTTGAGGGGGTATGGTTGGGGTAAGTGTTGTGATCAGTGAGTTAGGGGCTAGGGTTTAGAGGTTAGGTTGAGGGATTAGGAATAGTGTTAGGGTTGGAGTTAGGAATGGGGTGAGGGGGTTAGAGTGTTAGGGGTTAGTAATAGGGTAGGGGTACGGGCTAGGGGTTATGAATAGAGTTAAGGTGATGGTGTAGGGTTGTGGTAAAGGTTGGAGTTAGGGAGTTAGAGTTAGGGTTTTGAGGTTAGGGTTAGGAATAGGTGTAGGGTTGGGGTTAGAAATAGGGTGAAGGTTAGGGGGTAGGGTAGTGAATAGGGGGTTGGGATTAGGATTAGGGGTTAGGAATAGAGTCAGCGCATAGGGTTAGGATTTAGAGGTTAGAGGGTAGAATTAGGAATAGGGTTAAGTTTAAAGGGTTAGGTTTAGGGGGTTGAGAGTTGGGTTTGGGCGCTAGGGTTAAGGGGTTAGGGTTTGTAGATTAGGGGATAGGTGGTTTGTGTTAGGGTTTAGAGATTAGTGGTTAGAAATAAGGTTAGGGGAAAGGCTGAGTGTGTTAGGGTTGGGGTTAGGTGTTAGGGGATTGGGATTAGGGGGTTAGTGAGGGGGTAGGATTGGGGTTAGGATTTAGAGATCAGGGGTTGGGGTTGGGAATTGGGTTAGGGGGTTAGGAATGGGGTTGTGGATAAGCAATAGGGTTTATAGGATACGGGCTAGTGTTGGGAGTTAGGAATAGGGTTAGGGAGTTAGAGGTTGGGGCTAGGGTTAGGGTGTTGGGTTGGGGCTAGGGTGCTATTTTAAAGGGGTATTGGTTAGCGGGTTATGATTAGGTGTTGGGGTTCAGAGGTTAGTGGTAAGTGTTGGGGGTTAAGGGTAGGAATAGGGTTAGGGTGGGGGTTAGGGTTAGTTGTTAGGGGGCTATATATGTACAGTAACGTCAGGTGCTCCCTCTAGAAGCGAAATCCCCGGCCAAAGTTTTGGCAATGCTCTGGCCAGGGAGTCTCGCATTACAAAGCCCTTCTCACATCACTCTCCACATATGAACATTGACGTCAAGGTCTTTCTCAAGACAGGCGTCCCCGGCGAAAGCGCTTTCTGTAAAGAACTTGGTTAGGGTTAGAGGGTTTGGGTTAGGGGTTTAGGGAGTTGGGGTTAAAGGGGTTGGAGTTAAGGTTAGGGAGTAAGACGGTTAGGATTTTAGGGTTGTAGTTAGGGGTAGAGATGAGCGAACCAGGACAACCGAACCCTGTTTCGGTCCGAACTTCCGGAAAAGTTCGGTTCGCAGCGAATCCAAACTTCACCGGGTTCGGCCGAACCCGTTTTGACCGAACCCGGCTACATTTTGGCGCCTGCCACTTGTTACATCTAAAATGTAGGATTTCACAAGATCACCTGACATCAGGCTACCCCATAATGCCTTGCAAACGGCTCTCCCAGCCAATCGGGAGGCAGCATAGGGGCGGGCTCAAGCCTGCAATAAAAGTCTATGCACGGAGCTCAGCGGCCATTTTACAGACAGGAGCTGTAGGGCTAGCATCTCTGTGCAGTAAGGGAAAGCTTTAGGAATCTAAAAGGCAGGAATCCAGCAATCGAAGGGGCTCATCCACTACTCACTACTCAGCCAGTGTGTGAATATGCTTTTATAAGGGGCTCATCCCCATTGCATCCAACTTGCAATACAGGCAGGCTTTGTAGTACTACAACGCCCAGCATTCCCTGAGTCAGTGCACAGTGGCTGATAGAAATTCTCATTCATTGCCATTTGGCAAGCCAGTGTCCGTGTGAATACGCTTTTAGAAGGGGCTCATCCCCGGCCGTTAACATAACAAACAAATAACAATCCAACTTGCAATACAGGCAGCCTTTGTAGTAGACGTAGTAGTACTACAAGGCCCAGCATTCCCTGAGTGCACTGCAGCGTGGCTGATAGAAATTCTCATTCATTGCCATTTGCCAAGCCAGTGTCAGTGTGTGAATACGCTTTTAGAAGGGGCTCATCCCCGGCCGTTAACATAAATAACAATCCAACTTGCGATACAGGCAGCCTAGTAGTACTACAACGCCCAGCATTCCCTGAGTGCACCGCGGTGTGGCTGATAGAAATTCTCATTCATTGCCATTTGCCAAGCCAGTGTCAGTGTGTGAATACGCCTTTAGAAGGGGCTCATCCCCGGCCGTTAACATAAATAACAATCCAACTTGCGATACAGGCAGCCTAGTAGTACTACAACGCCCAGCATTCCCTGAGTGCACTGCAGCGTGGCTGATAGAAATTCTCATTATTTGCCAAGCCAGTGTCAGTGTGTGAATACCCCCAGGTTTTGATTCAACTTGCTGCACTCCAGCAGTGAAATGTCTGGTAAAAAAAAAGGTTATGAAAGGACGGGGTAGAGGAAAAAACACCCAGGCCGTTTCCTCTTCCAGTCCAAATGTTGGATCTGTTGGTGCCAGACCCAGTACCAGCATTTGGGGCACAAGACATGTGCCCAGTTCCACTAGTAGCAGCAGCCATGTGCCTGCTGGTAGTAGTAGCAGTATCAGCAAGCCAGACTTGTCCATCTCCTCCGGTGGGCGGGTTACTTTAGACAATACCGCCATTGTGGACTGGTTGGCTGGCTCGCGGTCATCTCAGCAGGAAGACTCTGACGATCTGGCTTCAAGCCAGGTTTCGTTGGATTCCAGATCCTCTACAGTTCCTTGGCACAGTGACAGTAGTAATATAGGTATTTCTAGCGTTTCCATTCCATCATCTATGTCTTCTCTCCCCCTTCCTAGCGGGAAGCCATCTTTCCTGAGAGTCCTAAGAGACATCTCCTCGGGTGCGAAGGAAGATACTGAACAACATAGTGATGATCATGATTTGTTTTCCGCGAGTAAGCCAACAGAGTGTGTTGCGGCGGTGGTGGAGGTGGAAGCGGTGTCCGAGACGCATAGCTGCGGTAGTGGGGGTGTTGGTGGTGGTAGCCGTGGTGGCAGACGCAGTAATGAGGGGGGGCATGGAGCCCGCCATAATGTCACATCACATTCACAACACAGTGACAGAAGTTGCGGGTATGATGAGGAGGGCTATGATGATGATGTTGTTTTAGACAGGGCGTGGGAACCAGGTGACGAGGTGATGACGGCGTCCGAGGAGGAGGGTAGTAGTGGCGGCACTGGCCGTGATAAACAGCCAAGCCGAGGTAGGGGCAGAAGTCAATCTGCAAAACGTTGCAGCGGTAGGGTCAGCTCAGGAGCCGGTGACGGCGACACTGATGCTGGTGTAGGCTCCCGAAAAAAGCCTGCCAGACAAGGGGCAAGCTCGGGTGATGGTGGTGGTGGTGGTGGACGTGGCACTACCTCTTTACGGTACTCTGCCGTGTGGCAATTTTTCTGTACCTTCCCGGAGGACGAAAACATGGCACAGTGACGTATCTGCAAGCAGAAAGTAAGGCGTGGGCAGGGCAGCAATGTAGGAACTACCGCTCTACGTAAACACATGGAGCGGCATCACAAGGCCATGTGGGACAATCGACATGCCCCACCATCATCATGTACATCTAATGAAGACCCCTCTGCCGCTGCTGCTGCTCCGAGTCCCTGTCATCTAAGTAGTAGCCAGGCCTTATCCACCATGTCGTTGTCATCATCACTGTCATCTAGTGCTCCTCCTACGTCCCGTCAGTTATCCATTACGGAATCGTTGTCCAATAAGCAACAATATATACCCAGTCATTCACACCTGGCTAAGTTGTTGGTGGTGCAGTCGCTGCCGTACCACCTGGTCGACTCCGCCGGCTTCAAGCAATTGATTGCGTGCGCTCAGCCTAGGTGGCGAATACGTAGCCGACATTACTTCTCCAAAACAGCTGTCCCTGCCTTGCACAAGCACGTGGAGGAAAAGGTGTGCCAGTCCTTGCAATTATCCGTGTGCAGCAGGGTACATGCCACCGTCGACACGTGGAGCAGCAACTATTGGCAGGGACAGTACATGTCTTTCACGGCCCACTGGGTCAATATTTTGCAGTCCGATGCACCACCGCAGCAATGCCAGGCATTACCACCTCCACGCTTGTATCTTTCTGGTTCAACTCCGGACACCAGGCGCCTACCATCCTCCTCCTCCTACTCCTCCTCGCCTTCCTCCTTGGAGGTCTTCCCGTCCCCGACAGGACACAGCGTATCTTCCACTCCTCCTCCTCCCTCCTCTTTTCATAGGTGCAAGGTGAAGCGCCACAACGCTGTCTTACACCTGCTGAGCCTGGGCGAGAAAAGCCACACAGGGCAGGAGCTGCTGCTGTGCATCAAGGAGGAAATCGCACGCTGGCTCACTCCTCTGAAACTCACACTGGGCAATGTTGTCTCTGATAACGGCAAGAACGTTGTGGCTGCACTGCGTCTAGGTCACCTGACACACACTCCTTGCATGGCACATGTGATCAATCTGGTCATAACACGCTTCTTAAAGTCATATGTTGGTTTGAAGGGTGTGCTGGCCATGTCCAGGAGGGTTTGCGTTCGCTTTAGACGTTCGTATGCATTTAAGCACGCCCTCCTGGACTTGCAGCGTCAAAACAATATCCCAGAACACAGCCTGATTTGCGACGTTCCAACACGCTGGAATTCCACCCTGCACATGTTGGACAGTCTGTACGAACAGCGGAAAGCCGTGAATGATTTCCTGATGCAGCAGACGGGCAGCGTTTGGAGCCAGTGTAATTTCGAGCTCAGGCACTGGCAGCTGGTTAGAGACGCATGTCGCGTTTTGAGGCCCTTTGAAGAGGCCACACGATTTGTGAGCCGTGACGCTAGCGGAATGAACGATGTTATGCCGCTGATATTCATTATGGAGCAAACGCTCACAGCGATGATTCAGCAAAGGATGGAGGAAGGATCACATCTGGCTATGGATGTTGAGGAGGAGGAGGAGGATGAGGATGAGGAAACAGGACCTGAAGAGGAGCTGGATTTGGAGATGGAATCACAGGAAGGGATAGGGGACGAGGCAGCCGCACAACATGACAGTGATGGTGGTGATGACGAGTCTGACGACGACCTTGATGATGGACAACCATGGCAGTATGGGGCGGAGATGGAACCAACCGGGCAATCTGAAACGCTGGCCAGGATGGCGAGCTGCATGCTTCGTTACTTGCGCGCTGACTGTCGCATTGTTAGCATGAAGCAAAGAGATGAGTACTGGATAGCCACACTTTTAGACCCTCGGTATAAAGCCAGAATGGGGGAGTTTTTTTGCGCCTTCCGAGAGGGAGGCAAAATTGGCTTATTATCGAGAGAAGCTATGCAGCCAGCTTGTCACGGCTTTCAAACGGCAAACACCTGCTGCAAGCATGTCTGACCGGAGGGCCACTCTACGCTCCCCACTGTCTCATCGTTCCACCGCCTCTGGCAGAGCTACCTCTGCAATAGGCGGCAGCACCAGCAGCAGCCAATTCAGTTTGGAAAATATGATGACATCATTTTTACATCCAATACCCCTACCTGACACACATCGTAGTCACCAAAGGGATGTTCACCATCACCAGTTGCAGCACCTAAACAACCGGGTTCACTCGTACCTGGACTGTGCCCTTTCTCCGTCAGAAATGCTGATCCCAGACCCCATGGACTTCTGGGTCAGCAGATTGGATCATTGGCAAGAACTGGCCCAGTTTGCCATGGGTGTACTGTCTTGTCCACCCTCCAGTGTAGCGTCAGAGAGGGTATTCAGCGCGGCAGAGGGATTCGTCACCCCTAAGCGAACAAGATTGTCCGCCAACAGCTTGGAAAATCTCACGTTTCTGAAAATGAATCAAGCGTGGATCGGTGAGGATTTTAAAACCCCTGTGCCTGATGCCATTGATTAGATCTGACATTGCTGCTGCTGCCTGCTACTACGAGATTCTGTCCTGTCCACTCTTTTTTTAATGTGCTGCTGCTACTACTACTACCACCCTTGCTGTCTGTGTTGGCTACCTCTACTACCACCAATACACCTCCACTGCCGCCCGTCTGCTTCAAGCAGGCCTGAGGCCTGCCCCACCACAGGGCTTTGTCCTGTGACTGTCCAGTCTCTTTTTTTAATGTGCTGCTGCTACTACTACTACCACCCTTGCTTAGACAAAAAGAAAGGATTGAATCCAGCGCTGGAAATTAGTGCATCTGATAAAAACAGGAAACTTCTTCCAAGTTTTATTTTCTTAGGTTTAAAAGCAATGAAAAAATGATGGTAGAAGCGGGTATAGTCCAAAGTACAGAGGGTGGTAAGATAATAGGCTGTAGCCTACGCGTTTCAGACGCCTGCTGCGTCCTTAATCATGGCTTGTAGTTTGTCTGACCATGCAGTCTAGACATTTGTAACCAGTCATTCTAATTAGCAGTTAATTGATTGCGTTTCACATCGGGAGAAAAGGGGAGGAGTCCTGTGGAACGCATGTACTTTACTGTTTCCTGAAAGAATTGTCAGCCATGAGGTATACAAACTCCTTGTAATTTAAATTAAACAAATTCCTTAAATTTATATGGAATTGTTATTTATTAAATGATGATTGTGTATTCCATTACATTTTATGCTTATATTATGTTTGTGTTTAATTGTTGGATGTCAGTAAAGGAACTAACGGGTTCAAACAATGATCCCCCGATGGCTGCGATCGACACAGGCAAAGGATTCCCGTGAGGCTTCTCCCCCTTCCCTTTAGAAGGTAATAAGCGAAAAGCTTTTCTATTTAAATATTTATATAAGTTTTCCCTGTAAATTTTACTGTATGATATTTATTTGTTATTTAGTACACAATGTACTGAGTTTATATCGCTTAGATTGTGTAAACGTAGAAACAGAATGACTTGGGTACTGGTGGTTCACCTATTATCATCTGGAATGGAAAATTAGATAGTAGATAAATTATTTAAAATTTGTGTGGACAAATATAACGTACGTTTAAAAAACAAAAAGCTGGTTCTTTTTTTTTTTTTTTTTTTAAATTAAATGTTTTTTTTATATGAGAGATATTATCAACACGATAATATTAATTGTAGTCTCGGTATTGAAAATGTGGCTTAATATATGTGAAATTTATAATTAATGGCCTTGTGTAGCGCCCATGGCCGCGGGCCGTCGGGTTCACTCACCTCCCGACGCCCGCAGCCATGGATCTGTGAGCGCTGGCCTCCGTCTCCCTCCTAGGAGATGCCAGCGCTCACTTCCGCTCCGTCCGGCCGGGTCCCGTAGGGTGCGCGCGCACGCTCGCGCCCGCTCTTAAAGGGCCAGAGCGCGCACATGAAAACAATGTTCATTAACCCACGTGATTTCCTGCCCTATAAGAATGCCCCAGCCCTTCTGATCCTTGCCTGAGCGTTGTTAGTCTTTCCCTGTCTGTCTCGCAAATGGTCCCTTAGTGTCTCCCGTTCCAGCTGTTACCCGTGCCCTGTTACCGTTCCTGTATTCCGCATTGTTCCTGTGCCTACCCGTGTTCTAGTGCCATCTGTCACGTCAACTGTCATCTGCCACGTCAAGTGTCATCTGCCACGTCAAGTGCCATCTGCCACGTCAAGTGCCATCTGCCACGTCAAGTGTCATCTGCCACGTCAAGTGCCATCTGCCACGTCAAGTGCCATCTGCCACGTCAAGTGTCATCTGCCACGTCAAGTGCCATCTGCCACATCAAGTGCCATCTGCCACGTCAAGTGTCATCTGCTCATCGGATACTGCCCGCCACGTCTGGCGCCACTTTCCGCACCTGCCTCCATCCGCGATGAAGCCACCGTCACCGTCCGGACTATTTCAGGTACCTAAGCATTACTGTCTGCTATCTTACTTTCACATAGACTGTGACATGGTTAGCTGCCTCCCCGCTACGGCGGAGCGGCCTAGTGGGTCCACAAACCCAGTGTCCGTGACAGTACGCTCAGGCCATGGAACCCGCTGGCCAGCCCAAGACCCCAGTACAGAAGATTCAGACAGAGATGCATGACCTACGCACTCGTCAGGATCAACTCCTTGAGGCGGTGAATTCTATTCTGGTCCGCCTGGATCTACTCGCTGTTCCACCCCCGGTTCTTCCTCCAGAAGCTGTTGCCGTGCCACTGCCTGTTGCTCCCCCTGTTTGTTCCGGATCCTCAGTTCCTCTGCCTCTTCCTCCTCGCTATGACGGTGACCCCAGAGCATGCAGAGGATTTCTTAATCAATGCACGGTGCATTTTAGGCTACGGCCTCATCTCTTCCCCTCCGAGGAGGCTAAAGTAGCGTTCATTATCTCCCTCCTCGCTGGCAAGGCCCTCGCATGGGCAAACCCAATCTTGGAGCAACAAGGACCTGTATCCGCGGACCTAGCCTTGTTCCTGCAGTCCTTTCGTGCCGTGTTCGAGGAGCCGGGTCGAACATCCTCTGCCGCAGCCACTCTGTTGACCCTCAAGCAAGAAGGCTCCACAGTAGGGGAGTATTCGATCTCCTTCCGTACCCTAGCAGCCGAGCTGGCATGAAACAATGAAGCACTGGTGGCGACCTTCTGGCAGGGACTGTCCTCTCACATCAAGGACGAACTGGCAGCCCGCGACCTTCCTTCTACCTTGGATGCCCTCATCCTGTTAGCCACCCGGGTTGATATGAGAATCCGGGAGCGCTCTCAAGAGGTTCGTCAGGAGAGCCGGGCCCACAGACCAGCACCCCCTGCCCAGAGACCACAATTGTCCACCCCTAGTGCGCTACCTGAGGAACCCATGCAGGTAGACAGAGTCCAGTTATCTGAACAGGAGAAGCAGCGCAGACGCTCCTCTGGACTTTGCATGTATTGCGGCCTCAAGGGTCATTTTGTGCGTCAATGCCCACAGAAACCGGGAAACTCCAGTACCTAGGGTTGGTTGGAGAGGCAACTCTAAGTGGAACGTCTCCAAACGTTAAAACCTCTTCCAAATTATCAATACCTGTGGCCATCATCACCGGACAGGCATCACATCCTTCCTCCGCCTATCTTGACTCTGGAGCGGCTGCTAATTTTATCCACCAAGATCTAGTGGATCGGTTTCAACTACCCACAGTCCGTCTGGAGAGAACCCTGGCAGTTGCCTCTGTGAATGGTCTACCGCTGCCTGATCCAATCATGCTCATCACTGAGCCGGTGACATTACGGGTCGGAGCTCTTCACTCAGAACAGATCTCCTTCCTGGTACTACCCAAGGCTATCAATCCTATCCTGATGGGTCTGCCATGGCTCCGTCTACACGCCCTGGAGTTCTGGAGAAGTTCTTCAATGGGGTTCCAGATGCCATAGCCATTGCCTGTCACAAGTCCGTCCTGTTGTGCCCCTTCTGCCGCAGTCACTCTCCAATCTACCTTCTCAGTATGGCAGTTTTGCGGATGTCTTCTGCAAACGAGAGGCTGAGACGTTGCCTCCACATCGGAATTATGACTGTCCCATTGAACAGGTTCCCAATGCTTCTCTTCCCCGTGGACAAGTATATCCTCTCTCCTTGCCAGACACTTTATCGATGTCAGCCTATATCAAGGAGAACTTGGAGAGGGGTTTTATTCGAAAATCTTCCTCCCCGGCCGGGGCAGGATTCTTCTTCGTTAAAAAGAAAGACTGATCTCTCCGACCCTGCATTGATTACCGTGGTCTCAATCAGATCACGGTCAAGAACAAGTACCGGTTGCCACTCATTTCCGAGCTGTTCGATCGCATACGAGGAGCCAAATTTTTTTCCAAGCTAGATCTGCGAGGGGCCTATAATCTAATCCGGATTCGCCGGGGTGACGAATGGAAGACGGCATTTAACACCCGCGATGGGCACTACGAATACCGAGTGATGCCCTTCGGACTGTGTAACGCTCCCGCAGTATTTCAGGAGTTCGTTAATGACATCTTCCGAGATCTCCTCTATACATGTGTTGTAGTTTATCTCGATGATATTCTAATCTTCTCCCCAGATCTGATGACCCATCGGAGGCACGTTCGTCAAGTTCTTCTGCGACTAAGAGAGAATCGCTTGTATGCCAAGTTAGAGAAATGCACCTTTGAAAAGAGGTCTCTGCCCTTCCTGGGCTATGTCATCTCGGATCAAGGCCTTAAGATGGACCCTGAGAAGTTAAAGTCTGTCCTGGAATGGCCACGTCCTCAAGGCCTAAGGGCCATAGAGCGGTTCCTTGGTTTCGCCAATTTCTACCGGCAGTTTATTCCGAACTTTTCTTCTCTGACGGCCCCCATCTCTACCCTTACCAAGAAAGGTGTGAACGCCAAGGTGTGGACTCCAGAGGCAGAGTCCGCATTTATTAGCCTCAAGAAAGCCTTCACTTCAGCTTCGATCCTCCATCACCCTGACATATCTCGGCAGTTGTCACTGGAAGTGGACGCTTCCTCTGTTGGGGCAGGCACACTTCTGTTCCAGAGGAGCTCCAAAGGAAAGGCAGTAGTGTGTGGCTACTACTCAAGACTGTTTTCCTCTGCTGAGCGCAATTATTCCATTGGAGATCGGGAGCTACTGGCTATCAAATTGGCCCTGGAGGAGTGGAGACATCTTCTGGAGGGCGCTGCTCACCCCATTCTGATCTTCACCGACCACAAGAATCTCACTTACCTTCAGTCCGCTCAAAGACTGAATCCTCGCCAAGCCAGGTGGTCACTGTTCTTCACCCGTTTCCAATTTCTGCTCCACTACCGTCCCGCTGACAAGAACGTGAGGGCCGATGCCCTGTCCAGATCATTCGAAACGGAAGACACGGTGGAGTCCCTTCAGACGATCATAGACCCATCCTGCGTTGTCACCGCCAATCCTCTGCAGCTTAGAAATATCCCTCCAGGGAGAACTTTTGTTCGGTTGGCAGACAGAAAAAGAATTCTCCGCTGGGGACACAGTTCTAAACTAGCTGGGCACGCCGGTGTCCGTAAGACCCAAGACCTGATCGCTCATCACTTCTGGTGGCCCACGCTACCTAAGGATGTTCTGGACTTTGTCTCTGCTTGCACGGTGTGTGCCTCTAACAAGGTGGCTCACAGCAAGCCTGCCGGCCTGCTTCAACACCTGCCTGTACCCAGTGCCCCCTGGCAGCACATCGCAATGGACTTCGTCACGGACCTTCCTCTCTCAGCAGGATGCAACACCATCTGGGTGGTGGTGGACCGGTTCTCTAAGATCGCACATTTTATCCCGCTGACCGGACTACCCTCTGCTCCTCGACTGGCAAGCTTCTTCATTCAGCACATCTTCCGCTTGCATGGCTTGCCTCTTCACATTGTGTCCGACCGGGGGGTACAGTTTACCTCCAAGTTCTGGAGAGCCCTCTGTAAACTCTTGGATGTGAGTTTGGACTTTTCCTCTGCCTATCACCCCCAGTCCAATGGGCAAGTTGAGAGGATCAACCAGATCATGGAAAATTATCTCCGCCACTTTATCTCTTCACAGCACGATAACTGGGTACAGCTTCTACCATGGGCGGAGTTTTCTTATAATAACCACACAAGTGAGTCCACCACCTCCACTCCGTTTCACATCGTGTACAGTCAACATCCCAGAGTTCCTCTTCCAGTGTCGACTTCATCTCAGGTACCCGCTGCTGACTCTGCATATGGGGACTTCCTGCATATCTGGCAACAGACCCGGTCCTCTATTTTGCAGGCGGTAGATCGCATGAAGCGTAAGGCAGATACCAAAAGAAGAGAGCCGCCTCAGTATCTTCCTGGGACTAAAGTCTGGCTGTCCTCTCGAAACATTCGCTTGAGGGTGCCTTCATACAAGTTTGCTCCCAGGTTCCTTGGTCCCTTCGAGATCCTGCAACAAATTAACCCTGTTTCCTATAAGCTACGGCTGCCCCCTACCCTCAGAATCCCTAACTCCTTCCATGTGTCCCTCCTGAAACCAGTGGTCCTGAACCGCTACAGCAAGACCTCTAGTTCCACAGTTGCTTCCAGCGGTCCTTCTGATGTATTCGAGGTAAAGGAGATCCTGGACCGCAAGAGGGTTGGAGGAAGGACTTTCTATCTGGTGGACTGGAGAGGGTTTGGTCCTGAGGAGAGGTCCTGGGAGCCAGAAGAGAACCTCAGTGCCCCTACTCTTATTAAAAAGTTCCTCTCTCACTCTGGTCCCAAGAAGAGGGGGCGTAAGAGGGGGGATACTGTAGCTCCCATGGCCGCGGGCCGTCGGGTTCACTCACCTCCCGACGCCCGCAGCCATGGATCTGTGAGCGCTGGCCTCCGTCTCCCTCCTAGGAGATGCCAGCGCTCACTTCCGCTCCGTCCGGCCGGGTCCCGTAGGGTGCGCGCGCACGCTCGCGCCCGCTCTTAAAGGGCCAGCGCGCGCACATGAAAACAATGTTCATTAACCCACGTGATTTTGTGCCCTATAAGAATGCCCCAGCCCTTCTGATCCTTGCCTGAGCGTTGCTAGTCTTTCCCTGTCTCTCACAAATGGTCCCTTAGTGTCTCCCGTTCCAGCTGTTACCCGTGCCCTGTTACCGTTCCTGTATTCCGCATTGTTCCTGTGCCTACCCGTGTTCTAGTGCCATCTGCCACGTCAAGTGTCATCTGCCAGTCAAGTGCCATCTGCCACGTCAAGTGCCATCTGCCACGTCAAGTGCCATCTGCCACGTCAAGTGTCATCTGCCACGTCAAGTGCCATCTGCCACGTCAAATGCCATCTGCCACGTCAAGTGCCATCTGCCACGTCAAATGCCATCTGCTCATCGGATACTGCCCGCCACGTCTGGCGCCACTTTCCGCACCTGCCTCCATCCGTGCTGAAGCCACCGTCACCGTCCGGACTATTTCAGGTACCTAAGCATTACTGTCTGCTATCTTACTTTCACATAGACTGTGACCTGGTCAGCTGCCTCCCCGCTACGGCGGAGCGGCCTAGTGGGTCCACAAACCCAGTGTCCGTGACACCTTGTTTGTGTGTTTTTTCTTAGTATTATCAATTTCGGTATTAGAAATATGTCTTATTATTGGGTTTTTTCCTTAATAGTTGACTGTGAAATAAATATAATATCCCTATAGAGCCTTTTTTGGTTGATTGTTCTTGTATTTAATATCAATTTTTTGTATTTATGGAAACATAACCAAAACCCCCTCTTGACACAAGAAAAAAGAGACTGCATAGAAGCATAAGCTACTCCTATGAATACAGGATTTCATCTACAAAAAGAAGCCTTAAAAATGGAAGTTTCTGATGAAAATGTATTATCCTTTCAAGAATCAAAGACCTTAATCTGTTTGGAAAGTTTGGATACTGAAATACCAGATAAAGATATTCATACATCAATCAATTTCAAGACCACTAATTCGAAATTTTACCCGATCTCTTCAAGAACGGAAACAATGGACCGCTTCCAAACAGCTATCGAAAAGGACTTACAACAATTATTTGAGTCTATGACTAAAGAGAAGATGAAAACCAATTTTCCAAACAAACTCAAAAAAGCAGCTAAGTCCCTTCAAGATAATAAAGATTTAATTCTTAAAAAATCGGATAAGGGAGGCAGAAGTGCAATAATGAATAGGGAGGACTACAGAACACAGATCGAAAATGTATTATCTGACCAATTCACATACAAATTATTGAAACACAATCCAATAACAATTTTCCAAAAAGAAATAAAAAATTTAATACACATAGGATTGGAAAGTGGCTCCCTAACCCAAAAACAAGCAGAATATATGTTTGTAGAATATCCAATAACACCAATATTGCATGCTCTTCCCAAGACCCACAAGAACATTCCTCTCCCCCCCCCCCCCCCAATGCGACCTATAGTGTCCGGAATAGGGTCTTTTCTAGAAAAAACTTCAGAATGGTTAGACTCCCTTCTACAACCGATCGCACAAAACACTCCAGGGTTTCTGAAAGATACCAGAGATGTTTTATGTACCTTTCAGAATAAAATATGGTCAAATAAATACACATGGTTGACATGTGATGTCACATCCCTGTATACAAGCATACCTCATAACATAGCTCACATCGCTATGAAACATCACTTGACCAACCACAGTAATTATAGTGATTCACTACAGACCTATATTCTGGAAGTTCTCACATTCTTAATCACCCACAATTATTTCCAGTTTGACACCAATTTTTACCTACAACTAAAAGGGGTTTCAATGGGGTCTAAATTCTCCCCATCCTTGGCCAATCTGGTGATGGCGTGGTGGGAAGAAGCATCAATTTTCTCCACGTCCAACCCGTTCGGGAAAAACATTACATGGTATGGCAGATATATTGATGACCTCCTGTTCATCTGGGAGGGGGATATATCTGCCATTCAGGATTTCGTAGATTTCCTCAACTCCAATCTATTTAACCTTAAATTTACACATATTTATGACAAAACCAGCATTATTTTTTGGGATCTTGAATTGACGGGGGAGGAAGGAACATACATACAAACAAAAACCTACAGAAAACCAACGGCGGGCAATACTATACTACATGCGGATAGCAATCATTCCAAACAAACCATCATTTCAATCCCAGTTGGAGAATTATGTAGAGCAAAACGAAACTGCAGCTCAGATACACACTACAAAACAGAAGAACAACACATTCACAATAGATTACACAATAGGGGTTATCCGCGTTGGTCCCTAGATAGAGCAGATAAGATAATAGCCAAGAAAAACAGTGATACCCTTTTATCCCAAAAAAACAAAAGTCCAAAATTAACATCTAACAGACCTACGTTAGTCCTGCAACAAAGTAGCCAATTTAACAACATAAAAAGAATTATTAATAAACACTTACCTATGCTTATGGAAGACAGGATCCTGGAAGACATCCTCAAGGAAGGCTGTAGAATAGTTACACGTAGAGCCCCCTCTTTAGGCACTTCACTTTCCCCATCGCTATTCAGCTCTAATAAAACAAAGAGTTCATGGTTGGAACAAAAGGGTTTCTTGTGGAAACAATCCCTGTAAAGTATGTTCACATGTGACCCCAAAAAAACTATTTTCGAATTCAACAAATACCAACACTTTCACTATCAACAACTACATTAACTGTAATACAGACTCAGTTATATATATAATCTAATGCATATCATGTGATTTGAAATACATAGGATGTACTAACCGAAAGTTTAAAACAAGAATTCTGGAATATTTAACGTAATCCAAATATTGTAAATATTTAGAACGCAGCCAAACATTTCGTTCACCATCACAACAGATCAATAAACAGTTTTGCATGTAATGCCATTGAGAAGATACTTAATCCCAAAAGAGGCGGGGACATTAAGTATAAAACACATATGAGAGAAGCCTTTTGGATTTTCAGACTCCAAACACGAGTTCCCAAAGGCCTTAATTTAAGAAAGGATCTTATGTTTCATTATTGACTTTAGGTATATAGTTTCGTTTTTCCTTCATGACAACACTTAAATAACCACAAGTTCTCATTGGTCTAAAAAGTATAGGGATTATCAACACACTAAATTTTAAATGCAGGTGCTCGAGCAAGACTAGTCGATCTCATCTTTGTTGCCGATAACAACAGAATAAACCTAATTATTGAGCCAATTGTAGGTATAATAGGAAGGCAACCTAATCATTAAGCTAGATTAAGATGCAAGAAATAAAAAGGAATAAATAAATAATGAATATATAAACAAAAACACAACCGATGCTAGAACATTAAAGAACCCGACAATTGGAAAAAAATAAAGGTACTTAAAGGGAATGTGTTGCCAGAAAAACATGTTTTTTTTTTTTAAATTAAACATTTAGTGTGTGGGTGATTAAACATTGTTCAAATTTTTTTTATTTTTTTCACGAGTCAGGAAATATTATAAATTAATTCTAATTTATAATACTACCCATTTTTGGTCACTAGATGGAGCTATTCCCAAAATTGCAGCATTGCAACATTGGGTTAAAAGCCCTCGCTCTAGTGAGCTCTCAGCATCCCCCCCTCCTTTATCCTGGCTAGTGCCGGGATAAACGAGGGGTTTGAACGGTGTAACCTCCTACACTGTGTGTCGCCATTTTTTGAGCTAACACACAGTGTAGTAGGTTTACCTACAGTAGTAAACACACACAAACACGAACATACATTGAAATCTCTTACCTGCTCCTGCCGCCGCGGCTCCCTCCGGCCCGTCCGCTCCGTTTGCTGCCGCTGGTCCAAGTGCACAAATCCGGAAGCCGCGACCGGAAGTAGTAATATTACTGTCCGGCCGCGACTTCCGGTCCACAGGAAAATGGCGCCGGACGGCGCCAATTTCGAATTGGACTGTGTGGGAGCGGCGCATGCGCAGTTCCCACACAGACGCCGTACACTGAAGTCAATGGGACGGGAGCCGTTCGCAGTCCCTATGGGACTGTGGCTGCCGTATTCCATGTCTGTATGTGTCGTTAATCGACACAGACAGAAATGGAACAAAAAATGGCAGCCCCCATAGGGAAGAAAAAGTGTAAAAATAAGAAAAAGTAAAACACAAACACATAAATGAATATAAACGTTTTTAATAAAGCACTAACATCTTTAACATATAAAAAAATAATTTGTGATGACACTGTTCCTTTAAATTTGTTACTTGCAAGTGTCAAGAGGGGTTTTGGTTATGTTTCCATAAATACAAAAAATTGATATTAAATACAAGAACAATCAACCAAAAAAGGCTCTATAGGGATATTATATTTATTTCACGGTCAACTATTAAGGAAAAAACCCAATAATTAAAATATACTTATATCATGGTTAAAGACATATTTCTAATACCGAAATTGATAATACTAAGAAAAAACACACAAACAAGGCCATTAATTATAAATATCACATATATTAAGCCACATTTTCAATACCGAGACTACAATTAATAATATCATGTTAATAATATCTCTCATATAAAAAAAACATTTAATTTAAAAAAAACTAACAAAAAAGAACCAGCTTTTTGTTTTTTAAACGTACGTTATATTTGTCCACACAAATTTTAAATAATTTATCTACTATCTAATTTTCCATTCCAGATGATAATAGGTGAACTACCAGTACCCAAGTCATTCTGTTTCTACGTTTACACAATCGAAGCGATATAAACTCAGTACATTGTGTACTAAATAACAAATAAATATCATACAGTAAAATTTACAGGGAAAACTTATATAAATATTTAAATAGAAAAGCTTTTCGCTTATTACCTTCTAAAGGGAAGGGGGAGAAGCCTCACGGGAATCCTTTGCCTGTGTCGATCGCAGCCATCGGGGGATCATTGTTTGAACCCGTTAGTTCCTTTACTGACATCCAACAATTAAACACAAACATAATATAAGCATAAAATGTAATGGAATACACAATCATCATTTAATAAATAAGAATTCCATATAAACTTAAGGAATTTGTTTAATTTAAATTACAAGGAGTTTGTATACCTCATGGCTGACAATTCTTTCAGGAAACAGGAAAGTACATGCGTTCCACAGGACTCCTCCCCTTTTCTCCCGATGTGAAACGCAATCAATTAACTGCTAATTAGAATGACTGGTTACAAATGTCTAGACTGCATGGTCAGACAAACTACAAGCCATGATTAAGGACGCAGCAGGCGTCTGAAACGCGTAGGCTACAGCCTATTATCTTACCACCCTCTGTACTTTGGACTATACCCGCTTCTACCATCATTTTTTCATTGCTTTTAAACATAAGAAAATAAAACTTGGAAGAAGTTTCCTGTTTTTATCAGATGCACTAATTTCCAGCGCTGGATTCAATTCTTTCTTTTTGTCTATGCAACTACGTGTACCGACACGAGGATCCGTGCGCCAACCATTATACCTGTGACAAGGTGAGCTGGAGGAATCCTCCCTTTTTTTCTGTTTAAATACCACCCTTGCTGTCTGTGTTGGCTACCTCTACTACCACCAATACACCTCCACTGCCGTCTGCTACAAGCAGGCCTGAGGCCAGCCCCACCACAGGGCTTTGTCCTGTGACTGTCCAGTCTCTTATTTTAATGTGCTGCTACTACTACTACCACCCTTGCTGTCTGTGTTGGCTACCTCTACTACCACCAATACACCTCCACTGCCACCCGTCTGCTACAAGCAGGCCTGAGGCCTGCCCCACCACAGGGCTTTGTCCTGTGACTGTCCACTCTCTTTTTTTTATGTGCTGCTACTACTACTACCACCCTTGCTGTCTGTGTTGGCTACCTCTACTACCACCAATACACCTCCACTGCCGCCCGTCTGCTACAAGCAGGCCTGAGGCCTGCCCCACCACAGGACTTTGTCCTGTGACTGTCCAGTCTCTTTTTTTAATGTGCTGCTGCTACTACTACTACCACCCTTGCTTTCTGTGTTGGCTACCTCTACTACCACCAATACACCTCCACTACCGCCCGTCTGCTACAAGCAGGCCTGAGGCCTGCCCCACCACAGGGCTTTGTCCTGTAACTGTCCAGTCTCTTTTTTTAATGTGCTGCTGCTACTACTACTACCACCCTTGCTGTCTGTGTTGGCTACCTCTACTACCACCAATACACCTCCACTGCCATCTGCTACAAGCAGGCCTGCCCCACCACAGGGCTTTGTCCTGTGACTGTCGTCCAGTCTCTTTTTTTAATATGCTGCTACTACTACTACCACTCTTGCTGTCTGTGTTGGCTACCTCTACTACCACCAATACACCTCCACTGCCGCCCGTCTGCTACAAGCAGGCCTGAGGCCTGCCCCACCACAGGGCTTTGTCCTGTGACTGTCCACTCTCTTTTTTTAATGTGCTGCTACTACTACTACCACCCTTGCTGTCTGTGTTGGCTACCTCTACTACCACCAATACACCTCCACTACCGCCCGTCTGCTACAAGCAGGCCTGAGGCCTGCCCCACCACAGGGCTTTGTCCTGTGACTGTCCAGTCTTTTTTTAATGTGCTGCTGCTACTACTACTACCACCCTTGCTGTCTGTGTTGGCTACCTCTACTACCACCAATACACCTCCACTGCCGCCCGTCTGCTACAAGCAGGCCTGAGGCCTGCCCCACCACAGGGCTTTGTCCTGTGACTGTCCACTCTCTTTTTTTAATGTGCTGCTACTACTACTACCACCCTTGCTGTCTGTGTTGGCTACCTCTACTACCACCAATACACCTCGACTGCCGCCCGTCTGCTACAAGCAGGCCTGAGGCTTGCCCCACCACAGGGCTTTGTCCTGTGACTGTCCAGTGTCTTTTAATGTGCTGCTACTACTCACCCTTGCCAATAAAAAGGGT
The DNA here is from genome assembly GCF_050947455.1 of Rhinoderma darwinii. Classification (NCBI taxonomy): domain Eukaryota; kingdom Metazoa; phylum Chordata; class Amphibia; order Anura; family Rhinodermatidae; genus Rhinoderma; species Rhinoderma darwinii. Next base: position 73,205,894 of record NC_134689.1, read on the forward strand.
CAATTTTAGGAGGGCTTGTGAAAAGCCATTGCTTGTTGCTTTTACATTACATCCATGTATGGAAGAACCCCGGCAGGCATCTGCCAATAAAAAGGGTCAATTTTTGGAGGGCTTGTGAAAAGCCATTGCTTGTTGCTTTTACATCCATGTATGGAAGAACACCGGCAGGCATCTGCCAATAAAAAGGGTCAATTTTTGGAGGGCTTGTCAAAAGCCATTGCTTGTTGCTTTTACATCCATGTATGGAAGAACCCCGGCAGGTATCTGCCACCATAAAGGGTACATTTTTGGAGGGCTTGTCAAAAGCCATTGCTTCTTCTTTTACCACGTTATATGTATGAACCCTGGCAGGCATCAGCCGCCTAAAATGGTTACGTTTTGTACCTTTTTTAACAATGCATTAAGCATACAACATGCACAAGTGCAGTGGTTTCTGTTAGTTATCACCGTGTCCCATCCGTTTTCCTATAGCCATACATGTTGGCGTAACTTTGACACTAACTTTGCCTTAAAGACAGCTCAAAAGTACTTGGATACACTCATGGGTGACCTAAGAGTGTTATACAGGGCTTCTAGGGCTTTTAAACAGTGTTATACACGATTTTTAGGGGCTTTCTTGTATTACAGGTTCGGTCAGAACTAGTTCGGTCCGAATCTAACGTTTTCACGAAATTCGGCGAACCTCCCGAACCGAACTTTTCATAAGTTCGCTCATCTCTAGTTAGGGGGTTAGAGGGTTAGGGTTTAGGTGGTTAGAGATTTAAGGGGATAGAGGTTATAGGTTAGAGGGTTAGTGTTAAGGGGTTATAGGGTTAGGTTTAGGGTTACAGCTTTTCCAGAAGCGGAATCCCCAACCAGAGCATTTCCGACGCTCTGGCTGAGAATTCCAGCATCTTAAATTCCCCAAAATCACTGTTTATATATGGAGAATGATGTCAGGGGCTTGCATTACAAGGCACTTACCGTCATTCTCCATATATGAAGAGTGACATCAAGGTCTTTCTCAAGACAGGAGTCCTTGACCTGAGCGTTTGCTGTAAAGTTCTTGGTTAGCGTTTTAGGGGGTCAGACATTAGGGTTAGGCCTTTAGGGGTTAGGCATAGAGCTTTTCCAGGGGAGAAATTACTCTAGGAGCGTAATCCCGAGCCAGAGTGTTGCCTACCTTCTGGCCGGGGATTTTCGCATTAATAATCCCTTCATGTCACTCTCCATATGTGAACAGTGATGTCAATGTCTTTGTCAAGACAGGAGTACCAGGCCAGAGCGCTTGCTGTAAAGCGCTTGGGTGAGGGGGTTAGGGTTGGGGTTAGGAATAGGGTTGGCGTTAGGGCATAGGGATCAGAGGTTAGGGTTGCGGGTTACGAATAGGGTTAAGGTTACAGTGTTATGGTTAGAGATTTAGGGGATTGGGTTAGGGAGTTAGGGTTGAGGGGTTTGGGTTAGGAGATTAGGGGATAGGGCTAGAGGTTAGGGTTCGGGGTTAGAAATAGGGTAAGGGTTAGAGTATTCTGGTTATGTTTAGGGTGTTGGGGTTAGGGGGTAGGGTTGAGGTTAGGTGTTAGGGAGTTAGGGGATTAAGGTTTGGGTTAGTAAATTAGAATAAGGGGATACAGTTAGGAATAGATTTAGGAGTTAGGGTTCAGAGGTTAGTGATTAGGGTTGGGGTTAGAGTTGGGTTGTTAGTGTTGGGGTTATGGATTTAGGATTAGGGATAGGGTGAGGGGGTAGGGTTGGGGTTAGGAGCTAGGGTATAGAGATTAGGGTTAAGAATATTGTTATGGTTGTACGGTTGGGGTTAGAAATGGGGTCAGGGGGTTAGAGTGTTAGGGGTTAAGAATAGGGTAGGGGGTTTTGTATAGGGTTAAGCTGAGGGGGTGGGGTTGGGGTTAGGCTGTTAGAGAGTTAGGGTTTTGAGGTTAGGGTTGGGGGTTTTGGTTAGGAATAGGGTCAGGGTTGGGATTAGAAATAGGGTGAGGGTAAGTGGTTAGGAGGTAGGGTTGTGGATAAAGGGTTGGGGCTAGGATTAGGGGTTAGAAATAGAGCCCAGGGATAGGGTATAGAGGTTAGGGGTTTGAGTTAGGAATAGGGTTAAGGTTAAAGGTAATAGAAACAGGGAGAGAACCTCCAGCTCACCGGTCTGCGTCTCCTGGTAGCGTCAATCGGATCCCCGCGACGGCCCGCGGTGTAGGACAGCAATGTGGAGAAAGAAATGATCCAGCGCTGGTGGTGGTTTAAAAGGGAGATGAGAGTCCCATGTTTATTAGAAAAATACTAAAATCGAAAGGGAGACGCAGTCCCAAGATGCAAGTAGTCAGGATTTGAACCTGAGCCTACGCGTTTCGAACGCGATCTGCGTTCTTAGTCATGGCAAGTAAGGTCAAAGGTTAAAGGGTTAGGTTTAGCGGGTTAAGGGTTAGAGAGTTGAGTTTAGGGTGCTAGGATTAAGGGGTAATGGTTTGAAGATTAGGGGATAGGATTTGGGGTTTGGGTTTAGAGGTTAGTGGTTAGAAATAGGGTTAGGGGGATGAGGGTGAGAGTGTTAGGGTAGGGGTTGGTGTTGGGTTTTAGGTTAGGAAGTTAGGTTGTTAGGAGTTGTGGTAGGGTGTTGGTGTTAGGAATAGGAGTTAGCAATATAGTCAGGGGATAGGGTTATGGTTAAGAGGTTAGGGGTTAGAGTTTAAAAAAAAGGGTTAAGGTAAAAGGGATAGGGGGTTAAGGGGTTAGTGTGTGGGTTAGGGTGTTGACATTAGGGTTTGTTTTTAGGGTTAGGGGGGCTAGTGTTTAAGTTAACATTAGGGGATAAGGTTGGGGGTTAAGAATAGGGTTAGGATTTAGGGTAAGAGTTAGGGTAAGAATTATGGGGTTGGGGTGCTAGGGTTAAAGAGTCAGGTTTAGCGGATAGGGTTAGGTGTTAGGGTGTAGAGGTTAGTGGTTAGGGTTTGGGGTGTTAGGGTTGGGGTGTTAGGGTTTGGGTTATGGGGTTAGGTGCTATGGTTAGAGCTAAGGGATAGGATTAGGGCTTTTCCTGATGCTCTGGTTGGGGATTCCGGCATCTTAAAGCCCCTAATGTTACTGCTTATAAATGGGCACTGACATCAGGGGCTCCCTCTTGGAGCGGAATCCCCGGCCAGAGTGTTGCCTACAAATGTTCGCATTACAAATCCCTTAATGTCACTCTCCATATATGAACAGGAATGACAAGGTCTTCCTCAAGACAGTCCCAGGAGTCCCTGGACAGAGCCCTTGCTGTAAAGCGCTTCGGTGAGGGGTTTAGGGTTGGGGTTAAGAACAGGGTAAGGGGTAGGGTTTGGGTTAGGACAAGGGTTGGCGTTAGCGGTTAGGGGTTAGGGTTGAGGGTTAGGAATAGGATTAAGGGTTAGGGAGTTAGGGGTTAGAGGTTGGGGTTAGGGTTAGAGTGTTAGGGCGTTGGGGTATGGGTTAGGATGCTAGGACTAAGGGGTTGGGATTAGGGGATTAGGTTTAGAGGATAGGGTTTGGCTTATAGTTAAGATGTTGGCGTTAGGGGTGGGCTTAGATGTTAGGGAGTTATGGTTTGGGTTAGAGTTAGGGCATAGGATGAGGGGGTTAGGAATAGGGTTAGGGTTTAGAGGCTAGTGGTTAGGGTAGAGGTTTAGGGTTAGTGGTTTAGGGTTAGAGTTTGGGATAGAATTCGGGATAGGGTTAGGGAGTAAGGGGTTAGGGCTATTCCAGGAGCGAAATCCCCAGCCAGAGCCATAATGGGTTAGGTATAGGGTTAGGGTGTTAGCGTTTGGGGTTAGGATTAGGAGGTTAGGAATAGGGTTAGGTCAAAGGGTAGGGTTGGGTTTAGGGAGTTAGGGGCTAGTGTTTAGAGGTTAAGTTTGGGGGTTTGGAATAGTGTTAGGGTTTTAGGGTTGGGATTAGGAATGAGAAGGGGTTACAGTGTTAAGGTTTAGGAATAGGGTATGGGGTTAGGGATAAGTGTTATGAATAGGGTTAAGGTGAGGGTGAGGGGTTAGGGTTGGGTTAGAGTTAGGGTTTTGTGGTTAGGATTGGGGGTTAGGAATAGGGTGAGGGTAAATGGTTAGGGGGTAGGGTTTGGGATAGGGGGTTGGGGTTAGGGATAGGGTTTATAGGTTAGGGTTGGGGGTTAGAGTTAGGAATATGTTTAATGTCAAAGAGTTAGGGGGTTGAGGGTTAGGGTGATAAGGTTAAGAGGTTAGGGTTTGGGGCTTAGGGGAAAGGGTTTGTGTTAGAGTTTAGGGGTTAGGAATATGGTTCGAGTGAGAGTGTTATGGTTAGGCTTAGGGGGTAGGGTATTAGGGCGAAAGTTAGGGGGTAGGGTTGGAGTTAGGGGGTTGCGGTTAGTGTTAGCAGGTTAGGTTTAGAAAGTTAGGGAGTTAACATTATGGGTTAGGGTTGGGGTCAGTATTAGGGGATAGTATTGGGGTCAAGGTGTTAGGGGTTGGGGTTAGGGGGATAAATTTGGTTAGGGGGTTAGGGTGGGGGATTTGCTTAAGGAGTTAGGGGTTGAGGTTAGGCGATAGGGTTGGGGTTAGGGCTAAGAATAGGGTTAGAGTCTTAAGGTAAAAGATAGGGTTAGAATTAGGGGGATAGGTGGCTAGGGTAAAGGGATTAGGGGTTTGAGTTATGGGATTAGGGTTAGAGTGTTAGGGTTTATGGTTTAGGGGGTTGGGGGTCTTAGGTTTAGGGGGTTAGTGATAGTGTGAGGGTAAGTGGTTAGGGGTAGGTTTGGTTTTAGGAATAGGTTTGGTGTTTGGGGATAGGGTTTGGAGTTTAGGGTTGGGAGTTAGCAATAGGGTTAAGGCTATAGGGTTAGGGGGTTAGGGTTAAAAGGTTAGGGGGTTGGAGTTCGGATTAACGGGTTAGAGTTAGAGGATACGGTTAGAGGGTTAGGAATGGGGTTAGGGTTTAGAGGTTAGTGGTTAGGTTGGGGGGTTAGGGATGGGTTGTTAGAGTTGTAGTCAGGGGTTTAGGGTTAGAGTTTGGGTTAGAATTAGGGATAGGGTTAGTTGGTTAGGTCTTTTCCGGGAGAAAAATTCCCGACCAGAGCCATAATTGGTTAGAAATAGGGTTAGGGTGTTAGGGGTTGGAGTTAGTATTATGGGTTTAGGAATAGGGTTAGGGTGAGGGGGTAGGGTTGAAGTAGAGGTTAGTGGGTTAGGGGTAGAAATAGAATTAAGGGTTAGAGTGATAGGGTTGAGTTAGATTTAGTTCTTAGGGTTAGGGAGTTAGGGGAGGCTAGGGTTTAGGTTAAAGTTAGTGGATAGGGTTGGGGGTTAGGAATAGGGTTAGAAGGTTAGGGTTATGGTTAGGTTAGAGGGTTAGAATTTACGCTAAGAGTAAGAATTAGGGGGTTAGGGTGATAAGGTTAGGGGGTTAGGCATTAGGGTTTAGAGGTTAGCGTTTGGGTGTTAGGGTTAGGGGCTAGGGTTATGGGGTTAGGGGCAAGGGCTTTTCTGGAAGAGAAATACCAAGCCAGGGAGTTGCTGGTTGGGGATTCCGGCATCTTAAAGCCCCTAACGTTACTTTGTTTTATGTGGACAGTGACCTCAGGAGCTCCCTCTAGGAGCGGAATCCCCAGCCAGCGTGTAGCCTACGTTCTGGTTGGGTATTCTGACATTACAAATCCCTTCATGTAACTCTCCATATATGAACTGTTAGGGTTGGAGTTAGGAGTTTAGGGTTAGTATTAGGGATACAGTTAGTGGGTTAGGGAATTAGGGGTTAGGGTTAGGGCTTTCCCAGGAGTGAAATACCTGGCCAGAGCCATAATGGCTTAGGAATAGGGTTAGGGGGTTTAGAATAGGGTTAGGTCGAGGGGGTAGGGTTGGGGTAAGTGTTGTGGCTAGGGAATTAGGGGCTAGTGTTTAGAAGTTAGGTTGAGGGGTTAGGAAGAGTTAGGGTTGGGGTTAGGAATCAGGTGAGGGGGTTAGAGTGTTAAGGGTTAGTAATAGGGTTGGGGTAAAGGCTAGGGGTTATTAATAGGGTTAAGGTGATGGTGTAGGTTTGAGGTTAGGTGGTTAGGGAGTTAGCGTTAGGGTTTTGAGGTTAGGGTTAGGAATAGGGCTTGAGTTAGGAATAGGGTGAGGGTAAGTGGTTAGGGGGTAGGTTGTGGATAGGGGATTGGAGTTAGGATTAGGGTTTAGGAATAGAGTCAGGGGATAGGGTTAGGGTTTAGAGGTTAGGGGGTAGAGTTAGGAACAGGGTTAAGGTTAAAGGGTTAGGTTTAGGGGGTTGAGGGTTAGGGGGTTGGGTTTAGTGTGCTAGGGTTAAGGGGTTAGAGTTTGGTGGTTAGGGGCTAGGGTTTGTGTTAGGGTTTGGAGGTTAGTGGTTAGAAATAGGGTTAGGGGCTTAGGGTGAGAGTTAGGGTTGGGGATAGTGTTGGGGTTAGGTTTTATGGGGTTAAGAATACGGTTGGGTTTAGGATTTAGATATCAGGGGTTAAGGTTGCGGTTAGGCATTGGATTAGGGGGTTAGGAATAGTGGGAGGGTAGGGGGTTAGGAATTGGGTTGTGGTTAAGGGATAGGGTTTAGAGGATAGGGGCTAGTGTTGGGGTTTAGGAATAGGGTGTTAGGGTTAGGGAGTTACAGGTTGGGGCTAGGGTTAGTGTTAGGGGGTTGGGGTGCTATTTTAAAGGGGCTTGGGTTATGGGGTTAGGATTAGGGTTTAGAGGTTAGTGGTTAGGGTTGGGGGTTAAGGGTAGGAATAGGGTCAGGGTGGGGGTTAGGGTTAGTTGTTAGGGGGCTAGGGTTTGGGTTAAAGTTAGGGGATAGTGTTGTGGGTTAGGAATAGGGTTAAGGTTAGAGTTTTAGGATTTAGGGTTCGCGTTAGGATTAGAATTAGGGGGTTAGGGTGCCAAGGTTAAGGGGTAAGGGTTAGCAGATAGTAAAGTGTTAGGGTTTAGAGGTTAGTGCTGTGGGGTTAGAGTTGTGGTGTTAGGGTTTGGGTTTAGGGGCTATGGTTAGAGTTAGGGGATAGAATTAGGGCTATTCCAGGAGTGAAATCCCCTGCCAGGGCATTGCTGAAGTTCTCGTTCGGGATCCCGGCATCTTAAAGCCCCTAACGTTACTGTTTATATATGGACAGTGACATCAGGGTCTCCCTCTTGGAGCAGAATCCCTGGCCAGATTGTTGCTTACGCTCTGGCCGGGGTTTCTCACATTACAAATCCCTTAATGTCACTCTCCATATATGAACAGTGACGCCAAGGTCTTTCTCAAGAAATAAGTGCCTGGACAGAGCCCTTGCTGTAAAGCTCTTGGGTAAGGGGGTCAGTGTTCGGATTAAGAATAGGTTGAGGGTAAGGGATAGAGTTTGGTTTAGAGCGTTCGGAAAAGGGTTGGTGTTAGGGGATAGGGACTAGAGTTTAGGGTTTTTGGGTTGGGGGTTAGGAATAGGGTTAAGGTTAAAGGGTTAGGGTGTTATGGGGCTGGGGTTAGGGTAATATTGTAAGGGGGTATGGGTTAAGATATTAGGGTTAAGGTTTTGGGATTAGGGGATAGGGTTAGAGTCTAGAGGTTAGTGGTTAGGGTTGGGGGGTTAGGAATTGGGTTAGGGGGTAAAGGTTAGAGCGTTGGGGTTAGGTTTATGGTTGGGGTTCGGGTTTAGAGGTTAGTGGTGAAGGTCCGGGTTGTTAGGGTTAGGGGTTTAGGTTTATAGTTTGGAATTGGGTTATGGAGTTGGGGGTAAGGGCTTTTCCAGGAGCTAAATCCTCAGCCAGAGCCATAATGGGTTAGGAATAAGGTTAGGGGGTTAGCATTTGTGGTTAGGAGTAGTAATAGGGTTAGGATGAGGGTGTAGGGTTGGGGTTAGGGTTTAGAGATTAGGTTTGAAATAGTGATGGGGTTAGGAATGAGGAGAAGGGGTTAGAGTGGTAGGGTTTAGGAATAGGGTAGGCGGTTAGGGCTAGGGGTTATGAATAGGATTAACGTGAGCGTGAGTAGGGTAGGGTAAGGGTTAGGGAGTTAGGGTTTTGAGGTTAGAATTGGGGGTTAGAATTAGGGTGAGGGTAAGTGGTTAGGTGGTAGGTTTTGGATAGTGGGTTGGGGTCAGGGATAGGGTTTATAGGTTAGTGTTGGGGCTTAGAGTTAGGAATATATTTAAGGTCAAAGGGTTAGGAGTTGAGAGATAGGGTGCTAGGGTTAAGGAGTTAGGGTTTGGGGATAAGGGGATAGGGTTTGTGTTCGATTTTAGAGGTTAGGTGTTAGGAATAGGGTTAGGGTGAGAGTGTTATGGCTGGGCTTAGGTTTAGGGGGCTATGGTTTTAGGGGGAAGGTTAGGGGGTTGCGAAAGTGTTAGCAGGTTAGGGTTAGAAAGTTAAGGAGTTAACGTTATGGGTTTGGATTAGGGGGCATTAGGGAATAGGGTTGGGGTTACAGTGTTAGGTGTTGGGGTTAGGGGTATAAGTTTGGGTTAGTATTTGGGGGTTAGGGTTAGTGGTTTTGTGAAGGATGGAGTGGACAGAAGTTAATGTTTATAATAATTTTCTTTCTTTAATAAAATATAGACTATAGAGTTGTGTACATAATTGTGATGAAGCAATAGTAGGATTAGATAAGTATACGTGGCAAGATGGCCCCTGAACAGGGACTACGCACTAATAAAATAACAAGTCACTTCCTGGTATGAACGAACTATGAACTATGAAGACATATCTAAAGGACCAGATAAGGGTGAACCTATCCAAGGATGACAAAGTAACAAGAGGCTTACAGTGATACGTGCTTTTATAAAAGTGTGATAACATGTACCCACCCCCAGGAGAAAGGAGATATAGAACAAATGTGTGTAATAAAGCAGTGACGCCTCTCCTGATGCTGAGTGAGGAGCTTTGTACCAGACTCTGTGTGGTGTGATTCCTTTCGTACGAACTCAGCGTATTATCCCTGCCGGTTGAGACTGATTAGTACCCGAACATTTGGCGCTCAGCGTGGGGCCACACTCGAGGGATAAGCCGTGTCGGTGATCGACGACCCCCAGACGCCTCAACATCGAATCGCCAGCCACGCTCCCAGGAAGTCTGATCAGCTTCAAATAAAACACGGTAAGGTTAAGTTCATGTTTATGAATATTGGCTCTTATCCGTGTGGGAGAGTGAGCAGGTGATAAGATACCGAGGTATTTGGAGTCGATCCCGGCCACACTCTCAGCGACAGAGAGTTAACCCGCTGTGTGGCTCCAAGAATCATAGTATAGATAGTCGCGTCTCGCCGGCATAGGTGATAAGTATAAGTGTAATCAATTAGTCGCAGGGTATAGTTTGATACCATTAAGACGACAGAGACAATTAGTCGCAGGGTATAGTTTGATACCATTAAGACGACAGGTGTAAGTGTAATAATTTAATTGGTCGCAGGGTATAGTTTGATACCATTAAGACGACAGGTGTAAGTGTAATCATTTAATTAGTCGCAGGGTATAGTTTGATACCATTAAGACGACAGAGACAGACAGTCAGTTATAATTGTGTTTTGTGTTCAGAAACATCGAGAATAAGGTTTCATTCTGTTAAATATAGAACAGTATGTTTAATGTGTTTAAAAAAAAAAAAAAAAGAGACAGGCAAAGGAATGTGGTTCATTAACCGCAAAAGAGATAGTAGAAAAAAGAGAAGGCAAGAAGAATGTAGAAAATAGTAAGAAAGTTATGCACATATGTGGCATATTTATAGATGGAAGAATGGGCTGCAGCTCTTAGGGAAAACAAGGGAAGATTAAGTGACGAAGGAAAGTTAGATGAAGCATTAACTTGGCAAAGAACAGCCATAGCCATAACTAAAGACAAGTTTACTGAGCAAGAAATACGAGACAGAAAGGGTAAAATCATCAAATATGTGTATTACAAAGAACGTGTCCAGCCACCGCCCTATAATGGCGACGGTGGAATTCTAACTTCGTGGGAGTGTCCCAGTTGTGGTCAACAGAACCCGCCCCAAGTTGAATATTGTGTATCATGTCACTTTCCACGCCCCGATCCTCCCATATATGCCACGCCTTCGGCACCACTCCCCGCCCCAGGAGGCCATCTTGGTACACCTAAACCTGTTGTTCCGTTATATCCGGTACTCACACAAGAAGGTGGATTTTATAAGCCCCCTCCGGAGGATGTGGCCACGCCCGGCCCAACCAAATCAGTATGAAATAATCACCTTGTTAATTTTGTCATTTGTAGTGTTTTTTCTATTTACAGAAGTTCCAGTCTAGTTCACTGATGAAACAACACGTCATCATAATATAGAGATGGTGGCCGTCAGATTGTACTGTTAAACATTAACGTAGATAATTCCTGTACAATGGTGTGATAAATGATTGCAGATACGTATGTTGTTTTGCCGGCATTGAAAGTGTTAAGATTGTGAGAAGTTGTGAGAAATGAGTGTGTGACCTCCCTCCCTCCCTCCCCCCTAAAGTGTGCTGTGTTTGGGAGGAGGAGGAGGGGGGCTGACTGGGTGCAGTCTGCAGGGCTGATGAGACAAAGGGATTTCAATATGCACTGCTGAGATATATATATATCAGTGATGTCTACAAACCTAAATACATTTCTTCTCTTTTGCGCATGCGCTGTTTATAAAAGTTACGATATTTATGTGTTATGATGTGATCAGATTTCATGTGTTTTGATGTTAATTCAGATGTATTAAACTACAGATACTGTGAGACACGGGGGTTTGAAAATGTATGTGCCCCCACCGTTCCCTATTTTTATATACTGTTTATTGGTTTGCAGTAATTAATGTGATCAGAGATAATATTTTCTGTTTTATTGAATAACTAACTACAATTGTTCTATTTTTGATTTCATATAGAAATTATGTCATTGTAAAGATCAAATGTATTTTGTCAGGAAAAAGTCATTTTTGTTTCAGGGTGTTGTACATTACAGAGGGTTAAATTAGTGTTATGTTGAGATGTAGTTTTGAACTCTGCTACATCACTCTCGCAGAGTCCACAAAGGGGGGAAGGGTGAAGGAACTGATCAGGTACAATTTTGGTTTATGTGTAAGAGACCATCCCCCTCCAGCAAAGTTACACAGGAGGCGATGTGACGTCACTCACACGAGTCTTTATGGATTTAGATGAGGGAGAAGGCAAAACAAAACTTGTCTGGACATTGTTAATTTGATGTAAAGTTTTTAGGGATGTTTTATTTTTATTTGTTTTTGTATTAATCAAGTATTTGCAGAACCTGATAAAAGTGAGATTCTCAAAGTATTGTGGATTATCAGCTGAATGAGGAGGAGTTGTGTTTGGTAGCGGCTTGTGACACCAATCCATGGAGTACCTCTACGCAAGCATATACTTTGTACTGTACTGAACAAAATGGACATGCCACTGCAGTTCTCACACAAAGTCATGGACCACAGCAGCGCCCGGTAGCATATTATTCAGCTAGACTAGACCCTGTGGCCCGAGGTTCCCCATCATGTGTGAGAGCTATCATTGCTGTAAATTCAATGTTAAACAAGGCCTCAGATTTGGTCCTGGCATTTCCAGTCCAAGTTTTTTCACCACATGATATATATATTACTGCTATTCTTACTCAAGTACAACCGAAGCATTTGTCCACAGCAAGATATTTGAGATTAATTTGTGCTCTTCTTTTTTCTGAGCAGGTTACTTTACACCGCTGTACTACATTGAACCCAGCTACCTTACTGCCTTTGGAGCAAGGGGGAGAAGACGTAGGTAAAGTATGGTCACAATTTTTGTCTGAAACTGATGAACATGATTGTATGGCCCTTATGGCCCAGGAAACAGTGGGGTTCGCACATGTAAAAGATACCCCACTCCAAAACCCAGACCTAAATACTCTTTGTGGATGGTTCAAGGTATTTTGTAGAAGGATCTTTTCTTACAGGATATGCAGTAACCACCGAAGATGTAGTCCTAGAAGCAGCCTCCTTACCAGCGTCCCGCTCAGCACAAGAAGCGGAGCTTAAGGCCCTGGCAGCAGCATGCCAACATGCAGAAGGAAAGACAGCAAATATATACACTGACTCTCGAAGTAGCAGTAGTAAACATTAAAAGCTCACACCAAGGTGAGTTCACCAGAGACAAAAGGAAATGCTTTGGCAGACCAAGCCGCAAAAGCAAGCAGCACAGAAGCTACCCGTGTTAGCAGCCGTATGTCAGATAAAAGATCCAGAGGAAACAAGACCAGCTGTAAGCCCGGAACTACTGCAAAAACTTCAAGGACAAGCAACAAAAGAAGAAAAAGACAAGTGGACGGCCCAAGGAGCAACGCTACGAAAAGATGGCCTCTGGCAATGCAAGAATAAACTGTGCCTGCCTAAGACAATGTTCCCAATGATGGCCCAAATAACACATGGAGCGACTCACCAATCAAAAACGGCAATGATGGACTTGGTAAACAAGGTGTGGTATGCCCCAGGGTTTAGTGTGATGGCCAGCAGTTTTACACAAGGATGCATGATCTGTGCAACACATAATATTGGAAGAACTGTAAAAGTACCACAGAAGCACACACCCAGACCTATATATCCGTTCCAGAGACTGCAGATAGACTATATTCAACTACCCAAAGTTGGTACCTATGAGTATGTGCTTGTTTGTATTGATCTCTTTTCAGGATGGCCAGAAGCTTTTCCAGTAACCAAAGCTACAGCCGTAGCCCCAGCAAAGAAACTGATCAACGAGGTGGTGTGCAGATATGGAGTTCCAGAGATGATCGAGAGCGACAGAGGAACTCATTTTACGGGTGAAATCATGAACCATGTGTTGTCAGCTCTAGGCATAAGTCAAGCCCTACATACACCACACCATCCACAAAGCAGTGGGAAGGTTGAGAGACTAAATGGGACTCTCAAATTGAAAATCCAAAAAGCAATGGTAGAAACCGGGAAACCATGGACCGAGTGTCTACCATTAGCCTTGTTCTCAGTAAGATACACGCCCACAAAAAGAACAGGTCTCAGCCCATATGAGATCTTATTTGGGTCGGCTCCCAGATTAGGATGTTATTTTCCACAGGTGCTCCAAATGCAGTATGGTAGACTAACAGATTATGTATCAACGCTGAACAAACAATTGACCAAGGTGCATGCACAAGTCTTTGCTTCCATTCCAGGTCCTGATTCAGTTGAAGGGACGTATAAGCTAGAACCAGGAGATTGGGTCATTGTCAAAAGACACGTGAGGAAGAGCCTTGAGCCATGGTTTGATGATCCTTTTCAAGTTTTGCTCGTTACAAGCACCTCAGTGAAGCTCGAAGGAAAGGCAAGCTGGATTCACGCCAGTCATTGTAAAAAGGTTCTTCAGCCAGAAGAATGAAGATCTTTGCGGTTGTTGCGGCGGTTGTTGCGTGTGCTCTTATACAAAAAGGCAGAACTGCTACTCCTGTACACGTAATCAGTACAGAATCACTGGAACAGTTCAGGACAGGGTGGGCGAATGCCACAGTGATAGAAAGCAGGGTAACTACACCTGTAAGGCCAATGCCCCGTGTTATACTACAAATGTGACTACAACCGAAGGGACTTGGAAAATAGGACCACATGGAGGGACTGTGTACCTTCACATAGACAAAACAGCCAACATTAGCATACAAGAAGAGACGCCGGGGCTGTTGCTTTGTTGTTATGAACCAGATTTACAGTATCTACAGAAATATACAACCAGTAAAAATAGAAACAAAATGATAAATAAGACTTATGAAAGATGCAACAAGGAGAGGCTCAACTCTACGATTGTAATAAAAGAAACTGATGGGATAATATTATGTATGAATAATAGCCAAATAAGAAATAGAAGATATTTTGTATTCTTGATAATAATTTTAAGAGATAGTTTTAAGCCACATATAACAGTACAAAGTCTGGAAAGAATCCCACACATTTGTAAGAGCGCTGTAACCCAACAGCAGAAAAAGAATGTACACTTCAATATTTCCTTCCCTGAATCCGCCAGCTGTCATAGACAAAAAAGAGAATGGTATGACACGCTATTAGGAGGGGTAGGAACGGGATTAGGAGTATTGAATGGTATACAGTTAGAAACAGTTATGAACAAATGAAACTCAGTGGGAGATGACACATCTACTGCATTAAGGATAGGTGCGTCATGGTTACCTACTACCTTTGAGGTACAGCAAAAAGGGTTAGCTATAGATGAACTGTTTCTAAATGTTTTTAATGAAAGTATGCTAACCGAATATAGAACATTACAGAATGTATCAACTTTTGTAAAATGGACAGTATTGGCTGTCGTCTTATACAGGGAATCTCGGCTATGTGGGACCTGAGGGTCCATTTAGAATTATGGATATGGTAAATTCCACAGAATGGGAAAAATTGATTATTGAACAGCCAAACCCCGTTGCCCCTAGGATCCGAACCATCTCACAAATAGTTGCAATCGCGAACCCAGGATTCGAAGACACTATGGCTATGGAAACTGGATTTGGGGATACAAATCTATGGTTGGAATGGATGAAATATTCCGCCACTAAAGTAAACAAAAGCAATTGCTATGTTTGTGCTGGGGCTAGACCCCATTTAGGTATGGTACCCTTAGAAATCCCAAAACAAATTCAGCCATGTTTTTTTAGTTTATTCACCAATACTACTACTGAACAAAATGAGTGTGAAAATTGGAAGAAAGAATATCCTATCATAACTGAGACCCCCAAGAATCGAGAGGGACTTACTATATACCCCGGGAACTACACCTGTTATGTAAATTATGAGGGAGAAGGGAGATTTGTAGGAAACTTTAGTAACCAGTGGTGTGGGACGTATAGCTCAATAAATGGAAGCCTCCTTCAGAACCAGGTCCAGTCATTAGGGGATATATATTGGATCTGTGGGGACATGAAAATTAGAACTCGGATCGGAGGGAACTGGAAGGGAGAATGCACCCTGGCGAAAGCGATCATGCCTTTTCATATACTCTCTGAGACCCAAGAGACCACCTCTCAAAATAGTCACATATTAACAAGGGAAAAAAGAGATCTGAAAGGAAGTTTTGACCCCCATGTGTATATAGATGCTATAGGAGTCCCAAGGGGGGTCCCAGATGAATTCAAGGCCCGGGATCAGGTAGCAGCTGGATTTGAATCATTAATCCCTATGATCACAGCTAACAAAAATGTAGATTGGATAAATTATATCTATTACAACCAGCAACGGTTTGTTAACTATACTAGGGACGCTTTACAAGGTCTAGCTGACCAGTTAGGACCCACATCTACTATGACTTTCCAGAACCGTATGGCCCTTGATATGATACTAGCAGAAAAAGGAGGCGTTTGTGCCATGATAGGTACTACCTGTTGTACTTTTATTCCAGATAACACAGGACCAAACGGCAAAGTAACCATGGCAATCAAACAGATTGTTTCTTTATCCGAGGAATTAAAACGAAATTCAGGTTTCACAGACCCATGGGATCAGTATTTCTCATGGTTAACCGGATGGCAGAAAATTCTGGCCCAAATTGGGATTGTAATCTTAATTTTTCTAGTGCTTTTCGCAGTTATTGCTTGTTGTGTATTACCATGTATAAAGAAATTAATGACTAAAACTATAACTGAAGTAACTCCCACTTTTATGTTTTCTTCAGAAATTGAAGGACTTTTACCAACTCCATCCATGAAAACAACCACCCTTTATCGAGACTATTGTTCTGAAGATGAATAGATAGTGTAGGGTGTGCACCGACTCTTTAAGTCCAGCTACAAAGGGGGGTCTCCTAATAGGGGAGGCTCGTCTCAAACTGGTGAAAAAATCATTTTACTCCCCTTTCCCAGAGCACGGACACACTTAGGTTAAGAAATGAAGAAAATAATGATAAAAGGGGGGACTGTGAAGGATGGAGTGGACAGAAGTTAATGTTTATAATAATTTTCTTTCTTTAATAAAATATAGACTATAGAGTTGTGTACATAATTGTGATGAAGCAATAGTAGGATTAGATAAGTATACGTGGCAAGATGGCCCCTGAACAGGGACTACGCACTAATAAAATAACAAGTCACTTCCTGGTATGAACGAACTATGAACTATGAAGACATATCTAAAGGACCAGATAAGGGTGAACCTATCCAAGGATGACAAAGTAACAAGAGGCTTACAGTGATACGTGCTTTTATAAAAGTGTGATAACATGTACCCACCCCCAGGAGAAAGGAGATATAGAACAAATGTGTGTAAGAAAGCAGTGACGCCTCTCCTGATGCTGAGTGAGGAGCTTTGTACCAGACTCTGTGTGGTGTGATTCCTTTCGTACGAACTCAGCGTATTATCCCTGCCGGTTGAGACTGATTAGTACCCGAACAGTTTAGGGAGTTAGGGGTTGAGTTTAGGCGATAGGGTTGGGGTTAAGAAAAGGGTTTAGAGGCTTAGGGAAAAAGATAGGGTTAGAATTAGGTGGGTTAGGTGGCTAGGGTTAAGGGGTTTGAGTTATGGGATTAGGTTTAGAGTTTTAAGGTTTTTGGTTTAGGGGGTTGGGGTGTTAGGTTTAGGGGGTTAGGAATAGTGTGAGGGTAAGTGGTTAGGGGTAGGTTTGGTTTTAGGAATAGGGTTTGTGTTAGGGGATAGGGTTTAAAGGTTGGGGTTAGGGTTCGGGGTTAGGAATAGGGTTAAGGCAAAAGGGATAGGGGGTTGGGGTTAGAGGGTTGGAGTTTGGATTAACGGGTTAGAGTTAAGGGATACGGTTAGGAGGTTAGAAATAGAGTTTTTGGTTTAGGGGGTTAGTTATAGGGTGAAGTTTAACGAGTAGGGTTGAAGTTAGGGGTTGCAGGTTAGAGTTAGAAAGTTAGGGAGTTAACATTATGGGTTTGGGTTAGGGGTTTAGTATTAGGGGATAGGGTTAGATTTGGTGTTAGGGGTTGGGTTTAGGGGGTTATGATTGTATTAGTGTTAGGGTCTGGGTTAGCGGCTTAGGGAGTTAGGGGTTGAGGTTTGGTTTAGGCAATAGGGTTGCGGGGTTAGGGTTAAGAATAGGGTTAGAGTGCTAGGGTTAGGGGTTTGGTTATGGGGTTAGGGCTAGGGGATTAGGGTTAGAGTGTTAGGGTTTTTGCTTTAGGTGGTTGGGGTGTTAGGTTTAGGGGGTTAGGAATAGGGCGAGGATAAGTGTAAAGGATCTGCCAGGCACAACTTCTGTGTATACGCCCATAGGTAATCAGTCTGCACCTGAATCTATGTCTCTGAGACTGACTCCATCTTCCACCACTCAGGATGGCAGGCTTAGGAGTGGGAGAGCCTATCGCAGCCTGGCCAGACGGAGCTAGCTCCCGCCCTCTGTCTATTTATACCTGCCTTTCCTGTTCCTCCTTTGCTTGTGATTCTTCTCGTGTGGTTTCCTGGCCCAGCTACAGCTTCTACTATTTGATCCTGCTCCATACTGACCCTCGCTTACTGACTACTCTCCTGCTCTGCGTTTGGTACCTCGTGCACTCCTGCTTTGACTCGGCTCGTTCACCACTCTTGTTGCTCAAGGTGTTGCCGTGGGCAACTGCCCCATTTCCCTTAGCTTTGTGTACCCTTATCTGTTTGTCTGGTGCACTTACTAAGCGTAGGGACCGCCGCCCAGTTGTACCCCGTCGCCTAGGGTGGGTCATTGCAAGTAGGCAGGGATAGAGTGGCGGGTAGATTAGGGCTCACTTGTCCGTTTTCCTACCCCCATCATTACAGTAAGTGGTTAGGGCTAGGATTGGTTTTAGGAAGAGGGTTGGTGTTAGGGGAATGGGTTTAGAGGTTAGGGTTGGGGGTTAGGAATAGGGTTAAAGCTAAAGTGTTAGGGGGTTGGGATTAGAGTTAGAGGGTTAGGGGGTTAGAGTTTGGATTAATTGTTTAGAGTTAGGGGATACGGTTAGGGGGTTAGGAAAATGGTTAGGGTTTATAGGTTAGGGATGGGGGTTAGGGTTGCGTTGTTAGGGTTGTAGTTAGGGATTTATGGTTAGAGTTTGTTTTAGAATTATGGTTAGGGTATAGTGGGTTAGGGCTTTTCCGGGAGCAAAATCCCCGGCCAGAGCCATAATTGGTTAGGAATAGGGTTAGGATGTTATGGGTTGGGGTGAGTATTATGGGTTTAGGAATAGTGTTAGGGTGTAGGGTTGGGGTTAGGGAGTTAAGGCATTGAGCAGAGGGTTTGGGGTTAGGAATAGGTTGAGGGTAAGTGGTTAGGGTTATGGAAAGGGGGTTGGGGTTATAAATAGGGTTAGGGGATATGGTTATGGTTAAGAGGTTAGGGTTAGGGGTTAGAGTTAGGAATAGGGTTAAGGTCAAAGGGTTAGGGTTGGTGTTTAGGGTTAGAGTTTGGGATAGAATTAGGGTTAGAGAGTTGGGGGTTAAGGCTTTTCCAGGAGCAAAATCCCCAGCCAGGGATGTTTAGGGGGTTATGTTTAGGTTAGTGTTAGGGTTAGTGGCTTAGGGAGTTAGGGGTTGAGGTTAGGGTTAGGCAATAGGGTTGGGGGTTAGGGTTAAGAATAGGGTTAGAGTAAGAGTTAGGTTTAGAATGTGAGAGTTAAGGGGTTAGGGGTTTGAGTTATTGGGTTAGGGCTAGGGAATTAGGGTTAGAGTGTTATGGTTTCTGGTACAGGGAGTTGGGATGTTAGGTTTAGGGGTTGAGAATAGGGTGAAGGTTAGGGGTAGGGTTGGATTAAGGTTAGGTTTAGAAATTTAGGGAGTTAACGTTATGGTTTAGGGGGCTAGTATTAGGGGATTGGGTTAGGGGTTGGGGTTAAGTTTAGGTTAGAGTTAGGGCGTTAGGGTTTGGATTAGCGGTTTAGGGTGTTAGCGGTTGAGGTTAGGGTGAGGCGATAGGGTAGGGGTTGGGGCTTAGCAATAGGGTTAGGGGTTAGGGTTCGAAGGTTGGTGGCATAGGGTAAGAGTTATGATTAGAATTATGGGGTTAGGGTGTTAAGCTTAAGGGGTTCCAGTTAGGGTAAAGAATCTCAGGCCAGAGCGCCTTACATTCATTTTAAAGCCCCTGACGTCACTGTCCTTATATGCACAGTGACATCAGGGGATTCACTTGGCTCATCGCTTAAAGGGAATGTGTTGCCAGAAAAACATGTTTTTTTAAAAAAAATTAAACATTTAGTGTGTGGGTGATTAAACATGGTTCAAATTTTTTTTATTTTTTTCACGAGTCAGGAAATAGTCAGGAAATATTATAAATTAATTCTAATTTATAATACTACCCATTTTTGGTCACTAGATGGAGCTAGTTCCCAAAATTGCAGCATTGCAACGTTGGGTTAGAAGCCCTCGCTCTAGTGAGCTCTCAGCATCCCCCCCTCCTTTATCCTGGCTAGTGCCGGGATAAACGAGGGGTTTGAAAGGTTTAACCTCCTACACTGTGTGTCGCCATTTTTTGAGGTAACCCACAGTGTAGTAGGTTTACATACAGTAGTAAACACACACAAACACTAACATACATTGAAATCTCTTACCTGCTCCTGCCGCCGCGGCTCCCTCCGGCCCGTCCGCTCCCTTTGCTGCCGCTGTTCCATGTGCACAAGTCCGGAAGCCGCGACCGGAAGTAGTAATATTACTGTCCGGCCGCGACTTCCGGTCCACAGGAAAATGGCGCCGGACGGCGCCAATTTCGAATAGGACTGTGTGGGAGCGGCGCATGCGCAGTTCCCACACAGACGCCGTACACGGCAGTCAATGGGACGGGAGCCGTTCGCAGTCCCTATGGGACTGTGGCTGCCATACTCCATGTCTGTGTGTGTCGTTAATCGACACACACAGAAATGGAACAAAAAATGGCAGCCCCCATAGGGAAGAAAAAAGTGTAAAAATAAGAAACAGTAAAACACAAACACACAAATGAAAATAAACGTTTTTATTAAAGCACTAACATCTTTAACATATAAAAAAATTATTTGTGATGACACTGTTCCTTTAAAGTAGCGCTGTGCCCAGGGGCTACGGGAGACGTATCCATTATTACTCACATAAACATAGATATATACACATTGTACACACATATACACATACATATATACACATTATAAAGATATTTACATAACAAACACACACTTATACATACATATATACACATATTACACACACCTACATATATACACATACACGTTGCACATAGATACATACATATATATACATTACACACATAGACACGCATATACACACTATACACATACATATGTATACATATTACATACACATACACACATACATGTTACACATAGATACATATAAATATATATATATATATATATATATATATATATATATAGCTTGACAAAGATCCCATAGAGACGGATCGAAACGTTGCCTGCCTGGGGTAAATAAACACACCACTTTTTTTCACCAATTTCCTTGGAGTGCTGCCTCTTCATTATTTTGGATTTCATTAACAAGGGTTCCTAGCCTCAACCTAGGAGGGATGCACCCACTGCTGTTGCTGTGCTGCTTTACTCTTTTTCTCATTATATATATATATATATATATATATATATATATATATATATATATATATATATTATGTGAGACAGTGACAGGTAAAGTCATTGTTTTTCAATAAACAGCGATGGTAGACAAAATGATATAAATAAATATATGTTTATTGAAAAACATTAACAATAATGGCTACGCGTTTCAACTCTGTACTAGCGTCTTCCTCAGGCCGTTAAAATTACATACAAAAGAGGTTGCTTATATATCAACGGAAATCTAAGCACACAGGAAGGAAAAAAAAGGGGTCAAAAGGGGAAAGGTCAAAGAATGATTGTGACGTCATAAATAACATCTATATCGGAAAATTGTTTAGTATTGTTTATGACGTCACAATCATTCTTTGACCTTTCCCCTTTTGACACCTTTTTTTTTTCCTTCCTGTGTGCTTAGATTTCCGTTGATATATAAGCAACCTCTTTTGTATGTAATTTTAACGGCCTGAGGAAGACGCTAGTACAGCGTTGAAACGCGTAGCCATTATTGTTAATGTTTTTCAATAAACATATATTTATTTATATCATTTTGTCTACCATCGCTGAGTTCCTTCAACAGCCACGCAGCAGCGCCTCACGGGATCCTCCCTTTTTCCACTACCTCTTTACGTTCTAACTAGCAGTGACCACCTGGTTTACCGGTTTGGATCCTGGCAGCAGCACCTAGGGACTTTTTCATTGCCTTTTCCAAGCACTATCGTGGTGAGCATAATAGACCACGTTCAATATTCTATTTAAACCCAATTGACCTGCACTATGTGGCGCCGTGCTTTTTGCTTTTCTGGTCATTCATTAGATGAAGCGATAAAACACAGGGGAAGGTAACCTATTTTCAGACGTAAACAAAGCGTATAATGCCTCGTTTTACGTCTGAAAATAGGGCTACAATACGTCGGCAAACATCTGCCCATTCATTTGAATGGGTTTGCCGACGTGCTGTGCCGACGACCTGTCATTTACGCGTCGTCGTTTGACAGCTGTCAAACGACGACGCGTAAAATGACTGCCTCGTCAAAGAAGTGCAGGACACTTATTTGCAACGTAATTTGTGCCGCTCTTCATTGAAGTCAATGAAGAGCAGCTCAAGATTTACGAGCGTCACAGACGCCTCGCATAATGCGAGGAACTTTTACGTCTGAAACGACGCAGCTGTTTTCTACGTCTTTTCAGACGTAAAAGGTAGCTAGCGTGTGCACATACCCTAAAGGTCTGCAATGCTGTAATTGCTGCAAATGGAGCATTCTTTGACGAAAGCAAAGTTTGAAGGAGAAAATTATTATTTCAAATAAAAATCATTATTTCTAACCTTGTCAATGTCTTGACTATATTTTCTAGTCATTTTGCAATTCATTTGATAAATATAAGCGTGAGTTTTCATGGAAAACACAAAATTGTCTGGGTGACCCCAAACTTTTGAACGGTAGTGTACGTACATTAGCGATGCTGAGTTTGTCAGCTGAGCAGAGCTGTAATGGCTACCATCACTAGTTGTGATCTGGAATCTATTTCCTGTGTTAGAGACCAAGATAATATAGGAAAGGCAATAATTGTATAAATTAGTGATCATTATCTAATATAATGTCTAATTTATGTAGTATTTGTCTCAAAAGCAAACAGACTTCTTTAGGCGATACTTAAACAATGAAAGAAATAGTGCTTTACAGAGATCTTAGTAATATGAAGCTTCTACTGTCCAAAAGGAAAAAATCTATTCCTGCTTGAGTTTAATTTGTAGTATATTATAATGACACCAATGATAATATAATGCATTAAATTAGATTTGTTTTGTTATACATGAACACCATGCAAATTCAGAAAGTTTAGTATGATAAATAACATGTACTACATACTAATAGCTACATTATGTAAATGCAGTACAAACAAACACAATTCATACAAGCCTTCAGTTATAATAGTAGGCCAATAAATATATTTAAATTAAATCAGAATCAGTCAAACACTTGAGGTTGACTTGGTAACAAAGTAGACCACATACAGTGACCATATTTTAACCAGGCAAGCATGCGGGTGGTACGATAGAACCTTTTCCTTTTAATTTTTTCAAAATGACATTAATGACATGTTATTTACTTAAATCACATAACTATTGTAGAGTGCCTGTGTTTATTATTATGTTTATTTAATTTTTACTTAATAGAGAAAAGAGAAGAAATTAATAGAAATAGTGCAGATTTGTAATTTTATGTCTTCCATTAAAGGGGTTGCCTCTTGATAACAATCTCCTTCTATATATCCTATTAGCGTGAATAGAGTCGTCCTTAGGATAGATGATGTCCCATGCGAAATTATCTTTCGGCGGTCCACCCCATCATAAATGCCCCATAAATAAGTATAATGCCCCCACACAGTGTAATGCCCTATATAGTGCCCCACATAGTATAATGCCCCTTTAGTGCCCCACACACAGTAGAATGCTCCTTTAGTGCCCCCATACAGTATAATAATATTTAATAATATATATTATTCAAGAACACAGTATTTTGTCCCCTAATGCTGCCCACACAGTATTATGCCCCTTAAGTGTCACACAGTATATTGCTCCCTGTAGTGCCCCTACACTGTATAATATGTCCGCCTAGTGGCCTCCATACAGTATAATGCCCACCTCCCCTGGCTGCCACACACAGCCACCCCCCCCCCCCCTTGTAGATAGTGTCCCCCTGTAGATAGTTCCCCCGTACCTGTCCCTGTAGACAGTGCCATAATCCCCCACCTTCACCTTGTAGGCAGTGCCACACAGCCCCCTGTAGGTAGTGCCACACAGCCCCTGTAGGTAGTGCCACACAGCCCCCTTGTAGGTAGTGCCACACAGCCCCCTTGTAGGTAGTGCCCCACAGCCCCCTTGTAGGTAGTGCCCCACAGCCCCCTTTAAAGGTAGTGCCCCACAGCCCCCTTGTAGGTAGTGCCACACAGCCCCCTTGTAGGTAGCACCCCCCTTCTGTAGATAGCGGCACTATAGCTCCCTGAAGGAGCGGAATCCCCCTGTGGCTGAGGTTTCCGTTCCTGGATGGAGAGCTTGATGTCTCTGTCCATATATGGACAGTGACATCAGGGGCAACTCCTGAAGCGGAATCCCCATCCACAGAGTTGACGACACTGTGACCGGGGATTCTACTCCATGAGAAGCTCCTGACGTCTCTGTCCTTTTATTGACAGTGACGTCAGGGGCTTCGACTGGAGCCAAATCACTGCACCAGCAACGCTGTAGGCGGGGATTCCACTTCACGAGTTGCCCCTGATGTCACTGTCCATATAATTCCCGGCCACAGGGGGATTCCGCTCCTTCAGGGAGCTACAGTGGAGCTATG